>NC_082706.1:36598474-36963474 GCF_030144855.1 Hypanus sabinus
TCAGGCAGTTGCTTCAGGGATCTGGTCCATAGGGCAATAAAGAATGAAAGGTTTGAGGAGGATTGTGCCCTGTAGGGCCCCATTATGGTCTGTAATTGTACTTTGAAATGAATGAGTGCTTGAGGACTTTTATGTCCTTCCCAACACAACTCCAGTAAAGCAGTAACTCTACCAAGTGATGAAGAGTTCGATCTCTCTCTCTCTCTCTCTCTCTCTCTCTCTCTCCACAGATCTGTCCCGGCTTTTCTCAGAGCTGCACTCGTTCCTCAAAGTGCTGGAGACGGAAAGCCTGAGTTGTGTCGCGGAGTCGAAGAAGGAGGCTGTGGCTGAGTTGCTCCAGGAGCTGAACAGAAGTCCGTGCACAGAACACTCCAGCTCCGGTGAGTGTTGTCCCTGGGTGATTGAGTGGTCAGGAGACTCCAGCTCCTGGTCCCTTTGTTTTCATGGTATTCCGGGGGCCTCGGGTCTGAGTTGGTTCTGGGTGGGACTTTGGTTTAGCACGTTAACCGCCGAATGGTGGGACCCTGCAGGTGGAGTGTGCTCGCTGGGGTCCTGACCTCAGTGCAGGAGCTGCAGTTACGCAAAGAGACATTACAAATGAACCAGGAGCCCCCATATTTGCTGCTAACACCTTCATAAAACTCCAGATCCCCCCCCCAACCCAATTGGCGGAACAACACACATTCAAAGTATGTCCGGGCCTTCCAGTTTGCCCTGACTGCTCCAGCCTTCAAATGAGCTGTCATCTCCGCCCCATTCCCTTACTCCATTAATTCTCAAAATAACCTCTGTGTAAACTGTCTGGGGTTGGTGATCCCAAAACCCAGGTCCTCTATGTGAGTTCGTTTCTTCTCACCTCAGCCCTGATTGGCTGGCCCCTCACCTCTGAACTTTGACCCCAGCCAGTGGAAATGACAGTCTCATATATATACTGCTAAACTCTTAAAGAATTTTTAAAAAGCCTGATGCTGGAAGTGGAAATGACAGTCTCATATATATACTGCTAAACTCTTAAAGAATTTTTAAAAAGCCTGATGCTGGAAATATAAAATATTAGGGAAAAAATGCTGCAAATGTCAGGCAGTATCTGTGGAGAGAGGAAGATAATTAAAGTTTCAGGTCAAAGACTTGATCATCGGTCTTGAGGACTTCAGTAAGTCAAACAGAATCATCCCTCATTTTCTCCAGACTGCAGGGTGTCTCAGCCTAGTCGGATTAATGTCCCATCTTTGGCACGTTCCCAGTCCTCGGAATTGATCTGTATTGAGAGAATTGCATAAGCGGGGCCTGAGCTGTTCACAACCCCCATCGTGTTCTGGAAGCCACCAGGCGGTAAAACAGTTGAAGCGGAATTTGTGAGCAGGGGAGATGGAGAGCCACAGGGATAGGAGAGAGGGGAATGGGAATGAATGGGATTTCCCCATGCACTGATGGGCTGAATGACTTCTGGTATCGGGATAAGTAAGCTGCCACACTCGGGGTGTGATGTCCCCAGGGCCCTTCGCAATAATGGTAAAGGTGCTCATCTTGTACGATAGTACTTCATTTTTAGGCAATTTCTCCATTTACCTTCTAACCACAGACATTCAGTGCTTCACATCCGGAACTCAGGCCTCACCCAGCACCGGTATATCCTTGGCATTAAAAAAAATTCCGACTCTGCTTTTGACATTGAAGCGGACGGTCTGGCGTTTCTTCCCGCGTTACTGCCCATCCTCCTGCAGTGAACACCAGTGCGCTGTGAAAAGCATCCTGCCCATGCTCACAGGAAACGGCAGGGCAGATCTCAGCAGCCAATCTGCTTTTCTATTGCAGTGCCTCAGTGAAGCCGCCAACGTAACCAAAGACCGCAACCACCCCCAGACCACCCGACTGCTCTCCTCCCCCACTGCGCTGAAGACCACAAGCCTGAAAGCATCTATCACAAAGCTCAAGGACAATTTCTATGCCACTGCTACCAGACTCTTGAACGGCTTTCTTGTACAATAAAATGGACTCTTAACCTCACAATCTACCTCGTTATGATCTTCCATGTTATCATTTATCTGCATTGCACTTTTTAGGTAGTTGTACACTTTATTCAGCATTGTTATTAAGGATGTAGAACAGTACAGCACAGTCAACCCTCAATCTTTTTCCAACCATCTAACCTACTCTAAGATCACTCTAACCCTTCTTACCTACATAACCCTCCAATTTTTTATCATCTATGTGCTTATCTAACAGTTTCTAAATGTCCCTAATGCAATATATCAGCATCTATCACCCCTCGTGGCCGGGCATTCTATGCATCACACTCTCTGTGTATAAAAACTCACCTCTGACATCCTCTCCCCACCCCCCCCACCCCATACTTTCCTCTAGTCATCTTAAAATTATACCACCTGATATTAGCCACTTAGAATCATAGAATTATTGAAAATTACAGCTCAGAAACAGGCCCTTTGGCCCATCTAGTATGTGCTGAGCTATTTAAGTTGCCTACTCCCATTGACCATAATCCTCCATGTCCCTATCCAAATTTCTCTTAAACATTGAAATCGAGCTTGCATGTAGCCCCTGTGCTGGCAGCTCATTCCACCCTCTCACGGCCCTCTGAGTTACCCCTTGAAGTTACCCCTTGTCCTGGAAAAATATCTCTGGCTATACAGTCGATCTACGCCTCTTTACACCTTGTACACCTCCATCAAGTCGCTTCTTATCTTCCACCGCTCCGCAGAAAAAACGCCCCAGCTCACTCAACCTGTCCTCATAAGGCCCACTCTCTAATCCTCGTAAATCTCCTCTTCACCCTCACTAAAACATCTACATCCTTTAATGAGGCGACCAAGATGGAATACACTACCTGAAGCTGAAAGGACAGGTTCTACCCCTCCGTTCAGACTCTCGAGTGGACCTCCTGTACAGTAAGATTGATTCTTAACCTTGGTATTGATATAGAACTGCAACATTACCTCACAGCTCTTGAATTCAATTCCCAGACATACCATACACCTTCTAACCACTCTGACATATTACATGGCAGCTTTTGGGGATGTGTCGATATAGACCCCAAGACCCCTCTGTTCCACCACGCTGTTAAGGATCATGCCACCGACCCTGTATTACTCTTTCAAATTCAGCCTTCCAAAGTGGATCGCTTGTGACCTCTCCGGGCTGGACTCCATCTGAAACTCACTCTGCGTCCTGTCGCTGTCCTGTTGTTATCTACAACGAACACCTACACTGCCCACCTCTCCACCAACTTTCATGTCATCTGCCAACTTACTAACCCACCCTTCCATTTCCTCATTCGAGTCATTTATAAAATTCACAAAGAGCAGGGCTCCCAGGACAGATTCCTGTGGGACATCGCTGGTCGCCAACCTCCAGGCTGAATGTGCTCCATCTGCTGCCAATCCTAAAACCACGCAGCCAGGTTTCCCTAGATCCCACACCTCTTGACTTTCTGAATGAACCTATCATGGGAAACCTAATGGAATGCTTTAGTAAAATTCATATTCACGACATCCACTGTTCTACCTTCATCTATGTGCTTTGTGGTATCCTCAAAGAATTCAGTCAGGCTTATGAGGCATAACTTTGCATAACAAAGCCCTAATCAGATTACGATTCTCCAAATGCTTAGATCCTATGACTAAGAATCCTCTCCAATAATTTGCCCACCACTGAAGTAAGATACACTGATCTGTAATTCCCAGGATTATCCCTACTCCCTTTCTTCAACAAAGGAATAACGTTTGCCACCTTCCAATCATCTTGTACTACCGTAGCGAGCGAGGACGCAAAAGTCATCGCCAAAGGCACAGAAATGGCTTCCTGCAGTAACCTGGGGTGTATCCTGAGGACTTATCAATCTCAAGCAGCAGGCACAAAATGCTGGAGGAACTCCATGGAAACGGACCAAGGGTCTCGACTCAAAACGTCGACTGTCTGTTCCTCTCTGTAGATGCTGCCTGACCTGCTGAGTTCCTCCAGCATTTTGTGTGTATTGCTTTAGAAAGCTTTGGGATTTTCCTTAATCATCCTTGCTAAGGCCTTCTCATGCCCTCTTCTGGCACGTGCTGTTGTTTTACTGTTTTCTGTCTCAGTACACTGTGTAATGATTTGATGTGTATGAACAATGTTCAGGGCGCTTGACTAACAAACTGCACGTAATGAAATTGTCGATGTAGAAAGTAAGCTCTGGGCTGAGAACCAGCTCCAGCACACCCTCACAGACCGAAAATGGTCCTTTCTTCCCCACTCTGTCTGCTCTCCAGTCAGCAACTGAACTTGATTAATAACCTCTCATGTTGGCTTTCTAGAAGTCCAAATACACCACTTTAATTTATTCTTCCTTAATTTTGTGCTAGTACCGCCCTCAAAACTCTTAACAGAATCGTCAAACTTTTCTTCCACAAGCCATTACTGACTGCCCAATCCCACGGTGGTCGGCTCAGCCTACGTCAGTATTTCTCTGCGGGCAAATCCTCACGCCAGCCGTCGACTGGACTGTGATTCCCTGTAGCCTGTCTCCCTCCTGGTCCGAACGTGTTTCCCCTCTACTCTAGGATCTGTGAAATTTTGGAAGTTACCAACAGTGCATCTGGCATCTCCAGGGCCACCTCCTCCCACCCCCGGGGTGGTCATCATGGGTCCTGTCAGAGCCTTCGAGAGGCTGGAGGAGCCCACCTGCATCATGTACAGCCACTAATTCCAAACTTTTAGAACATAGAGTGGCACAGGACCAGGCCTTTTGTCTCCCTTCGTGCTAACCATGATGTGAAATTAATCTAATCCCGTCTGCATGCGATCTGTATCCCTGTCTAAATGCCCCTCAGACACCACCACTGTGTCTGTCTCCACTCCCGCCTCGGCAACGTCTTCTAGGCACCACCACTCTCTGTATGAAATAAAGCCGCCTATTAAATCTCCCCTCCCGCCTTAGAAGCGATGCCCTCTGAG
Organism: Hypanus sabinus; assembly: GCF_030144855.1. Taxonomy (NCBI): domain Eukaryota; kingdom Metazoa; phylum Chordata; class Chondrichthyes; order Myliobatiformes; family Dasyatidae; genus Hypanus; species Hypanus sabinus. The sequence continues at coordinate 36,603,422 of NC_082706.1, forward strand.
GTACTTGGAAGGGGAAACTTTGAGGAGGAGGTTGTTTACGAGTGCCCCTTAAAAAGCCGCCCAACCGCGAAAACAGACTAACGAGACCTGTGCCAATTTAGTTGCAGCTGAGGATGCCGACTACATGTTCATGAGCTGTGTCACACCGACTGAGAATCACTGGGAAACGCAGCTTCAGGAGAATGGTGAGTGATATTCCCATTCAGTAGAGACTGTTCGTTAAACCCGCTGAGACCCAGGGTTGGTCCCACGAGACAGTGAGCAGTCCTTGGCCCCTGACGATGCATGTTGTGTTTCAAAAGCAGGAAGCCTGCCCTGCTCTCAAGTAGGAATGAGTTACTTCCTCGCCCCCTTCCGATCTGTCCCCGCAACCCCCTCATTCGCCCTCCCCCACGTTTGGTGGTGTTGGTTAGGCCCTCGATGGTCCTTAACGATCCTGTCGTCCCACAGCAAAGGTCCGGAACGTGTTGGAAATCATCGAGGATCTGGAAGAAGTCCCGTCCAGCTACCTGGCGACGGATGAGTTTCAGATGAAAGTGGTAAGGTCAAAGTCCAGTGTGAGATTTGATTGCAGGCTGGGCATGAGGGCCGAGTCGCTGAATCCCGCGCAGACAAGAGGTGGGCTGCGAGCGAGGGAGGGAGGGGAAGCAGAAAATGTACCATGAGAGGTCCATCTCCTCGGTGTGGGGGGGCGTCTGCCGAGAAAGGCAGAAGCTTCGAAGCGGGTTTCTTCGGCACTGAAAGGGATGGTGTATTACGAGTCGGCCCTGATACCTGGCGTCTCGTGCATAGGCTGGGGAGCTGCAAGCCCCAGGCCCGGTGACCAACCCTTCTCTGAACTCATTGTGTGACGGGGTTCTGCTTGGGTATGCGGAGGTCTGACTCCTTGCTCTTCCCGGCCGGTGGGGGGGGTTGCCTTTGCCCTGCCCCAAGGGTCACCTCTGGCGAGGAACCGTGGACATGTCCAGCAGCGAGGACAGGTCTTCTCCTTCTCCGTCGGCTGGACGAAGCACCAAGAAGGTACTAGCTTCTTCCAGCTGGCATTTCTGGAGGAGGAAGTCGCCCTGAATTCAACAACAGGGGAAGATCGAAATCTGCAGCTGCTGGGACCCCGGGCTACAGACAGAGACTATAAAGATCGAGCAGCCTGGCCTGATGCCCTGGGGTACTCCTGGTGGGGGCGCCTGCTGATGACCATGAAGGGTGTCAGCACTTCTGAGGGCTACAGATGAGAAGAATACAAACAGGCTTTGCCCCTCAGGTTGGGTGAGGCTAGGACATAGCTTAAGGGTGAAAGATGAAAGATTTAAGCGGAACCTGAAGGGGACGTCTTCACTCTGAGGGTGGAATGAGCCGCCAGAGGAAGTAGTAGATGCAGGTACATGGATGGGGGGGGGGATGGGGCTAGGCCGAAGATCAGGTCAGCATGGACTAGATGGGCCAAAGGGCCTGTTTCTATGTTGTTACACAACTTTCAGCTCTGCGGCTCCTCACCAAGTGTAACAGCTCGTGACTGGACATTCACAGCACCAAAGGGCCAGGCAACGGCCATCTCCAGCAAGAGACAAGCTGAGCCCCTCACCAAATCCTCCACCATCAACACCACCACCGGCCAAAAAAACCAAACGCACCCGGCGCAAAGCACATGGAGTCCTGTGTTAAGGAGCTCAACTCCTGACTCGCAGGGGCCTTTCTCCAGAGGAGGGCAGCGGTCACTATCCCGAAGCTGCACCTGACTCAGCCACTGTTCTCTCTGACTCCCAAGAGCTGGCATGCAGTCAGAGAGTCAACCTATTTCCTTCTGCGTCAGATAGGTAACGGATAAAAGTAACATCTTCAGTAATACGGCTTGGGTGTTGCCTGCTTGCAGTGGCTATGGAACCGGGAAGCACCCTGGCGGTAACTGAAGAACTGCGCTCCAGACCCAGCCAAGCTGACGAAGGGTCTCGGCCCGAAACGTTGACTGCTCGTTTCCACGGATGCTGCCCGACCTGCTGAGTTCCTCCAGCGTGTTGCTTTGACCTCAGCATCTGCAGTGTACTTTGCGTTTACCAGCCGAGCTGGTTGTGTCCTCTTGTACAATATCCATTCTCTGACTGGCCAGTTGACGGGAGGTGTCACCAGCAGCACTGATTCTTCGAACAATTCGGGATTGGCAGGATTTAATGTGCTGCTGATCTGCTGAAGGCCTGGTGCAGAGCCGAGTGAGAGAAACTATCCGGCTGTGACTGAGCCTGCAATCAAACACCCAGGCCTTTAGTTTCCGCACACTGACTGTCTGGTAGGAGCTCATCTCCAGATAGAACGTCGACCACAGAACGATACAGCACGAGATCAGGCCCTCCAGCCAGAAATGTCTGTACTGACCATGGTAGCAGTTTAAACTATTTTCTTCTGCCTGCGCATGATCCATATCCCTCCAGGCCCCAGGGGCACAAGGGAGTACAGATGCCACAATCTGGAGCAACAAAGCAATTTGCTGGAGGAGCTCAGTGGGTCAAGCAGGGGGTTTGCTAGCTGGGAAGGAACTGGACAGGGGGATACAGGGTATGATGCGAAAGCAGGTGAAATCAATAGGTCCACCTGTTTGTGGATCGAGGTGAGAAATAGAAGTGAGAAGTGTGGCATTGGGGGTGCTGTCTAGTTGATGCTGTGGAGGGGAGGTCTCCTGGTGTTCTGAGATCTGGGGAGGGTGGCCTGCTCTTCACTGGAAGGGCCAGGGTCTGGGGGTGGTAGGAGGAAGTGCTGAGAGAGTTTTAGCCTGCCCTCTGCAAGGTAGAGGTTAGTCTGCCAGACTACAGCGATAATCCTTGTCTGATAACCTGCCCTTTCAAAATTCATATATGTTCTCTTTCTATTATATATGGAGATACCGTTAGATAGCTTATAGAATTATGCCCTCATATATAAAGTCATAGAAAAGTACAGCACAGAAACAGCCCATCTACCCTATGTGGAACCATTTAAACTGCCGACTCCCATTGACCTGCACTGGGACCCACAGCCCCTCCACACCCCTACTATCCATGTACATATCCAAACTCCCCTTACATGTTGAAATTGAACTCACATGTACCACTTGTGCTGACAGCTCGTTCTACACTCTTATGACCATCTGAGTGGAGAAGTTTCCCCTCATGTTCCCTTAAACTTTTAGCCTTTCACCCTTAACTCATGACCTCTGGTTGTAATCCCACCCAATCTCAGTGGAAAATGCCTGCTTGCATTTACCCTGTCTATACCCCTCATAATTTTGTATACCTAAGTCAAATCTCCTCTCAATCTTATACGTTCTAAGGAATAAAGTCCTAACATTTTCAACCTTTCCTTATAACTCGGATCTTGCAGTCTCGGCAACAGCCTTGTAAATTTTCTCTGCACTCTTTCAACCTTGTTTACATCTTTCCTGTAGGTTGGTAACCAAAGCAGCACACTATACTCCAAATTAGGCCTCACCAATGTCTTATACAACTTCAACATAACATCCCATCTCCTGTACTCAGTACATTGATTTATGAAGGCCAATGTGTCAAAAACTTTTCTTACAACCTTATCAACCTGCGACACCAACTTCAGTTAATGATGGGCCTGTATTCCCAGATGCCTTTGTTCTGCCACACTCCTCAGTGCCCTACCGTTCACTGTGTAAGACCAACCCCGGTTGGTCTACCAAAGTCCAACTCCTTGCATTTGTCTACAGTAAATTTCATCTGCTATTTTTCATCCCATTTTTCCAGCTGGTCCAGATCCCACTGCAAGTCCTGATACCCTCCTCACTGCCCACTACTCTCCCAATCTTGGTGTCAACTGCAAATTTACTGATCCAGTTAACCACATTATCATCCAGATCTTTGATATAGACGACAAACAGCAACGGACCCAGCACTGATCCCTGTGGCTTTCCACTAGTCACAGGCCTCCAGTTAGAGAGACATCCTTCAATTACCATCTCTGGCTTCTCCCGCAAAGCCAATGACTAATGCATTTTCCAACCTTATATTGAATGCCAAGTGAATGAATCTTCTTGACCAACTTCCAAGTGTGGGAACTTAGCCTTACTAAAGTCCATGTAGACAACATCCATTGCCTTGCCTTCATCCACCCTCCTGGCAACTTCCTTGAAAAGCTCTAAAAGACTAGTTAGACATGACCTACCACGCACAAAGCTATGCTGACTATCCAAATACTCATATATCCGGTCTCTCAGAATACCTACCAGTATCTTTCCCACTGCGATGTTAGGCTCACCGGTCTATAACTTCCTGATTTATTTATTTTTATTTATTGGGATTAAATGCAGAGTGGGTCCTTCTAACCCTTCGAGCCCTGCTGCCCAGCAAACCCCCGATTCAATACCAGCCTAAACACTGGACAAGTTCACAATTACCGATTAGCCTACCAACCGACACATCTTTGGAGTCTGGGAGGAAACTGGAGGAGCCAGAGCAGCCCCGCACGGTCACGGAGAGAATGCGCGAATAGGCGGCGGTGGGAAATGAACCCGACCGCTGTACTGACCACTGTGCTGCCCCGCAGCAGAACAGCATCAGCAATCCTCCGTACCTCTCCGGTCGCCTCGGATGATTTAAATATCTCTGGCAATTTCTGCCTCTCACAGTGTCCAAGGGAACACCTTGTCAGGTGCTGGGATTTATTCACCCTGAATCAACACCTCCTCCTGTCTAGGGTCCATGAAGTTGATGCCGCTTTGCCTCACCTTTATAGACTCTGTGTCCATCTCCCGAGTAAATACCAATGTAAAAAAATTATTTAAGATCTCTCCCATCTGCTTTGGTTCTACACATGAATTATCATTCTGATCTTCCAAAGGACCAACTTTGTCCCTTGCAATCCTTTTGCTCTGAACACATCTGCAGAATCCCTTAGGATTCTCCTTCACCCTGTCTTCCAGAGCAACCTCCTTTTAGCCCTCCTGATTTCTCTTTTAAGTATTCTCTTGGATTTCTTGTACTCCATTAGTACCCCATTTGTTCATACATGCCTATACTTGAAAAGCAATTTCTCTCTATTTTAATTTCTCATATCTCTTGAAAACCAAAAGTCCCAAATCCTGTTATCTTTACCTTTTATTCTGACAGCTACATACAAGCTTGGTATTCTCAAAATTTTATTTTGAGAGTTATAGATACATCTAATGTATATCTATAACTATCTACCTGTCTATCTTTGTATGAATATATATGAAATTCCAACAAGATTTATTTATATATAAAGCTTGTGTATTTTATTTATATATACTATACAGTACATTAGTGGTCACCAACCTTTTTAAGCCCAAGATCCCCTACCTCGGCCTTAGTGAGAGGCGAGATCGACCCCAGATCGATTAGTTACGTGCATGGACACCGGGACAGAAAAGACCGGAAGTAAAACCCCGCAACCCGGAAGTAGAAATAATGTATAAACACCAGGAGTACCCACCCTCTTTTGCACCGCGGACCGGCTGACGGGGGAGAGGGGTGTTAAACATGACAGGAATACAGCGATACTCGAAGTAATTTCGTTTTTGCGGCTTTCGGCATTTAGCTGCTGTCCCGCGCTGCTCACATTTTTCCGCTGAAAAACTCAGCCGGTTCGTCTTTAAGTGCAGGGTGCGTGGACTCAGGGTACTGAAGCAGTTTTCAGGGTTTCATTGCCTCATTAGACAGCCTCCCGGCCCAAACTCCAGCCTCTGCCCGCCTGCCACCAGACGCCTTGGCCAGGTGCGGCTGGTCGTGGGTGGGGTGAGAGGACAAGGTCAGGGCCGGAGGTCCCCGTGCTGGGGCCGCGGCGGTCGCAGTCCAGAGAGAGTGACAGGCCCACACCCACCCCTCTTGTAGGATCTATCGGCCAACAAAAGTTTGTTTCAGTAGATCGCAGCGAGGTAGCTGCTCTGCTACTTACGAAACCCTCAGCCCAAATTAGGTCGTCTGCGAATATTTTAGCCCTTGGTTCCCCACGAACATTCGGTGTGGAGAACAGGTTTAGAGGCGGCGCCCATCTGTCTGCGCTCCAGGCCAGTACCAACTGCACTTCCCGCCGGCCGCACTCCGGGCCAGTAACATCAGCGGTTCCCGCCGGCCGCACTCCGGGCCAGTAACATCGGCGGTTCCCGCCGGCCGCACTCCGGGCCAGTAACATCGGCGGTTCCCGCCGGCCGCACTCCGGGCCAGTAACATCGGCACTTCCCGCCGGCCGCACTCCGGGCCAGTAACATCGGTGGTTCCCGCCGGCCGCACTCCGGGCCAGTAACATCGGTGGTTCCCGCCGGCCGCACTCCGAGCCAGTAACATCGGCACTTCCCGCCGGCCGCACTCCGGGCCAGTAACATCGGTGGTTCTCGCCGGCCGCACTCCGGGCCAGTAACATCGGTGGTTCTCGCCGGCTGCACTCCGGGCCAGTAACATCGGCGGTTCTCGCCGGCCGCACTCCGGGCCAGTAACATCGGTGGTTCCCTCCGGCCGCACTCCGGGCCAGTAACATCGGCGGTTCTCGCCGGCCGCACTCCGGGCCAGTAACATCGGTGGTTCTCTCCGGCCGCACTACGGGCCAGTAACATCGGTGGTTCCCGCCGGCCGCACTCCGGGCCAGTAACATCGGTGGTTCTCGCCGGCTGCACTCCGGGCCAGTAACATCGATGGTTCCTGCCGGCCGCACTCCGGGCCAGTAACATCGGTGGTTCCCGCCAGCCGCACTCCGGGCCAGTAACATCGGTGGTTCCCGCCGGCTGCACTCCGGGCCAGTAGCATCGGTGGTTCCCGCCGGCCGCACTCCGGGCCAGTAACATCGGCGGTTCTCGCCGGCCGCACTCCGGGCCAGTAACATCGGTGGTTCCCGCCGGCCGCACTCCGGGCCAGTAACATCAGCGGTTCCCGCCGGCCGCACTCCGGGCCAGTATCATTGGTGGTTCCCGCCGGCCGCACTCCGGGCCAGTAACATCGGCGGTTCCCGCCGGCCGCACTCCGGGCCAGTAACATCAGCGGTTCCCGCCGGCCGCACTCCGGGCCAGTATCATTGGTGGTTCCCGCCGGCCGCACTCCGGGCCAGTATCATTGGTGGTTCCCGCCGGCCGCACTCCGGGCCAGTATCATTGGTGGTTCTCGCCGGCCGCACTCCGGGCCAGTAACATCAGCGGTTCCCGCCGGCCGCACTCCGGGCCAGTATCATTGGTGGTTCCCGCCGGCCGCACTCCGGGCCAGTATCATTGGTGGTTCTCGCCGGCCGCACTCCGGGCCAGTAACATCAGCGGTTCCCGCCGGCCGCACTCCGGGCCAGTATCATTGGTGGTTCTCGCCGGCCGCACTACGGGCCAGTAACATCGGTGGTTCTCGCCGGCCGCACTCCGGGCCAGTAACATCGGTGGTTCTCGCCGGCCGCACTCCGGGCCAGTAACATCGGTGGTTCTCGCCGGCCGCACTCCGGGCCAGTAACATCGGTGGTTCTCGCCGGCCGCACTCCGGGCCAGTAACATCGGCGGTTCTCGCCGGCCGCACTCCGGGCCAGTAACATCGGCGGTTCCCGCCGGCCGCACTCCGGGCCAGTAACGTTGGCGGTTCTCGCCGGCCGCACTCCGGGCCAGTAGCATCGGTGGTTCCCGCCGGCCGCACTCCAGGCCAGTAACGTTGGCGGTTCTCGCCGGCCGCGCGAGGTGAACTCTGGCGCGAGGGTGTTACTGCGTTTAGGCGATTGATGACCTTGTGTAGGTTCAAGTTCAACAGTGGGCGTGACAGGGAATAAGGGAAGGTGCAGCTGACTCCTATCGTTTCCTTGCGGCCCGGTGGTTGGGGACCACTGAAGTACACTGTGTAGTGTGTGACGAGGGAGCTACACACATGCGCACTGAGCAGAAAGAACGGAACTAAGACCCCGCAACCCGGAAACAATCTCTCAAAATTATTTGTGTATTTATTTTTCTTTTTTTTTTCGGGATCTACTGGGAAAGTCTCAAAGATCAACCAGTTGATTGCGATCGACGGGTTGGCAATCATTACAGTACATGCTTGAATATTATATGTGAACATGCAAACAATTGCAAAATAAATTTTCATTAAAGGAAACTGTTGACCAGGTGATGCATCAGCATTGGCTGCATTCTGGTTCAAGGACAGTCTACAGTCTTTATATGTTCACGTATTGGCCCTTCTCCATTTCTCTTTTCCCCTTTCCCCTCTCCCCTCTCCTCTCTCCCCCTCGTCTCTCTGCTCTCTCCCTCCCCTTTTTCCCTCTTTCCTTTTCCCCGCTTCCCACTTCCCCTCTTCCCTTTCCCCCGTTCCCTGTCCCCCTCCCATTCCCCTTCCCCTGCGGGTGCAGTAGAAAGCCCCTGTGGTTCTGGCCCGGACCGATGATGGAGCTGATGCAGAAACTCAGCTTTCTGTCTGTATCCCACGGGGCCACTGCATCCAACAACCAGCGAGTAGAGTAGGTCACAGCCTGTGCCGCCCTGTTCAAATCCACTCCACTCTGTGTCCTCTCCAATGAGGCTTTGGGAGGGTGTAAACATGTGTTTCTGTTATCAGCCTTTGTGTGTTGGAATTACGGCAGGGATGATGAACTCAGTCTGCAGATTATTGAAACACAGAAACACAGTGCCCTTCTATCTTTCTGTGTCAATGAAGCCTTTCTGTCATTAAACACAGAGGAGACCTTTGTTTATCTGGGAGGATGAGGTCCCCATTCAGGAAGGATGAGGTCACTGCAACTCATTTCCCAGTCTCATTTGTTAAACGGCGCAGAAACAGGCCATTTGGCCCACCTCCTCCATGCTAACCTACTGCACTCATCTTCCTTATCAAACACTGGGTCTGAAGCTTCCTGTGCCTTGATGATTCCCAGTAGCCAGCTGGCTGCAGAGCCTTTCCGAGAATCAAAATGTCGCGTTGAAGCCGAGACGAACCTCTACATCTGAAATCCCAGTGAGATTTCAAGGCCTATGGGGTAACCAGGCATTCAAAAGTTATCCAAATTAGCACCGTCTTATATGATGTGAAAGTTTTTGTTTAGTGGCAGCGGTACAGTGCACAGACGTATAAATTACTGTCAATTACTGAGTAAATAAATAGTCTGATAATGAACGGGTAATGAGGTAGTGTTTGCGGATCTGTTGGGTGGAGGGGAAGAAGCACAGGCTGCGCATGTGTATTCTCTCTCTCTCACTCACACTCAAACACACACACGCAGAGTCACAATAACCTCACGCCCAGCGCACACACCACACTGCACACGCAGACCCCGCGTGCAAACTGTGCACATACACATTGCAAGCCTACACACCACAACTATGTACAGTATATGCACACACATGCATGCTAAATGTTCAGAGGAGATGTGTGGGGCAAGCTTTTTATACGGAGAGTGGAGTGGGCCTGGATATGCTGTCGAGGGGGGTATTGGAGGCAGATAAGATAGGGATGATGAAGATTTTTTTAGGCACGTGAATGTGTAGGGAATGGAGGGGATACAGATATTGTGTCAGCAGAAGGGATTCACTTAGTTGGGCATTTAATTGATAATTACCGTTCATAGTTCAGCACCACATCGTGGCCCAAAGGGCTTGTCCCTGTACTGTTCTCGTCTGCGTTCTACGTTGAGAAGGCAATCATTTTGTGAAAGGTTCTGTGACCCGTGAACTGAAGGGCTGCCGCTCAAAAGCACAGCTCAAAAAATTTTGGAAAGATAGCTTTATAGTGAATTTTATAAAGAAATTTGATTAGAGATGGTTTCCATTGGGGATCAGCCAAAGTTAGGGGTCTAATTTTGATGTAATTAATCCAATAGATACGTGTTTTAACCATGATCTGCTCAGGATGTGAAGCTGCCTTCTACCTCATGGAATATTTGAAGTAAACAGAAAATGCTTAAGGGAAAAAATTGTAATTGGGTGGTGTCGATGTGAGAAGAAATATTACTCCTAGGTTTCTCATCTAAGCAGGAAACCCTTGTTAGTTTTTTTATAACCTTGAATGTTCTAAATTGTATAGGTCTTCATTCCCAAGCATAGTGCCATGTTACTATCATTTCAAAGCCTTGATAATAAAGTCTATTGAGTGTTTATTAAATTTTTTTTTCAAGCACAGCTCAAAATGGGCCGAGGAGCCTCAGCGGATGATCCGTGTGGTTCCCTATCCAAAGTGCGGCATTCCCAAAGGAAGTGCCTTCCAGCAGTCCTTGGGATGCCACCTTTCTGAACGCTGAGCCGTACTGTCTATCGTGACCACAGACGTACACACGTAGCTGGAAACCTTCCTCTATAAAGAGGCTTCTGAAAATTGGGAAGCATAGGTTTCGGGGAGGGGGCTTGGAGGCGGGACCGCAGAGGAATTCTTTCATCCAGATCACACTGCCTGTGGCGGCACTTACTCTCATAACAGTTAGGGAGTGTCCAGATGTGTATTTGAATTGTCCGTGGAATTGGAATTGGTTTATCACATGATACAGTGGCTCTTTGACCAGCTATGTTGCAACCAGACTAATTAAACTAGTAACTAAATGCCTAACTAAACGAATTCCTTCTGCCTATACTATATCAGTATCTCTCCATTTGTTGCTCATTCATGTGCCCGTACAAGAGCCTCTTGAACGCAGCTATTGTGTTTGCCTCCACTTCCACCCCAGGCAGCACGTTCCAGATACCCACATGCCCCACAAATCTCATTTGAACTTACCCCCACCTTCACCTTAAATGTATTCCCTCTGGAATAAGACATTTCGACCCTGGTAGAAAGATACCGACTGTCTATTCTGTGGCCTTCCGTCATCTTATAAACTTTTATCAGAACTCCTTCAGCCTCTGTCGCTCCAGGGGAAACAACTCAAGTTTGTTCAACCTCTCCTTAATCCAGGCGGCACCCTGGTAACCCTCTCTGTACCCTCTCCGATAATGGGGCAACCATATTTCAATGCTGCGCTTCAGGTGAAACTTACAAGCTGCAACTCTTGAACTAAGTGCCTCAACAAATAAAAGCAAGCATGCTATACACATTATTATTACCATGTCAGGCTGCTCCCCCCGTGCAGTCGGGAGAGTTACATCGATGGCGAAGGAAGCTGCAGCCTGAGCAGTGATCGGTAACCCTGAGGAGCTGTTGCTGAAAGCTCTACTGTCTCTAACCAGTTGTCAACCACAGTATTTGCTTTTCCAGATGAAAGCGTTTAATCTTCAAAAGGGGCTCGGAAACTCTCAAGAGAAGGCGAACGCCCTGTTTATAAACACTGCCTGCTTCCTCAGCCTGGGTTCTGATGCTGCACTGATGCTATCAGGCGCAGGAAATCAATAATACTTAATGTCTGGACAACTTGCAGCCAAACAAGGAACACCCACATAAACAGAGAACATATCAAAGGCCATTAGAGCCACCAAACGTTAATCACTCTGACCCCGTAATGACTAGAAGCTTCGCATTCCACATCCCGACTGCTCTGTGATAGGGGGCAGATTGTTGGTGATAAAGGTTCAAAAGACTGAGAGAACATCCCAGCAACTGGCTGGTCCACTGGAGGTCTATCACACTGTCCCAGGCATCGCACTGGGTGACCCTGCACTGTCCCAGGCATCGCACTGGGTGACCCTGCACTGTCCCAGGGATCGCACTGGGTGACCCAGCACTGTCCCAGGCATCGCACTGGGTGACCCAGCACTGTCCCAGGCATCGCACTGGGTGACCCAGCACTGTCCCAGGCATCGCACTGGGTGACCCAGCACTGTCCCAGGCATCGCACTGGGTGACCCTGCACTGTCCCAGGCATCGCACTGGGTGACCCTGCACTGTCCCAGGGATCGCACTGGGTGACCCTGCACTGTCCCAGGGATCGCACTGGGTGACCCTGCACTGTCCCAGGGATCGCACTGGGTGACCCTGCACTGTCCCAGGCATCGCACTGGGTGACCCAGCACTGTCCCAGGCATCGCACTGGGGGGCTCTACCCTGCCCCAGGGATCGCACTGGGTGACCCAGCACTGTCCCAGGCATCGCACTGGGTGACCCTGCACTGTCCCAGGCATCGCACTGGGTGACCCTGCACTGTCCCAGGGATCGCACTGGGTGACCCTGCACTGTCCCAGGGATCGCACTGGGTGACCCTGCACTGTCCCAGGGATCGCACTGGGTGACCCTGCACTGTCCCAGGCATCGCACTGGGTGACCCTGCACTGTCCCAGGGATTGCACTGGGTGATCCTGCACTGTCCCAGGCATCGCACTAGGTGACCCTGCACTGTCCCAGGCATCGCACTGGGTGACCCAGCACTGTCCCAGGCATCGCACTGGGGGGCTCTACCCTGCCCCAGGGATCGCACTGGGTGACCCAGCACTGTCCCAGGGATCGCACTGGGGGGCTCTACCCTGCCCCAGGGATCGCACTGGGTGATCCTGCACTGTCCCAGGCATCGCACTGGGTGACCCTGCACTGTCCCAGGGATCGCACTGGGTGACCCTGCACTGTCCCAGGCATCGCACTGGGTGACCCAGCACTGTCCCAGGCATCGCACTGGGTGACCCAGCACTGTCCCAGGCATCGCACTGGGTGACCCAGCACTGTCCCAGGCCTGCCCCAGGGATCGCACTGGGTGACCCTGCACTGTCCCAAGCATGGCACTGGGTGACCCTGCACTGTCCCAGGGATCGCACTGGGTGACCCTGCACTGTCCCAGGCATCGCACTGGGTGACCCAGCACTGTCCCAGGCCTGCCCCAGGGATCGCACTGGGTGACCCTGCACTGTCCCAGGCATGGCACTGGGTGACCCTGCACTGTCCCAGGGATCGCACTGGGGGGCTCTACCCTGCCCCAGGATTTGCATTGACGGCCCGACATCTCGGAGGGAGGCAGTGAGGGACGGTTGTAGAAGTTCGGGGGTTGTAGTACTGAGGCCGGGCCACAGTGTCGGCGGTGCTGGGGGGGGTGGTGGGCACAGTTGTTGAGGTGGGGGAGGTACTGAGTGAGGAGCAAAGCCAGGGCTGTGTGACTGAGACGTAAAGAACTGCATCGTACCACGCACACAAGTTTACGAGTACTCTTATCAGCCACCTCTCCAGGACTTCTTCATGGCCCAACATCACTATCTGAACTTGCTGCTGCTGTGTTTCCCAGTAGCTTCGGAATAAACAAACCCTCACTTCATTTAGTTCCAGGGGAACATTAGTCAGCTTCTTCCCCCGATAATTCTCTCACCTGAGCACACTATTACTTCAGCCTTGGCGTATGATCTTCCCACAAGTTCTTTATCTGTAGAATGCTACAAACTGAAGTAATGGGAATTGAATTGACTTATTACTTACATCCTTCATAAACACGAGGAGTAAAAATCTCTACGTCTCTGTCTAAGTGTGCAATGTACAATTTATAGTAATTTACAGCATGTACAACAGGACAGCCAATGTAACATAGAGATAGCAGCGTGAGTGAGTCACTCTGCTGTCCCGGTGCCCGTTGGTCCTGGCTGTTAAGCTGCGGTACCGTTCCCCGGACGGCAGCAGCTGGAATCTCCGGTTGCCTGAGTCTGATCGCATTATTTCCTGAGCAATAATGGAGGGACTCAGCAAGTCAGACCGCGTCCATAAACAGGCATGAAGCCGTGCGAGGCTCCCCAACCCCGCGCGAACAACTTCCTGCAGGAGAACTGAGACTGTCCTGTCTGACTCCATCAGTGTGTGGTCCGGAAGCTGCAAGGGATCAGATCACGAGACCCCAGAGAGGACAGTGAAAACCGCCCAGAGCATCGCCGGAGTCTCCCCCACCCCCCAGCTATTTGTGACGCTTAGAGCAGGAAGATAGGCAGGTGGGGGAGTGAAACGTCTTGGCCTGAAAGATGGACCGTTCATTCCACTCCATGGACGCTACCTGACTCACTGACTTCCTTCAGCATTTTACGTGGGTTGCTCAAGATCTCTTGCATCTGCAGAATCTGCTTTGTTTATAGTTTCCACTTCTTATTAAACTATATTTTAGAGATACAGCACGGTGACAGGCCCTTTTGATCCAAGCCCACGCCGTCCAGTCTTAGCCAGATAACTTGCTAACCATACATCTTTAGAAACTAGAGCACCCAGAGGAAACGCAGGCAGATATCGGGAGTATGCATAAACTCCGTACAGACAACAGTGGCATTGAGCCCGAGTCACACTACCAGTGCCGCCATTATTTCCTTTAGTTTGCTCATTTCTGAGGAACTGGCCCCACGAGCTGCATTACCCCCCCAGGTGCTGAGTTTTTCTGCTGAGCTGGAGGGAGCATGTGCTCTCACCTCTGGCCTTGTGACAGCTCGTCTCCGGTTGGAGCAGTTCTGCGGAGTTTGCTGGTCACTTGATGCTGCCGGGCAGGCCACAGAAAGACGAAGTCTGTGGAGTTATACAGCAGGAAAACAGGCCCTTCGGCCCATTGACTCTGTGCTGGCCATCATCCACCCCATTGGCACTAATCCAGCATTAATCCCATTTCACTCCCCACAGATTCTAGCCCTTGCCCACGCACCAGAGACCAGGTCTGACACCCACCTCGTCTGGGATGTGGGAGGAAACCGAAGCAGGCAGGGTGACCTACACGGTCACAGGGAGGGCGTGCAAATTCCACACAAACCAGAGGTCAGGATTGTACCTGGCTCACTGAGACCGTGCTGTGCTGGTTTCGTGAGAGTGAAGGTGTTGATCTGAGGAGGGTTTTGAGACGCAGACCACACTTAGTGGTGCTCCCTCTATAACCTTTCCGCTGCTGTCAGTGGCTCCCAGACACGTTACCTTTGGCTTTGGTGTAACTCTCTTCATTCTCCGAATTTTACCGACCAAATATCGATAGAATGGACGGGAGAAGATGTTTGCAATAGTGAGAGTCTAGACCAGAGGGCACACCCTCAGAATAGAAGGATGGAGAATTTCTTTAGCCAAAAGGTATATTTAAACCAGAGCTGTACTGATTAAATGGGACACATCAGGACAAGTTCATTTGGACTAATTAAGCAGCTGCCCCATTTAGCTGAAGTTTCATGGAAACAATTAAAAAGCTATAATAAAAACTAACTACCATTTAACTGAGTAACCAATTATGTACAGTGGATTCTGGTTAATTGGGCCAGCCACTTATTTGGGACAAGTCTTAAAGAACAAAATCAAATTGTGAAAATTGCCGGGATTCTCTCTGTTTATTCGGGACACTCTGCTGCTTAATTGGGGCAGGAGGCTTGCCAAACGGGCTCTAACTAGCTTCAGTCGTGTGCACTTGTGTGGCTGTTAGTTGCTGCACCGTGCTTACAGCAAGCAGTTCTTAAGTAGTTACACACATGTTTGTATTGAAAAAGCAGTGATTTTTGCCACTGATCGTTAGCGAGGAAATAAGTAGTAAGACAATTCAAAACCTCTTTGCTCACTGTGGTCCTAAGCATTCAGGCTTGGAGGTGCCAGAAACGGTTTCATTACTTCAACAGGTTAGGAACTATGAAGAATTTGAAGGGATCGACAGTTGTCTTGAATGTTATCTTTGGTCCTCATCAGATACTCAGCTCTCACCTGTGGCTTCAGTAGGTTTCAACAGGTATGTTTAATGTCAGAGAAATGCATACAATATACGTCCTGAAATTCTTTTTCTTCAGTAACTCTTTGATGTGACACCAATTAACTGGAATCTACTGTATTTAAATGAAATACAGAACAACTTAGAACACTACCAACGCTATTACAGTACTATAAATCTGTGTATTAATTCCTAATAGTTATCAACAGAGGATTCGTCCAGTGCTTGCTACTGTGTTCTTTTGATTGAGTGAAAATGAACAAAACCAGCCTTGACCCCTTGTGCAGATAATGGACTGCCTTCCACACAGTGATTTTAGCGATCGCATCCTACGAATCTTTGTTCCCATTGCAACATTCAAGATGACTGTTGATACTTCAAATTCTCCACAATTCGTTCGTTGGTGAAGTAATGAAACCGTTTCATTTTCACTCCCGGCCATTTCTGGCGTCTGCAAGCCTGAACGTTTAGAACTGGAGTGGGCAAGACAGTTCTGAACTGTCTAACTGCTAATTTCTCACTAACTATCCGTGACAAAAATCACTGCTTTTTAAACAGAAACACACGCAACTGACACCTACTGAAAAACTTTGCTCCAAGCACTCAGTGTCTAACAGCCATCTAAGTATATGCGACTGAAAATAGTTAGAAATTGCTCGGCAACAGTCTCCTGTCTCAGTTAAGCAACATGGGGTCTCAAATAAACAAAGGGAATCACGGCTATTTTCTTTATTGATTTTTTGTTTTTTTTTTAAGAGTTTTGTCCCAAATAAACAACTGTCTCAATTAACCAATGGCCCAATTTACCAGAATCCACTCAATTTAAAGTGGAGGTTGATAGGTCCTTGATTAGAAAGTATATCAAAGGTTACGGGGAGAATGGGGTTGAGAGGGGAAGTTGATTCCATGCTCGATGAGCCAATGGCCTAAATCTGCTCTTTTGTCTTATGGTCTCATGGTCTTCTCCTCACAGGGCCTGGCTGCCACTCCTTCCATTCCGGCTCATCTGCACCAGGTCCACGCTGACGACTCGTACGAGGAAACAGACCCACTCTGCTTCGTTGCCCACTGCCCAACAGGTGCGTTGGCAGGAGAGGGAAGCCTCTTCTGGAGGCGTGGATGATATCCGTCCTCTGAATCTTGGGGGTAATCCAGAAAATGGCTGGTAAATTGCTGAGCTGTTGCGGAAGACCTGGTCTTTCTGCGTGTCCGTGAGCCTCTGTTGTCAGTGGAGGTCTTGCAGTAAGTTGGTGTAGGGAGAAAGTCTTGAATTACAGCTCTTCAGCTGTAATCGGCTCTGCTCCATCCAACAATCTCTTCTCCCAAGACCTCAAACTTTTCCCCAACACGTATTGGTCCAGTTCCCTGCTGAAGGTGATAATGGAGTCTGCCTCCATCACATCTACACACTGAGTGCCCCAGGTTCCAACTAGATGGTACATGACAAGTTTAATTCATTCCCTTTTGACACCCGTGACCTTAAGTTTTCAGTCCTCCTCACAAGGGAACAGACTTAATACATATTTTATCAAAGCTCCCCTCAGCCATCTCCTCCAGAGAACAGACTCCGTAATCTTCGCAAGCAGCCAGATCCCTCATCCCGAGAACCATCCTTGTTCCCGGATCCCTGCCCTTTTCCGCCCTGTCTCCATTGGTAAACCCCAGAATGGTCTTTGCCTTTCAAAGCTGCTTTCTCCTGCCCTGCCACTTCACCACTAGTGGCCCCAGTCCAACAATCCAAACTGATTTGATAGCTTTGTGGCCAGGTCTGCAGATGATCCAAAGGCAGGCAGAGGGACAGGAGAGACTGCAGGAGGTCTTGGACAGATTGGGAGAATGGGCAAAGTGGCAGGTGCAAGATAGCGTAAGGATGGTCATATAACAGGATAATGCTGGAGCAGAGGGCTCATTCTCAGAGTAGAATGATGTACATTTAAGGTTGAAAGGTTCTTGATTAGTAAGAACATCAAAGATTACAGGGAGAAGAAAGGAAAATGGGGTTGAGAGGGAAAATAACTCAGGTGTGATTGAATGGCAGAGCAGACTCGATGGGCTAAATGGCCTCATTCTGCTTCTATGTCTTATGGTCCTACAGAGTGTGTTGGTATTTTCAGGGGGTCCCTGGGGCTGTGTCAATATTTACAGGGGTTCTCAGGGAGGACACCAGTATTTGTGGAGGGGGAGGTTCCAGGGAGTGTGTTGGTATTTAAAGAGTGGCCCGGGTGTGGGTGGGGGTTTGGGGTTCCCTGGGGAGTGTGTCAGTATTTACACGGGGATTCAATTCCTGGCAGTAGGTCTGTTTGTACAGAGCCGGGAGGTGCCTCAAATGGATGAATTTACATGGACCATCCAGTGATGTTCCACTATTTCATAGGGGTATTGTTTTTGGAAGTCCCCAGGGGAGGTGGGGGGTGACCTCGTTTACCAGGTATCTTTGGTAATGTTTAAGTATTGACTGGATTCTTCCAGTATTTACAAGGTTCCTTTGGTATTGTGGTTTATTAGAATCAGGTGACATAGGGTTGAATCGTTGTGGGTAGAGCTAAGGAACTACAACGGTAAAAAGATATAGACCCCGTTATATATAGACTCCGCCACTAAACATTAATAAGGATGTGGTTTACAAATTACAAAGGGAAATAGGAAACGCAAGCCATAAGGCCATGTTACAATAGTCGTGGGGGCTTTCAATGTGCAGGTAGGTTGGGAAAATCACGTTATTGCTGGATCCCAAGAGGGGAAATACTTAGAATGCCTATGAGACAGCTTTTTAGAGCAGCTCATGGTTCAACCCACTAGGGAATCAGCTATTCTGGATTGTGTTTTGTGCAAAGAACTGGAATGGATTAGAGAGCTTAAAGTGAAGGAACCCTTCAGAACAAGTGATCATAATATGATAGTATTCACCCTGCAATTTGAGAAGGAGAAGCCAAAGCTCGATGTATCAGTGGAGTAAAGGGAATTACTGAGTGCTGAGAGAGGAGCTGGGCATATAGATTGGAAAAGAACACTGGCAGGGATGACGGCAGAGCAGCAATGGCTGGAATTTCTAGAAGCAATTCAGAAGGCATTGGATATATACATCCCAAAGGGGAAGATGCATTCTAAAGGCAGGATGTCACAACCATAGCTAACAACAAAAGTCAAAGCCAACATAAAAGCCAAAGAGAGGGCACAAAACAGAGCAAAAATTAGTGGGAAGTGAGAGGATTGGGAAGCTTTTAAAAACCAACAGAAAACAACTGAAAGTCATAAAGAAGGAAAAGTTGTAAGATAAAGGTAAGCTCGTCAATAATATTAAAGAGGATGCCGAAGGTTTCTTCAGATACATGAAGTGTAAAAGGCAGGCGAGAGTAGATATTGATAAGATGGAAAATGATGCTGAAGCATTAGTAATGGGGGACAAGGAAATAGTGGATGAACTGAATAAGTATTTTGACTCACTGTGGAAGACACAAGCAGTGTGCCATCAGGGGGCAGAAGTGTGGAAAGTTGCCATTACTAGGGAGAAGGTTCTTGGGAAAATGAAAGGTCTGAATGTGGATAAGTCACCTGGACCAGATGGATTACACCAAGGTTCTGAAGGAGGTGGCTGAAGAGATTGTGGAGGCATTAGTAATGACCTTTCAGGAATCAAATGACTTTGAAATAGTTCCAGAGGAATGTTAAATTTCAAATGTCACTCCACTCCAAGAAGGGAGAGAGGCAGAAGGAAGGAAACTATAGGCCAATTAGTCTGACCTCAGTGGTTGGGAAGATGTTGAAGTCAATTGTTAAGGATGTGGTTTCGGGGTACTTGGAGGCATATGATAAAATAAGCCTTAGTCAGAGTGAATGGGAAAATCTTGCCTGACAAATCTGTTGGAATTCTTTAAAGAAATAATGAGCAGGATAGACAAAGCTGAATCAGTGGATGTTGTGTACTTGGATTTTCAGAAGGCTTTTGATGAGGTGCAACACATGAGGCTGCTTCACAAGCTAAGAGCCTGTTAATACAGGAAAGATACTAGCATGGATAAAGCAGTGGCTGAACAGCAGGAGGCAAAGAGTGGGAATAAACGGAGCCTTTGCTGGCTGGTTGCCAGTGGCTAGTGGTGTTCCACAGGGTCTGTGTTGAGACCATTTTTTACATTATATGTCAATGACAGAATTGATGGGTTTGTGGCCAAGTTTGCAGATGATACAAAAGCAGGTGGGGGGCAGGTAGTTTGAGGAAGTAGAGAAGCTACAGAAGGACTTGGACAGATTAGGAGAATGGTCAAAGAAGTTGCAAATGGAATATAGTGTATGGTCATGAACTTTGGTAGAAGATATAAAAAGGTCGACTATTTTCTAAATGGAGAGAAAATTCAAAACTCTAAGTTGCAAGGGGACTTGGGAGTCCTTGTACAGAATTCCCTAAAAGTTCATTTCCAGGTTGAGTCAGTGGTGAGGAAGGCAAATGCAATGTTAGCATTCATTTCAAGAGAGCTAGAATAAAAGAGCAAGGATGTAATGTTGAGGCTTTATAAAGCACTGCTGAGGCCTAATTGGAGTATTGTGAATAGTTCTGGGCCCCTTATCTAAGAAAGGATGTGTTAACGTTGGAGAGTGTTCAAAGGAGGTTCACAGAAATGATTTTGGGATTGAAAGGTTTGTCATATGTCATAAGGCTCTGGGCTTCTTCTCACCGGGTTTCAGAAGATGAGGGGTGATGTTGAATGTTGAAAGGCCTTGATAGAATGGATGTGGAGAGGATGTTTTCTATGGTGGGAGAGTCTAAGACCAGAGGACACAGCCTCATAATAGAGGGGTGTCCTTTTGGATTGGAGATTAGGAGGAA
Source organism: Hypanus sabinus (assembly GCF_030144855.1). Classification (NCBI taxonomy): domain Eukaryota; kingdom Metazoa; phylum Chordata; class Chondrichthyes; order Myliobatiformes; family Dasyatidae; genus Hypanus; species Hypanus sabinus. The sequence goes on from NC_082706.1 coordinate 36,623,739, forward strand.
TTTCTTTAGCTAAAGTGTGGTGAATCTGTGGAATTCATTGCCACAGGTGGCTGTGGAGGCAAAGTCATTGGGTATGTTTAAGGCAGAGGTTGATAGGTTCTTGATTGGTCAGGGCATGAAGGGAATTGAGGAGAAGGCAGGAGATTGGGGCTGAGAGGGAAAATGGATCAGCCTAAACGAAATGGCAGAACAGACTCGATGGGTTGTGGCCTAATTCTGCTCCTATATCTTATGGTCTTTTTATTGTCACATGTACCAAGATATATCAAATACTTACCTACATACTATTCATATCATTAAACAGCGTTTTGAAGTAGAACAAGGTAAAACAATAATAACCCAGCCTGGGTACAGCCAATCTGAGTCCAGCGTTGTAAAATTTGTTAAAAACTTTACAGTTTTTAAATTGTAAAAGCTACGGAGGAAGTGCAGATAAACAATAAATTGCAAGATCACAGTGAGGTGGATTTTGAGATCGAGAGTGCATTTTATTGTTCGATGGTCTTATAATAGTGGGATGGAGGCTGTTTTTGAGCCTGGAGATAGGTGCTTTCAGGCATGATGGGAGAGACGAGAAGCAACAATGTCCAGGGCAGGTGAAGTCTTTCATTACATAGGCTCCTTTACTGAGGCAGTGAGAAGAACAGACAGACTCTAAAGAGAGGAACTAGTTCTGTGATGGAGTGAGCTGAGTCCACAACTCCCTTGTGGTCACGTGTGGGCCGCGGGAGACTGCCCCTTGCTCTGTGCCTTTTCCCCGAGTTGGTTTACTGACAGCATGTCGTTGCCCTGTGATTTCAGACGGTGTGGATTCAGACAGCAGCCACTACGAATCTTACGGGGAAGAGGATCTGTGCGGCACCAAGTGTGCAGCCTCCCTGCAGAGGATTCCCAAGCACTCTCTGAGCGGCACCCGGATTTGCGGCCTGCTGTGGCGGAAGCAGTGGCTGGGCCGATGGACCAAGCAGCTGTTCCTCATCAAAGATCAAGTTCTAATGGTTCGTCTCTGCACACCGACAGGTCGAGAATCCTGCTGCCCCTTCTCCGAACCGGTGAACGTCCTCCATCCAACCCTGACCCAGTCTGTGATAACCATTCGCCCTACATTCCCAGCATCTCCCCTCGGATTGTGACCCTCACCCCGAGGTGAGGGTCAACATACAGCAGCCAACTCACTCCTCTTTGGCGGAGAGAAGGCAGGGCTTCAGTGCCCTGAGATAGTGCCAGCTGGATTTGGGCACATGCCCCCTCGCACGCTGTGGTGTTCAGACTGGGCTCGGTTATCTGGGATGGGATTTAACCGGCCACAGCCCACCCAAACCCAACCTGACCCAGCCAATCTGAGCTCAGCATAGTCATGGTCAATTGGAGACACTCCCTGGCTGCAGCCAATCCGAACCCAACCTGACACAGCCAATCTGAATCCAGCTTGGCTACAACCAATCTGTGTCCAGCATAGTCATGGTCAATTGGGGACACTTCCTGGCTGCAGCCAATCCGAACCCAACCTGACCCAGCCAATCTGAGTCCAGCTTGGCTACAACCAGTCAGAATCCAGCGTAGTCATGGTCAATTGGAGACACACCCTGGCCACAGCCAATCTGAGCCCTACCCAAAAATGGAATTGTTTTTGCAATCTGGAAATTTGAACCTAAAGCAGAAAAGTGCTGGAATTTTCTGAGGTTCCAGCCATGAGCCGCATCGCCTGAGCAGGGGAAATGGAGCCAGGGTTTCAGGTCGGAGGCGAAGTCAGGCAGATCCTGTCTCCACAGGCACCGCCTGACCTGCTGAGTGTTTCCTTGACTCTGGCGCACAGAAGGATCCCACAACTCCAGTTACCATCTATGTTTCCAACTCTTACAAGAGGGCAGATGATGGGTTTTGCAGGCAGGTGTAAGGGGCACTCGGTGGCAGGGGTAAGGGGCAAGTAGTGAAGTCTGCAGTCCACGGAAAGGGATAAAGGGCAGGCGGTGTGGTATAAGGGTATACGCAGCTGACCCTGCCAGGAATGGGAGGAGCTGTGATGAGACCTGGGGGCACCTCCTGTCCACAGTTGGGTAACCGCGCCCGGTTCCTCTTTCCCGCAGTGTTACAAATGCATGAAGGACCAGCAGCCGCTGATGGAGCTCAGCCTCCACGGATCCCGCGTAACGTACAAGTTCAAGCGCAGTAAGAAGGTTCAGCACGAGCTGAAGGTGACGACGGCGAGTAATGAGACGGTGGTGCTGGGGCTGGAGAGCCGTGAGCAGACTGAGGACTGGCGGAAGGTTTGGAGGTGTTAGCACCAGAAACTTTCACTTAGCTAGCCAGCAGCGGTTAACCAGTCTAACAACTTTGCATGAATGGCTTACCAGCAGGTTAAATTTGATTATGGGTGATTAATTAATATGACTTGTTATAGAGGATTGACAATTGGTATCAATTGACAAAGATAATTGGTGTGAATAACTAATACATGGTGAACCCTTTATTGTGAGGGATTAATCAACAGCCTAGCCGTCTAGAATGAAGGTTGTCCAGAGAATATTAACAGCATGGAAACAGACCTTTCAATCCAATTGGTGCATGCTGACTACAGCATCCTCTCTGCTAATCGCAGTTACCCACGTTCAGCCCATTGCCCTCCAAGCCCCTCTCCCCCACATACCTATCAAACTGCTTCTGAACTATTGAATTGCACCCGCCTTGACCACTTCCTCTAGCAGCTCATTCCAGATATTCAATGCCCTTTGCGTAAAGAAGTTGCCTCTCAATCTGCTCTTTTGTCTTGTAACTTCCCCTCTAGTTTTGGACTCCCTGCCCCTGAGGAATAGACTTTGAACATCCACCTTAGCCATTCCCCTCATGATGTTATTAACTTAAACTCCCTGCACGGTCACCTGTCATTCTGAGTTAAATGTTATTGTGGCCACCCCTCCCTATAGGTCAGGCCCTCCAGTCCAGGCACCATTCTTGTAAATCTCTCCTGCACCCTCTTCAGCTGTACAGCAGCTCTGTGTGAGGGCTAATTTCCAAAGTTACCAGGCTGACATGCGACTGTCTGCTACTGCGGACCCTTAATCCTTGTTATCGTGGATCTAACATGTTGCCTCCAGTTTGGCCACAGAATATTGCTGAAAAGCCCGTTTAGCTCATGACTAGGATATACATCCTTATCTTCAGTGAATCAGAGGTCAGTCAAATCTACGTGCAGGAGCCGATACACAATGAGGGGTTAATTCCATTAATCCAAAGAGCAGCAATGACAATTTCTGAAGGAGTCTTCCCTTTCGGGTCCAGTCTGTGATACCAGGCTCCATCGTTCGAGGTGTTTCCTTATCAACAAGGTCACTCGATCCTTTCCAATCACGATGATACCAGGGAGTCAGCCCAACACTCTTTGGCTCAAGGTGGGAACCTCAGAGTTTGGGCTGGATGTCTCCGGGCCGAGAGCCACATGTCTGTGCACTGCCTTCTCCAGCAAGTCCTAGGGAGGGCGACTGTCTTGACCGCACTTTGCTGGGCTCTACCCTCGCCGTCCGGTGTATATCGGGATGGGGCGACCCATGGTGTGTTCTTCAGAGCCGAAGCATCATTTCAGCATTTCACCTGCTGTGGCTGGAGGAGAGGTTTCATAGAGGGAGAGAGTTATTTATCATCCATCTTTAGGGCCTGTGGGTCATCTGTCCCCAGGTTCCAGTAAAAGCTGGTCCTGGAGGGCTTTTTCCATAGGGCTTGGGACATCTTCAGGTTGTTGACTCGAGCGCCCAGGGCAATTGCTGGGAGGGTGTGAGAGCCCTGGGTCTTTGCTTCTGCTGTGGGAGCAGGGAGAGGGAGTGAGAAGATCCTGGTGGCTGGTCTGGAGCAGAGCGGGGCCGGGTCCTTGTCAGAGAGGCTGGGGTAAGTGAGGAGTGACCAAGATGGGGGACAGCTTGGAAGAATGGGGAGCTGTGTAGCGCCATGTTGCAGAAGGGTTTGTGAGGCGAGTGAGGGAATGGGTGTGTCGTGGAGGATTGTGCTCGGAGGGTTTGTATGCAGAGTATGGGGAGAGACCGTGGGCAATATTGGGGGGGATGAAAGGGGAAGCCAGAAAGAGGTGGGATTATAGTTGGGTGATGAGGTAGGAACAAGGATGGAGGATGTGGGGGAGGCGGGGTTTGACTTGGGCCCCGTTTCCTGCTCCTGTCATGTATGTGGCAAGCAAGATGAGTACGGGAATCTCTCTGGACAAGGGTAAAGGGGCCCTGGAGCATCCCGTTGTCCCGATGGGACTGTCCTTTACATTGGCTGTCCAATCTGTGTGTCACCTTGAGTCTGGTGTGCACATGAGGCCGTAGACCATGAGCAGAAGAAGCCTGCGCCTTACTCATCCTTCATAAACAGGGCCCTTGGAGCTCAAGGTTAACACAGCATGGAAACAGGCCCTGGAGCCTTGCTGGTCCTTACTTCAGAGCCAGGAGACAGGAAACAGGGTTCAGTGGACCCCACTGACTTGTCCTTGACGTTTTTCCCACCATTCCTAAAATGGTGTTGCCAAGATTGATTTGTGGAGTCATAGACTCACTCAGCATGGAAACAAGCCCCATAGGACCCTTTATAATCTCTCACCGCTCACCTTAAACCTGCGCCCTCAAGTTTTTAGTTCCTTTCCCTTGAGAAAAAAACGACCTTGTCTATGCCCCTCAGGATTTTTTTCAACCTCAGTATCCTATGTTCCAAGGAATACAGACCTAGCCTGCTCATCCTCTCCCTATAACTCATGCCCTCAAGTCCTAGTGACATTTTCATACACCTTCTCTGCTCTCCCTCCAGTTTAATGATGGCTTGGCTGAGGTATTGAAGGGCTTCTGTGAACTGACTGGGCCGGGGCAGGGAAAGACAGTGAATATGTCAAGCTAGTGATAACGGGGTTTGTATTGTGACTATTCTGTTTTGAATGCGCTGCCTTTAGATCATTGAAGAGGTGAGCAGCTCCGTACACTACAGATCTACACCCTGGGATTCACCAAAGGTGGCAGGCAGGAACCAAAAATCTGCCAGCCACAAGGTAAGTCCATATCTGAATAACTCGCCCCCTCCTCGGTGAAAGCTCCCCACAACGCTAATTCCTTCATCCTTCAGGTATTTGCCTCCACCTCGAATAAATTCGCTGGTCTGGCTTCGACCACCCACTGAGGCAGACAATTCCAGAGGTTCACCACACTCTGAGAGAAGATATTGCTAAGAACTTCTATTTTGTAATTAGGTCCTGCTAATGTACAACTATAGCCAAATCTCCCTACTCTTTAATTCCGATCCTGTATGATCAAGGCCTACATGTCAGTAGCCTTTTCGACTACTTGTTGTGATTGTGGCTGCACTGGAACACAGAACTCCCTCTGAATTTTGCTCATTTTTAGTCCCTTCATTCAGAGAATAATCTGCCCTCTTACCAAAGTGCATGATCTCACATTTCCCCATAATAAACTGGTTTTGCCTCATTTTCACCCAGTAGCTCAATCTATCAGTATCTGGTTGCAGAGTCACTATGTCCTCAGCACAACAGACCTTTCCACTTATCTTGACCTGGAAACCTTGCACTTTGTTCCTTCTATAAGACCATAAGAAGAAACAGGTGCAGAGTTAGACTATCTGGCCTACGGGGTCTGCTCCACAATTTCATCACGGCTGGTCCATTCTCCCTCTCAGCCCTGATCTCCTGCCTTCTCTTCATGCCCAGACTATCAACCTCTGCCTTTAATATACTCAGTGACTTGGCCTCCACAGCTATCTGGGGCAATGAATTCCCTCAGAATTTTGCTCATTTTTTTGTCTCTTCATTCTGAGAATAATCTGCCCTCTTACCAAAGTGAGTAATCTCACACTTGCCCACAATAAACTGAACAATCCTCGTAGAGGCATCTGAAGCATTTCAGGTTCCTGGGTGTCAAGATCTTTGAGGATCGAACCTGGTCCCAACATATCAATGCAGCTATAAAGAAGGCAAGACAGTGGCTATAATTCATCAGGACTTTGAAAAGATTTGGTTTGTCAACTAAAACACTCAAACTTCTGTAGATGTACCTCGGAGAGCACTCTGACAGGCTGCATCACTGTCTGGTGTGGGTGGGGGCGGGGGGGCTACTGCACAAGACCAAAAGAAGGTGCGGAATTCGTAAAATTAGTCAGCTCTATCTTGTGTACTAGCCTCTGTAGTACCCAAGACATCTTCAAAGACTGATGCCTCAGAAAGGCGATGTCCATTATTAAGGACCCCCATCACCCAGGACATGTCCTCTTCTCATTGCTACCACCAGGGAGGAGGGACAGAAGCCTGAAGACACACACTCAGCGATTCAGGAACAGCTTCTTCCCCTCTGCCATCCGATTCCTAAATGGACATTGAACTCTTGGACACTACCTCACTTTTTTAAAGTATATATTACTTTTGTTTTTTGCACTATTTTTAATCTATTCAATATATTTACTGTAATTGATTTAATTATTTTTTTAATCCATCTTTTTATTCCTTCTTTCTATATTATCACGTTTTCACTAAACCGCTACTGCTAAGTTAACAAATTTCACAATTCATGCCGGCAATAATAAACCTCATTCTGATTCTGATTTCACAGATTCACCACTCTTTGGCTGAAGAAATCCCTCCTCATCTCCATTCTAAAAACATCCCCCTCTATTCTGAGGCAGTGTCCTCTGGTCTTAGACTCCCCCACCATAGGAAACATCTTCTCCACATCCACTATCAAAGCCTTTCAACGTTCGATAGGTTTTGAAGAGGTCACCCCTCAGTTTTCTGAATTCCAGTGAGTAGAGGCCCAGAGCCATCAAACGTACTTCAAATGACCAGCCTTTTCACCTTGGGATCATTTTTGTGGACCTGCGTTGAATGCTGTCCAATGTCAGCACATCCTTTCTTTGATAAGGGGCCCAAAGCTGCTCACAATACCCCAAGTGAGGCCTCTCCAGTGCTTAATAAAGCCTCAACATTTCATCCTTGCTTTTATGCTCTAGTTCTCTTGAAATGAATGCTAACATTGCATTTGCCTTCCTCAGCACTGACTCAACCTGAAAATGAAACTTTAGGGAATCCTGTACGAGGACTCCCAAGTCCCTTTGCTCCTCAGATTTTTGAATTTTGTCTCCATTTAGAAAATGGAGTCTACCCTTTTATTCCTGACACTATATTCTATCTCTCACTTCCTTGCCCATTCTTCTGATCTGTCCAAGTCCTTCTGTAGCCTCTCTACTTCCTCAGCATTATCTGCCCCTCCACCTGTCTTCATATTGTTTGCAAATTTGACCACAAAACCATCAATTCTGTTAATCAAGTCATTGACATATAACATAAAAGGAAGTAGTCTCAACACAGATACTTGTGGAGCACCGTTAGTTGCCGGCCAGTCAATCAGTAAAAGTTCCCTTTATTCCCACTCTTTGCTTCTTGCCAATCAGCCAATGCTTTGTCCATGCTAGTAGCTTTTCTGGAATGCGATGGGCTGTTAATTTGTTAAGCAATCTCATGTGTGGCATCTTGTCAAAGGCCTTCTGAAAATCCAAGTACATAACGTCCACTGATTCTCCTTTGTTTATTCTGCTTGTTGTTTCTTCAACAAATCCCAACAGATTTATCAGGCACAGTTTTCCCTTAAGGAAACCATGCTGACTACAGTCCATTGTATCAGCCACACTATCAGTGTCTTCATCCAAGTGTGAAAAATATTATCAGTGATGCAATCAGCAATATAATTAATATTTTGATCCCTGTAGCACAGCCCCCTCATTACAACTTAGCAACTAGTAACCCACTGATGCCCACTCTCTTGTTTCCTGGTTGTCAGCAAATCTTCTATCCGTGCTGTGAAATTCTGGGAGGTACTTTACCAAAGCCTTTTAGAAATTCCTTATCATGGAAGGAAGGAATCACAGTGGTAGAGGGAATGAGGAAAAAAGCTGAAAAGCAGAATTTATGAATTACTCCAGGTGCCACATGCTAGTCTTTTCAGAAATAGAAAGATAGAACAGATCATTGTATGGCTGAGGAATTGGCATAAGAGCATGGTTTCAGGTTTTTGGATCATTGGAACCTCTTCTGGGACAAGGGCAATCTGTACAAGAGGGATAGATTGCACCTTAACTTGAGGAGAATCAGTGTCCTGGTGGGGAAGTTTGTTACCTGGGAGGATTTAAGCTCATTTGTCAGGGGGATGAGAACCAAATCACCAGGTTCGTTTCCTGTGGAGAGACTGAGAGAATACAGGACCGGTACGTCCAGTAAGAAGGAAGGACAAGGATGTCACAAGAGTTGCAAATTTAGTTACGAAGGAATAATCAGTGAAATGTAAGGTGTAGGAAGTTAAAACTGATCAGTCTCCTTGAAGCCTGAGGGATAAAAAACCTCAGGAATGGAATTAGGAGAACCAGAAAGAGCCTTTGGCAAGTAGGAGTAAGGGAGTCCCAAGGTATTTTATAAATCACGAGGGTAACAAGGAGGAGGGTAGGACCACTCAAGGGTAAAAGTTAGAGAACATGGGCGAGGTACTAAATGAGTCGGTGCTTACCGACATGAAGGGCATGCAGGTTTTTGCGGATTGTGTGCTGAGATAATGAAAGGACAGGGAACGGTACAGCACAGGGAACAAGCTCTTCAGCCTACAATGTCGTTCTGAACTAGTTAAATTAGAAATTATATGGCCAACTCAACTAACCCATTCTGCCTACACAATGTCCATATCCCTCCATTTCCTGCACATTAAGAGACTCTTAAATGTCTTTATCATACTGTCCTCCCAGGCAGTACATTCAAGGTACCCACCACTGTGTATGAGGCACTTTTCCTGCATGTCTCCACTGACCGTAACCCCTCTCACCTTAACTGCATGCTTTCTGTTATCAGACATTTCAAACCTTGGATAAATATACCAGTTATCAGAATTAGATCGAACGTCACTGGCATATGTCATGAAATTTGTTCACTTTGCCGCAGCAGGACGATACATAATAATAGAGGAAAAAATATTGAATGACAGTGAATGTAAGTGCTACTGGACGGTAGGCTTAAGGCAGCTCACCCTGCTGTTCCTGGGCACTGGTGTGATTGTTGCCCTTTTGAAGCAGGTGGGAACTTCCAGCGGAGAGATTGAAAATGTCTTTGGGCATCCCTGCCATTTGGTTGGCACAGGTTTCCAGAGCTTTACCGGGTATTCCATCGGAACCTGTCACCTGTGAGGGTTCGCCCTCTTCAAAGACAGCCCGACCTCGGCCTCCAAGATCCTGGGTGCTGCAGGGATCGTCCTAGCTGTGGTCTTATTCTCCCTTTCAAAGCGAGCATGAAAGGAGCTGAGCTCGTCTGGGAGAAAAGCATCCCTGCCATTCCACGGTGGAGTAAAGAATGGCCTGCAAACCCTGCCAGAGTTGGCGTGCATCCAGTTTCATCTGCAGCCTCATTTGGAATTGTCCCTTAGCTCTTGAAGTAGCTCTCTGCCAGTCATACCTGGTTTTCCTGTACAGACCCGGCTATGTCTCTCGTAATCTCATAAACCTCTGTCAGATTTATGAAAACTACCCTCCTTATAGCACATGGCTTCTAATTCAGACAGCATCGTGATAAACATTTCTTCACCCTCTCCCAAGCCTCCGGATCAGTCCTATAATGAGGTGACCAAAAATGACGGCAATACTCCAGCTATGAACCAGATGGGGATTGGAACCACAGCAGCAGGCCAGATAATGGAGGGGTTGTAGAGAAAGATGTGGTGGAGCCCGAGAGAAGACCTGATGGAATTATGAGAGGCATAGGAAGAGTAGATGGCTGGTATCATTTCCCAGGGTTGAAATGGCTAATATTGGAGGGCATGCATTTAAGGTAGGAGGGGAAAGTTCGAAGAAGGTGTGTGGGGCAGCTTTTTTACGGGGAGAGTAGTGGGTTGTGTTGTCAGTGTTGGTTTGGGAGGCAGATGGGTTAGAGGTGGTGATAAGGCTCTTAGAAAGGAACATGAAGGTGCTGAGGGTGGGGGAGTTCCCACTCTGTACAGCTCCATTTTAAATGATGGGGTTACATTAACCACCCTCCGATCTGTGGGAATTACTACATGATCTGGTGTATTTTGCAAATCGATAACCTATTTTCCAAGCTACTGTATTTGTTTAATTGCTCTTGTCATTTTCTTGTTCGAAGAGGGACAAACACTTTGGCCCTTTTTTGGTAAAGCGTAAACTCTCTTGATAATTTTACTGCCAACTTTACTGCACTGCTCTGTGGATCTAACATTGTCTGGAACTTCGTTAGCAGTGCTTGGAGAAACTTCCCTTCAGTGATTTTCTTCAACTTGTTGGCCAAGAAAACCACCCCATGTGCAGTATGCCTTGCGAATTTCGCCTCAGACCTCTATTACAGCTAATTTATCTTCTCTATTTCCTTTGATTTCTGTGTTCCCTGTGATCACCTCCAGTTTCTCACAACTTTTCCTTCTACAGGTGCTGCCTGACCCATTGAGTCTCCCAGCATTTTTTTTTGTTTTACTATTTGGTAATCTATCAGTATCCCTAACAGTGCAGTAACACCACTCTACCACACTTTCATTTTAATCCAGCTCCCAGATTGCTAAATAGAAACAGACTCATTTTCCATAAACAAGAGCGATATTTACTCCTACCTACTTCTATCTGTTGTAGATAGGAATAAATATCCTTTACTGCTTCACTGCTACCTTTACTGTTCCTGATCTACCTCATTGCAAATGCAACAAATATTCATAAGAACATAAAATATAGGAGCAGAATCAGGCCATTTGGCCCATTGAGTCTGTTCTGCCATTTCACCATGGCTGATCCAATTTTCCTCTCAGCCCCAATCTCCTGCCTTCCCCCATATCCATTCATGCCCCAACCAACCAAGAATCCATCAACCTCTGCCTTAAATATACATAAAGTCTTGGCCTCCACAGCTGCCTGTGGTAACAAATTCCACAGATTCACCATTCTCTGGCTAAAGAAATTCCTCGTCATCTCTGTTCTAAAAGGATGCCCCTCTATCCTGAGACTGTGTTCTGGTACTAGACTCCCCCACCATAGGAAACGTTCTCTCCACTTCCACTCTATCAAGGCCTTCAACCATTCAATAGGTTTCAATGAGGTCACCCCTCTTTCGTTTGAACTCCAGTGAATACAGGCCCAGAGCCAGCAAACAATCTTCATATGACAAGCCATTCAATCCTGGAATCGTTTTCGTGAATCTCCTTTGAACCCTCTCCAGTTTCAGCACGACCTTTCTAAGATAAGGGGCCCAAAACTGTTCATAATACTCCAAGTGAGGCCTCACCAGTGATTTATAAAGTCTCAACATTACATCCTCGCTTTTATATTCTAGTCCTCTCGAATGAATGCTAACGTTGCATTTGCCTTCCTCACCACAGATTCAACCTGCAAATTAACCCTTAAGGAATCCCTTTACACCTAAATTCTTTATATTTTGTCTTAGTTACACCTATCACACAGTGGGTGTTGGGTGTATGGAATGAGCTGCCAGCTGAGGTGGTGGAGGCGGGTACAATTTCAGTGTTTGAAAAGTCGTTTGGACAGGAATGTGGATAGACAAGGTTGAGAGGGATGTGGGCCAAATGCAGGCAAGCAGGGTAAGCTTAAATGTCTGTCTTGGCCAGCATGAAGCAGTTGGGCCAAAGGGCTCTAAATTTGTCATTTTAAATTTTGTTCCAATTTTAAAACTATCTACTGTACTGCCTACCATTGTTTCTCTTCTGCCTTTTCTAATCCACTTACAGTTCAGTTTCTCTCCTTGCTGAATCTTATTTGAGGTTCCCAACATCCCGTGTCTCCTGGGGCTGGGATGAATCTTGGGAAAAAGTATCTGTCCTTCTTTGGACAAGAAAATGGCCCAGTAATTAAACAAATACTTTGCTTCTGTTTTCACAGGAAAAAAAAGCACAAAAATAACTTGGCAGAACTGCTGGGGGCCAAAGGTCTATGAGAAATAGGAATTCAAAGAAATTTGTATCATTTTAACAAGTAATATTGGAGAAATTGATGAAATGTGTCTGGGAATAAGTTGTCAGAATTGCAGGCTGTGGTAAGACTTAGCGTGGAAATAGTGCATATATTGATTAATGATTTGCAAAATACTCCAGATCATAGAGTGATCCCCACAAATCGGAGAGTAGCTAATGTAACCTCATCATTTAAAATGGAATTATACGGAGTGGCAGGAAGACTGCTGGGACCAATTATACAATGTAGGAGATTATAACACAGGAACAGATCCTTCAGTCACAATATTGTGCCAAACTAATCCCTTCTGCCTGCAAGTAGAGTCATAGGATGCTACAGCACAGAAGTTGGCCCTTCAGCCCATCTAGTGCATGCCAAAATATTCTGCTTAGTCCATTCTCTGCACATTCATGTAGCTAGCTAAGAGCCTCTTAAACATCTTTATAGTATCTCCCTCCTCTGGCAGTACATGGCAGCACACACCACTCTCTGTGTAAATAATTTACCTCCCACATCTCCTTTGAAGTTACCCTCTTAACTAATAAAGGCAAACGTGCCATACTCTTTCTTTACCCCCCTTAGCCACTTGTGCATGGACTTTTGGGCGGGGGGGTGGGGTGTGATTCTAACCAGGCACAGGAAGTGTCGATAGGATTAGACAAAGGAAGCAAAGATTTCTGAAAGGTTTAGTCCTGCTGGAGAGGATGAGGATGAAGCTGGTCAAGTAAATGAGGGAGATCCAATGATGTGTTCGAAGTCAAAGCGGTGCAGCAAAGTGGTCACTTTTACTGGTTTACCTGTACGATGCGGTAGCAGGCCCCTGTGGCGCAGTGAGCCCACGCCACGCACTTACGCCAATGTGCCCAACTGACCTACTCATCCTGTCCATCTTTGGAAGGCAGCAGGAAATCAGAGCACCCAAAGAAAACCCACATGGCCACGGGGAGAACGTAGGAACTCCTTACAGACAGCGGCGGTAATGAACCCGGATCACTGGTGCTGTGACAGTGCTATGCGGTGCACAGGTTTCCTGCCTCTTTGCTCCAGCAACCCAATTCCAGTTCCCTGTCAGTGTGGAGCTTGCGTGCTGTCCTGTGAGTACGTGGGTTTCCCTGGTTCCCAAAGACTCGACTGGTTGGTGACTTACTTGGCTATTGTAAATAGGTGTGTGTGTGTGTGTGTGTGTGTGTGTGTGTGTGTGTGTGTGTGTGTGTGTGAGAGTGTGTGTGTGTGAGAGTGTGTGTGTGTGAGAGTGTGTGTGTGTGTGTGAGTGTGTGTGAGAGTGTGTGTGTGTGTGTGTGAGTGTGTGTGTGTGAGTGAGTGTGTGTGTGAGTGAGTGAGTGTGTGTGTGTGTGTGTGAGTGTGTGTGTGTGAGTGAGTGTGTGTGTGTGAGTGAGTGAGTGTGTGTGTGAGTGAGTGAGAGTGTGTGTGTGTGAGTGTGAGTGAGTGAGTGTGTGTGAGTGTGTGTGGTGGTGGCAGCAGACTCCATGGGCCAGGTAACTTCTGTGCTGTGCACTGACGGAAGTTTAGTCCAGGGGTCACCAACCTTTTTTGCACCATGGACCGGTTTAATATTGACAATATTCTTGCGGACCGGCCAATGGGGTGGGGGGAGATGGAGGTGTTAATCGCGACGGGAATACAGCGATACTCGAAGGGGTCGTCCTTACGTCCCGTCTATTCCGCAATCTAGTTTTCGTGGCTCTCAGTGCTTAGCTTCTGTCCCGCTTGCTCACGGTTTTTTCACTCAGAAAACTCAGCGGGTTTGTCTTTAGGTGCAGGGTGCTTGGACTCAGGGTGCCGAAGCAGTTTTGAAGGCTTCATTGTCTCATTAGACAGCCTCTGGGTCTGAACTCCAGCTTCCTGCCCGCCTGCCACCAGACGCCATTGGCCAGGTGTGGCTGGTCGTGGGTGGGGTGAGAGGACAAGGTCAGGGCCGGAGGTCCCCGTACCGGGGCCGCGGCGGTTGCAGTCCGGAGAGAGCGAGCGACTGAGCGAGGAGTGCGACAGGGCGCCCACCCCCCCTCCCCCCCGTAGGATCTATCGGCCGACAAAAGTTTGGCTCGGGGGATGACTTTCAGTACATCGCAGCGAGGTAGCTGCTCTGCTACTTACAAAACCGAGCCCAAATTAGGTCATCTGCGAATATTTTAGCACCGGGTTCCCCACGAACATTCGGTGTGGTGAACAGGTTTAGAGGCGGCGCCCATCTGTCCGCACTCCGGGCCGGTAGCATCGGCAGTTCTCACCGGCCGCACGAGGCCAAGCACTGATCCCTGGCACGAGGGTATCACTGCGATTAGGCGATTGATGACTTCACGTGCGTTCAGTTCAACAGTGGGCTGGAGAGGAACGTTTCATATCACTAAATCATATCGTTTCCTCGCGGCCCGGTAGCACATGCTTTGCGGCCACCGGTTTAGTCAACCAAAAGAAATAGCATTAGGAGTGAACGGATGTTTTTCAGGGTGGCAAGTGCTGGGTGCTGGGTCCTAGCCCATCAGTGCCTGGGCACGTCTCTTCACAATACACATCAGTGAAGCCAACTGCTCCCAGCTTGGTGGAATTGTGAGTACTTGCAATGACGTCAAGAGGCTTCAAAGTGATTTCGGAAAGTTGAGTGAGAGTGTGACAGGTACGAGCAACTTGGATCTTCAGCAACTCACCAAGGAACTAAACCGGCCAAGTAGTGTCTGTGGCGGGAAATAGAGGGTTAATATTTCAGATCGAGGCGCTTTCTCTGGACTGGAGCTTAGGTGGAGAAACAGAAAGGCTGCATTTTATATTTTCTGTGTGTCGAACGTGACAGTGCAGCAAGCAGGTCAGGAGACAAGGAGAGACTGAAGAGGGTGGCGCAGGGGGGCTGGGAGGCCCCTTGTAGAGCTTTATGAAATCGCGAGTGGTGGGGGAGGTATATGTAAAGGAGACCTCAGGCGAAGGTTTTTCACACAGGAGGGTGGTGGGTTCATGAAACAAGTTGTCAGTGATGGAGGGGGTTACAATTACTATGTTTAAAATGCATTTGGACAGGTACGTTGTGGGGAAAAGTCTATGGAATACGGGCCGAACACGTACAAAAGTGATTCATGCTTCTCAGAGGGGGCAAAGGGCCATTTTTTCTGGTGTAGGATTCTAAATAAAATGTTGGGCCTTTGTGTAAAAGGCTTTGAGTCCAGGGAAAAAGGGGCTTGGAATGGGCCAATTGTACAGGGTGTGCTGTCACTACTCCTGAACAACAAGTGGCATTTTGGTCCCGTTAGTGGTTTGGCATAACCCCTGCTTTAGAGTCATAGCACAGAAACCAACCCTTCAGCCTATCTAGTCCATGCAGCCTGGTCTTCTACCTAACCCTTTCTACCTGCACCCAAACCATATCCCTCCAAGCCTCTCTCACCCATGTACCTATCCAAATTTCTCTTAAGTGTTACAATTGAACCTGCATCCACATTCCTGCTGGCAGTTAGTTCCACACTCACACCACCTTCTGAGTGAAGAAGATCTCCCCTCAGGTAGGTGAATAGAACTTCATACAATACTCCACATTTAACCTCATACAACTTCAGCCCAGCATCGCCCCAAGTCCTGTACTCAGTGCCCTGGTTTATTTAGGACAATGTGCCAATATTTCTCTTTAAGACCCTATGGCCTGTGATGCTACTTTCAAGGAATTATCAAGTCAAGTCAAGTCACTTTTATTGTAATTTCGACCATAACTGCTGGTAGAGTACATAGTAAAAATGCGTCAACTTTTTCTCAGGACCATGGCGTTACATGACACAGCACAAAAACTGGACTGAACTACGTAAAAAACAACACAGAAAAAAAAAACTACACTAGACTACAGACCAACCCAGGACTGCATAAAGAGCACAAAACAGTGCAGGTATTGCATTAAATAATAAACAAGACAAGGTGTCAGTCCAGGCTCTGGGTATTGAGGAGTCTGATAGCTTGGGGGAAGAAACTGTTACATAGTCTGGTCGTGAGAGCCCGAATGCCTCGGAGCCTTTTCCCAGACGGCAGGAGGAAGAAGAGATTGTATGAGGGGTGCATGGGGTCCTTCATAATGCTGTTTGCTTTGCGGATGCAGCGTGTAGTGTAAATGTCCGTGATGGCGGGAAGAGAGACCCTGATGATCTCAGCTGACCTCACTATCCGCTGCAGGGTCTTGATCTGTATTCCCAGATCCCTTTGTTCTACTGCACACAGTGCTCAACCATTTACTTTGTAAATTCTACCTTGGTTTGTCCTCCCAAAGTGCAACACCTCACGCTCGTCTGCATTACATTCCCTCTGTCATTTTAAAGCGCGCTTTCCCAGTTGGCACAGGCTTTGATAGCCTTCCTTGCTGACCCCAGTCCTGGTGTCGTCAGAAAATTTGAAGATCTGAATCATTAACACTGATAAACAACAGCGGACCTAGCACAGGGGAGAGGACCAACCTTCCACGCGGCAGTGGTTCACCAGGGCGATTCCCGGGAAGTAGGAGAGGTTACCTCGACGAGGCCTGCACTCGTGAGAGAAAGTTTGGAGGGGGGTTGATAGGCTGGATGCAGGGAGATGCAGGAAACTGCTGGAGGGGCTCAGTGGGTCGGGCAGTATCTGTGGCAGTGGAGGAAGCGATACAGGGAGGAGTCTACCTTAGTTGGGAAGGGATCTAGAAATATAAAGTCATGGAGTGCAGAAACAGGCCCTTCAGCCCATCTAGCCCATACTGAACTATTATTCTGCCTGCACTGGGACCATAGCCCTCCACACCCTTCCCATCTATGTTCTCTGAAATGTTTACGAACAATCAGTCTGAGGATGTGGGGTAAGACTGAGATAAAACAGAGTAATGTAGCACAGTCCAGGCCCCTGTTGTCCCATCTTTTTACTGACTCTAATCTAATTCTGTCCTACATAGCTCTCCGTTTTTCTAGCATCCATGTGTGTACCCAAGATATCCTTCAATGCCCTTAATGTGTCTGCCTCTACTCCCAACTCTAGCAGGGCATTCCACGCACCCATCACTCTCTGTGTAAAGAACTTACCTCAATACTTTTCTGCAATCACCTTAAAATTACGCCCCCTTGTATTAGCTATTTCCACCCTGGGGAAAGGTCTCTGGTGTTCCAGTCTGTCTACGCTTTTACCTCTTGTATTCCTCTATCAAGTCACCTCTCATCTTCCTTTGCTCCAAAGAGAAAAGCCCTGACTTGCTCAACCTATCTTCATAAGTCGTGCCATCTGGTAAAACACAAGATCTTGGTAGATCTCTGCATCCTCTCTAAAGCTTCCACATCCTTCCTATAATGAGGCGGCCAGAAATGAACACAATATTCCAAGTGAGATTTTACCAGGGTATAATAGTTAGAAAGGGTGTATATCAGGGTGAAATACAATGTTGTAAAGTGCATGGTCATGTACTTTGGAAGCAGAAATAAACATGTGAACTAACTTCTAAACAGGGAGAAAATCCAGGATTCTGAGATGCAGAGGGACTTGGGAGTTAACTTGCAGGTTGAGTTGGTGGTGAGGGAGGCAAATGCTGTGTTAGCATTCATTTCTAGAGGTCTAGAATATAACAGCAAGGATGTGATGCTGAGGCTTTATAAGGCACTGGTGAGGCCTCACCTTGAGTATTGTGAAAGGTTTTGGGCCCCTCATCTTAGAAAAGATGTGCTGGCATTGGAGAGGGTCCAGAGGAGGTTCACAAAGATGATTCCAGGAATGAAAGGGTTATCATACGAGGAATGTTTGAGGCTTTGGGTCAGTACTCTCTGGAATACAGAAGAATGAGGGGGGATATCAAATGTTGAAAGGCCTGGAGAGTAGATGTGGAAAGTTTTTTTCCATGGTGGGAGAGTCTAGGACAAGAGGACACAGCCTCAGGTTAGAGGGGCGCCCTTTCAAAACAGATGTGGAGAAACTTCTTTAGCCAAAAGGTAGTGAAATTGTGGAATTTGTTGCCACATGCAGCTGTGGAGGCCAAGTTATGGCATACTTAAAGGCAGAGATTGATAGGTTCTTGATTGGACATGGCATCAAAGGTTACAGGGAGAAGGCCGGGGAGCGGGGTTGAGGAGAAGGTAGGAGAAAAGGATCAGCCATGATCGAATGGCAGAGCAGACTCAATGGCCTAATTCTGCTCCCATGTCTTATGGTCTAATGCAACATTTTCTCCTGGCTCTTGAACTCAATTCCCTGACTAATGAAGGGCTACATACGACACACATTTATAGCCTCCCCTTTCACCTTGTGTGGCAAATTTGAGGGATCTATGAACTTGGACCCGGTGATCCCTTTGTTCCTCCACTCTGCCAAAACCCTTGCCAATATCCCTGCCTTCTGCCTTCAAATTCAACCTTCCAATATAAATCACTTTGCTGAGTTGTGCTGTCTGCCACTTCTCTGCCCAGCTCTGCATCCCCCCACTGCAACCTAAAACAACCCTCCAGATGACCCACAGCTCCACCAACCTTCTGTAGTGGCCGTACCATCGTAGTCCCATGCACTGCTGACCCACGCCACTAGCTAATCATCCTTACAGCGGATTGGTCCCAACTTCACGGCCAAGGTCAGCGAGAAGAAGGACAAAGGGTCCTGCACCAGGTGACGTGGCCTCCACCAAGCCTGATCTCAACATCATCAGGTCTGTCTGGGATTACCTGGAGAGACAGAAGCAAGCGAGTTGGTCAAAGTCTGCTGAAGGATTGTGGCAGATTCTTGGAACAACCTACCAGCTGATTTTCTTACAAAACTGCACAGCTGAGTAAGAGAATTGATGCAGTTTTAAAGGCTAAGGGTGGTCACACCAAATATCGTTTTAGCTTTTTACTGTTTACTGCTCTTTATAATAATTATTTTAATATTTATATGCTTCTCATTTCTTTACATAGAGCTTAGAAGTATAGAGGGCTAGGCCCTAGGTCATTTCTAAAGTAAGTACATGTTCGGTACGGCATTGTGACCAAAGGGCCTGGATTGTGCTGTAGGTTTTCAATGTTTATTCCTGATACTACCTGCATTAAAGTAGACACACTTCAACCCATCCCACTTTGCCCTATCCTTTCCCATTGACTCCCTACACACTGCATCGATCGGCACACCCATCTACCGTCCCCCGCCAAACTAGTTTCAACCCATCCCACATCTCCAGCAAACCGCCCCACAAGGATATTTCAAGGCCAAGTTCAGGTGGAACTCATTATTTCTGTACATCATACTTTCTCCACAAAAAGTCCCCATTGAAGTGCAAATCTGAAACCGTGACAACTCGTCCCATTCTTACCCTCACTGACACGTGCGATTACTACCCTTGAGATTTTTCAGCTTCCCACCTAGCTCCCTATATTAGCTCTTCAGAACCTCATCTCTTTTCCTGCCCACATCGTCGGCTCCAATATGTGCCACGACTTCTGGCTGCTCACCCTTCTCCTTTGGAATGCTTTGGATCTGATCCGAGACATCCCAGACCCTGGCACCTGCGAGGCAACACTTCATCCTGCGTCTCTTTCACATCCACAGCATCTCACGTCTGCTCCCCTAGCTGTTGGTGGGGGGAGATTTCTTCATCCAGATGTTACTCCTGAGGTGCCCAGTCACTGAAGGTGAGGAACCAGGAGCATGAGTGAACTCCCCAGCACCTTAAACTGTCCTACCATCCATTATGATCACACAGGCCTCAACACTTCTATGCCAGTTCCACACAACCCTCACTTCACTGATTTTTCATCAATTTATCCACCACTTAAAATCTATAAGAACATGAGATGGGGATTGGGCCATTCAGCCCAGTGAGTCTGACCCACTATTCCATCATGGTTGACCCATTTCCCTCTCAATTCTCCCATTCTCCTGCCTTTTTCCATAAGGTTTCATGCTCTGACTAATCAAGAACCTGTCAATGCTCACCTTAAATAAGTCAATGACCTCTACAGCCGCCACTGACAATGAAATTCCACAGATCCACCACCCTCAGGCTGAAGAAATCCCTCCTCATCTCTGTTCTGGGCGGACATCCCTCTATTCTCAGGCTGTGCCCCCTCGTCCTAGACTCCACCACCATAGGAAACATCCACTCCACCTAGGCCTTTCAACATTGGATAGGATTCAATGAGATTCCCCCCACCACCGCCCCTCGTCCCAGTGGGTACAGGGCCTGAGCCATCGGAGCTTTTCATTCCTGGAATCGTTCTCACGAACCTCCTCTGAAATGTCAGCACATCCTTTCTTAAATAAGTGGCCCAAAACGCCTCAGAATGCTTTAAGTGAGGGCTCACCAGTGCCTTATAAAGCCTCAGCATTACATCCTTACTTTTATATTCTAGTCCTCTTGAAATGAATACTAACGTTGCATTTGCCTTCCTCGCCGACTCAACCTGCAAATTAACCTTCAGGGGATCCTGCACGAGAACTCCGAAGTCCTTTTGCACCTTGCTTACTTTGATTTTTCTCCCGGATTAGAAAATAATCTTTGCTTTTATGCCTTCTACCAAAGTGCACGACCACACACTTCCTGATGCACCATCAATAACTCACACTGAGACGTAAGGCGAGATATCGGCTTTTATTGACTGGAAGAAGGAACCAGGAGTGAGTGTCCATCATACTATGACCTGGAGACTGAGGCCGAGCGTCAGGCCTCAGATCGCCTTTATACAGGGGCCTGTGGGAGGAGCCACAGGAGCAGTCAGCAGGGGACGTGTCCCGACAGGCACATAGTTCACCACAATTCCATCTGCCACTTTGCTCATTCTCCTGATCTAAGTCCTCCTGCAGACTCCCTGCTTCTTCAACATTACCTCCCTCTCCACCTGTCTTTGTATCGTCTGAAGACTTAGCCACAAAGCCATCGATTCCATCATCCAAATCACTGACACAACATAAAAAGAAACTGTCCCAACACCGACCCCTGTGGAACACCCCTGGTCACTGGCAGCCAATCAGAAATGCTCCCTTTATTTTCTCTTTGCATTTTCTCTTTGCCTCCTGCCAATCAGAAAATGCTCTATCCATGCTAGTGTCTTACCTGGAATACCATGGGCTCATAACTTGTTAAGCAGCTTCATGTGTGGCATATTGTCAAGACCTTCTAAAAATCCAAGTATACAATATCCACCAATTCTCCTTTTCTATGCTGCTTGTTGTTTCTTCAAAGAATACCAACAGATTTGTCAGGGAGGATTTCCCCATCTGACTTTGGCCTATTTTATCATGTGCCCCAAGTACCCTGAAACCACATCCTTAACTGGTCTATAATTTCCTTTCTTTTGCCTCCCTCCTTTTTTGAAGAGTGGAGGGACATTTCAAATTTTCCAGTCCTCCGGAACCATTCCAGAATCTAGTGATTCTTGAAAGATCATTACTAATTCCTCCACAATCTCTTCAGCCACCTCTTTCAGAACCCTGGGGTGTAGACTATCTGGTCCAGGTGACTTATCCACCTTCAGACCTTTCAGTTTCCACAATCACAACCCTGCAGGGCAGCTCTGTGAGAAGAAATCAACACGTATCTCAGTATTAATTGACTACCCTATACTTTGAAACTAAGTCCCAGCGAAATTCTTCCACTGGTGGAAACATCTCAACATCTGTGCTGTCGTGTCCTATGAGGATCTATTGTGCTTCCATTAGCCCATGGTCTCAACTCCTTTGAATACAGATCCAACTTTTCTCGCATCTATGTTAGGACAACCCAGGAATCGAGCCGGTGAACAAAATCAAACGCCTGGAGGAACTCAGTGGGTCTGGATATGAACAGATCGATGATGTTTTAAGAATCTTGATGGAAGTTCTCAACCCTAAATATTGACCATTTTTCTCCCACCACAGAGTTGTCAACAGATTGGTTGTGGCTCCATCTTACTTCACTTGCAGTCTCTTGTGCCACCAGTTAACTTTTTGAGTTGCCTCTATTACAGTATAGCCTTCCCTAAATAAGATGATCTAAACCATGCCCAGAACTCTGGGGGTGTCTCGTTAACATCCTGTGCATCTCCCTGTTTGTACACTTCAGACACCTTGTGGTAAAAGGCCAAGATGCTACTTGCCTTGCTAACCACCTGATGCACTAACTTTGGGAATAGTTATCACTATCATTTTCTTCAGCTCCTCCTTCTTATCCAAGCCCTAACTGACATATGTGCTATATTTCTCTGCAGATACCGCTGAGGGCTACGCAAAGCTTGGAGTCAGACAGATTTACGGGTGAGATGGTGACTGTAAGGGCAGCGACCCACAACACAGGTGAGGCCCGCGCTACTTCAAAGGTTCGATTCAATGTCAGGGAAATGTATACAATATACATCCTGAAGTGCTTTTTCTTTGTAAAACATCCACGAAAACAGAGAAGTGCCCCAAAGAACGAACGACAGTTAAACATGAGAATCCCAAAGACCCCCTCCCGCGTGTGAGTGGCGACGAGCAACAATCCCCCCTTCCCCACCGGCAAAACAAAAAGCGCACCCGCTACTGAGCGCAAGCGTGAGCTAAGTGATAGCAAAGACACAGACCTTGCAGTCACCCCAAAGACCCCATTTCATCCGGCATTCAGCAACCCACAGGTTTTCTCTCTCTCCCTAATAAGGGAGAGGGAGGGGCCCCCCATTTACACAGCGAGCAGGAGGCATAACAACCCACTGGTTTACGATATTAAAAAGTCCGTTTGGTTGCTTTTTACGAGCTCTGTGCCCAAAGATCACGAAGATCTCGGGTCTTCGTGCCCACAGCAAAAGATTTTCCGGCCTCCCCAACGACACACAAGTTTCCTGCCCTGACACCGACCCCGATCCGCCCGTCTCCAGAGCCCTGAGATCTTAGGCTTCCGAACACTAGGCCACCCCTCGAGCCTACCCCTTGGGGTAGAACAACAGCCAGTCCTGAAACCCCGAGAGCGGGTCCCATTCCCACAAAGAACCGTAGTCAGCGTGTAATTCCAGGTCAGGGTCTTCAAAAGAACCCTGAAAGGGAAAAATAGAGATACAAGAAATAAGATTACACTTCAGCGTTCAAAGATGTGTCTGTCTACCAGCATTCGACAATGAAACTCTGCACGCCGGCTCTCTAAATGTGATGCCCTGTCCTCTGGCAAAAAGAAGTGGCTCTTTGTCACCATGTACAACAGTACAGGAACACAATCCCAGTCTCACTTGAGGATTCACTGGATCACCTTAAGGTGCTGAAGGTTCTAAAGGTGACCACCAAAACACACTTCACTGATGTCGTGGTAGTTAATAATGTTATTCTTCGGCTACTCAGTTAGCCACACCCACACAGAAGGAGTTCACATACTATACAAGCAGGGTTATCAATAAAGTTGAATTGGAATCCCTGCATGCTGGCGTGCTCTGCCCCATCCCTCAATGACAAACACAACATCTGCGGGTTGCGGGAACTTGCAATTGTGGTTTTTCTGTTCTGATAATATCCTGGCATGATTCTTTGGCGGTAGGGCGCCCTAACAAGACGGAAGGCATTCTTTGTCACAGAGTCACACAGCTTGGAAACAGGTCCTTCAGTCCATCTCATCCCTGCTGACCAAAATGTCTAGTGGAGCAACTCTGATTGTCCTGCATTTGACTCATATCCCTCTAAACCTTTCCTATCCGTCAACTTGGCCAAATGTCTTATAAACATAATTGTACCCACATCTAGAGCTTCCCCTGCCAGCTCATTCCATGTACCTGCCACCCTCTGAGTGAAAAACTTGGCCCTCAGGTCCTTTTCACTCATTCCCCTCTCACCTGAATTCTACATAGAAGAAATGATTGTCACCTTTATCTGTACCACTCATGATTTTGCAAACCTTTAAATCACCCTTCAGCTTCCTACACTCCAGCCTCACAGCCTCTCCTCGTCCCAATTCTGGTAACACTTTCTTTCCGGCACCATTTCCAGCTCAAGAACACCCTTCCTACAACCAGGGAAGCCAAGCTGCACACAATAGGCCTCACTAACTCTTGTACTCAGTGCCCTGATAGATGAAGGCCAGGTGTGTCACCACTCTAATTACCCGTGTCTCCACTTTCAGAGAAAAATGCACATTTACCCACAGGTCTGTCTGTAATATAGGGCCCTAACCATTTCCTAACCAGTCCTGCCCTAGTTTAATTGCCCAAGGTACTACACCTTATTCTTATCCAATTTCAATTCTATCCATCACACTTTGGCCCACTTCCCTGTTTGACTGAGATCCTGTTATAATCTTGAATAATCATCTTTTCAGGTCCACTGTATCACCAATCTTCTTGTCACACACAGGCTCAATAATTATGCTAACTACTATGTACAAGTGTAGGCCAAACTACTTATAAAAAAAGTAACTTTGATCATTTAATGGGCATCAATGAAGTTGGAGGTCATTGTAAGCAGCCCCAGCACACTCTTGTAGGACAACCACAAAACACATCTTTTACTCCCCCATCTCCCCCTCCACCCTGCCCCCGCTTTCTGCGGGAATCACTTTCTCTGTGACTACACGCACACAGCAGCCCTGCCTCCATGCAACACCACCTATATGATATTCAGATGGGGGCTGATAAACATCATTCTCACCGCAGCAATCACCTCCTACTGCTGCCAAGTCCACATCAACAATAACCCAGGGGCCACCGCTGAGAGAACACAAGGACAGGCAGAGGCTGTGTTCCTGTAGGGAGCAGCTCAGCTCCTAATGCTGTAATCTGTCCAACGTCTGCAAGGCATTAATCAGACATGTGATGGAATGTCTGCATCTACGGGCTATTCCCGGATAATGAATGGGTTCCATGCTCACAGATGTCTGTTAGTTAATTCTGTCCATATGTTGGAAAGTACATAATAATGCCATTTTACGGCATTCTAGTGAAGTGGCTTCAGGAGAGAGAGAGAGAGAGAGAGAGGGAACTAGTGCTGCTTTTCATGACAACACATGCACATACGTTGAACTTCAGAGTTTGATAATATTTTGTTTCCACAAGTTGGGTCGAGGTGTCTGTAAATGAAATGTTTGTAACCCTGGACGGCCTGTGCCAAAATTAGAAACAAGAGAAGATCTGCAGGTGCTGGAAATCCAAGCAGCGCACACACACCCACACACACACACAAACACACACTCACACACTCACACACACACACACTCACACTCTCTCTCACACACACACACACACACTCACACACACACTCACACTCACACAAACACACTCACACACGCACTCTCTCACACACACTCACACTCACACACGCACTCTCACACTCACACACGCACTCTCTCACACACACTCACACACACACACACTCACTCTCTCACACACACACTCTCTCACACATACACTCTCACACACACACACACTCACACACGCACTCTCACACACACACACACTCTCACACGCACTCTCTCACACACACACACTCACACACGCACTCTCTCACACACACACACTCACACACGCACTCACACACACACTCTCACACGCACTCTCTCACACACACACACTCTCACACGCACTCTCTCACACACACACACTCTCACACGCACTCTCTCACACACACACACTCACACACGCACTCACACACACACACTCTCACACGCACTCTCTCACACACACACACTCTCACACACACACACACTCACACACGCACTCTCACACACACACACACTCTCACACGCACTCTCTCACACACACACACTCACACACGCACTCACACACACACACTCTCACACGCACTCTCTCACACACACACACTCTCACACGCACTCTCTCACACACACACACTCACACACGCACTCTCACACACACACTCTCACACACACACACTCACACACGCACTCTCTCACACACACACACTCACACACGCACTCTCTCACACACACACACTCTCACACGCACTCTCTCACACACACACACTCTCACACGCACTCTCTCACACGCACACACTCACACACGCACTCACACACACACACTCTCACACGCACTCTCTCACACACACACACTCTCACACGCACTCTCTCACACACACACACTCACACACGCACTCTCACACACACACTCTCACACACACACACTCACACACGCACTCTCTCACACACACACACTCACACACGCACTCTCTCACACACACACACTCTCACACGCACTCTCTCACACACACACACTCACACACGCACTCTCACACACACACTCTCTCACACACACACACACTCACACTCACACACACACATACACACACTCACACTCTCACACACACACTCACACTCTCTCACACACTCACACTCTCACACACACACACACACACACACACACACACACACACACACACACACACACACACACACACACACACACACACACACACACACCTGGAGGAACTCAGCAGGCCAGGCAGCATCTATGGAAAAAAAAAGTCCAGTTGACGTTTTGGGCCGAGACCCTTCGGCAGGACATACGGTAGACGTCTCAGCCCGAAAATTCAACTGTATGTTTTTCCGTAGATGCCGCCAGGCTTGCTGAGTTCCTCCAGCACTTTTGTGTGTGCCAAAATTAGTGCAGCTCCAGGAACTCTAAAACACTTTTACAGCAAAGTGGCTTTGGCAGTTATGTAAAGATCAACTCAAGAAAACTAGCTTTCACTCAAGCAGTGTCATTAACTCACCAATTTTAAATTGCCAGGCTATCGTAGTAGGATAAGGACATACTTCCATAATGCATGTGGGATGTCCTGCTCCCTTAATGTAACCCCAACACTGTAGGCAGTGCCTCTAATCAGCTCATTGTCACATACTCTCGGCTGTAATGAAATCCCTTGCTTAAGCGAATTTCACAGAGTGAACGTACACCTGGTAATAATAAACACAACAGTAAATAGTCGCTAAAGAGGCAATAATGAGCGAGGAAGGGGAGTTCAGAGTCTGAGAATGTAGAATAGAGAAGGGGAAGTTAGAATCAGAATCAGGTTTGTTATCACTCAGCAGCAGCTGTTCAATGCAATGCATAATACAGAGAAAAAGACAAAATTAAATAATAATAACAATAAATAGGTAAAAAGAGACTGGTACAGGAGTCTGGTAGCAGTGGGGGAGAAGCTGATCTAAGTCTGGAGAGAAAAGGGGGTGGTAGAGCGTTGAGGTGTCAGTTTTGAGTTTTTCCTTCAAGTAGCTGGAACGCCAACCTCAAACTGAAGAAGAAGTCTGGTCCAACAGAGTAACAGTTCACCTTTTGGTCGATACCTTGACTAATGCCATTGCACAAGGGCTACTAAATTTCCTGACGAAGGGTCTCGGCCCGAAACGTTGGCTACTCTTTGCTCACGGATGCTGCCTGACCTGCTGAGTTCTTCCAGCGTCGTGTACATATTCTTTGATCCACAGCATCTGCAGTTGTATTTTTGTGTTTAAGTTTCCTCCTTGTGTGTTTGATTTTTGTTTAGTATGTTTGAGTGAGGGGACTGGAGTGGTGTGTGGAGGTGGGCCTGCTTGTTGATGTTGCTCTGTCTGGCGTGCCAGGTTATCTGAAGGTGCTGGTGAAGGACCGCTGGCAGACTCTCTGGTGTTGCGTCCGGGACCAGGTGCTCTTCATGTACAAGGACAGCAGCATGGCTGGCAAGTTGCACTTCTCCATGGATCTGCAGGGCTGTGAAGTTAGAGCACAGGCAGACAAGACTCACAGTCGCAGAC
Organism: Hypanus sabinus; assembly: GCF_030144855.1. Taxonomy (NCBI): domain Eukaryota; kingdom Metazoa; phylum Chordata; class Chondrichthyes; order Myliobatiformes; family Dasyatidae; genus Hypanus; species Hypanus sabinus. The sequence continues at coordinate 36,651,352 of NC_082706.1, forward strand.
TTACCATTTCCCATCAGAACAAGGATCTGGCAGTGCTGCAGGTAGGATCTGTAATCGAACTGTGTTTGGCCACCGAGGTTTAACCCCTCTCCGGTGTGAGGCTCACGATTGAAGGGTTTACCCCATAGATCCATGAGTACCCTCCCCACCGCACCCCCAGAGACACCCCCCGATACACAGCCATTAATGAGACTGGAGATGAAAGATGCACAACGAGGCAGCGTATAGTGTAGGAGGGGGTGTGTACTGTGTACAACGAGACAGTGTATGGGTGGGGGTTGTGTGTACTGTGTACAACGAGACAGTGTATGGGTGGGGGTTGTGTGTACTGTGTACAACGAGACAGTGTATGGGTGGGGGTTGTGTGTACTGTGTACAACGGGGCAGTGTATGGGTGGGGGTTGTGTGTACTGTGTACAACGAGGCAGTGTATGGTGTAGGAGGGGGTGTGTACTGTGTACAACGAGACAGTGTATGGGTGGGGGTTGTGTGTACTGTGTACAACGAGGCAGTGTATGGGTGGGGGTTGTGTGTACTGTGTACAACGAGGCAGTGTATGGTGTAGGAGGGGGTGTGTACTGTGTACAACGAGACAGTGTATGGGTGGGGGTTGTGTGTACTGTGTACAACGAGGCAGTGTATGGGTGGGGGTTGTGTGTACTGTGTACAACGAGGCAGTGTATGGTGTAGGAGGGGGTGTGTACTGTGTACAACGAGGCAGTGTATGGGTGGGGGTTGTGTGTACTGTGTACAATGGGGCAGTGTATGGGTGGGGGTTGTGTGTACTGTGTACAATGAAGCAGCGTATGGTGTAAGAGGGGGGTGTACTGTGTACAATGAGGCAGTGTATGGTGTAGGAGGGGGTGTGTACTGTGTACAACGAGGCAGTGTATGGTGTAGGAGGGGGTGTGTACTGTGTACAACGAGGCAGTGTATGGGTGGGGGTTGTGTGTACTGTGTACAACGAGGCAGTGTATGGTGTAGGAGGGGGTGTGTACTGTGTACAACGAGGCAGTGTATGGTGTAGGAGGGGGTGTGTATTGTGTACAACGAGGCAGTGTATGGGTGGGGGTTGTGTGTACTGTGTACAATGGGGCAGTGTATGGGTGGGGGTTGTGTGTACTGTGTACAACGAGGCAGTGTATGGTGTAGGAGGGGGTGTGTACTGTGTACAACGAGGCAGTGTATGGGTGGGGGTTGTGTGTACTGTGTACAACGAGGCAGTGTATGGTGTAGGAGGGGGTGTGTACTGTGTACAACGAGGCAGTGTATGGTGTAGGAGGGGGTGTGTATTGTGTACAACGAGGCAGTGTATGGTGTAGGAGGGGGTGTGTACTGTGTACAACGAGGCAGTGTATGGTGTAGGAGGGGGTGTGTACTGTGTACAACGAGGCAGTGTATGGTGTAGGAGGGGGTGTGTACTGTGTACAACGAGGCAGTATATGATGTAGGAGGGGGTGTGTACTGTGTACAATGAGGCAGTGTATGGGTGGGGGTTGTGTGTATTGTGTACAACGAAGCAGTGTATGGGTGGGGGTTGTGTGTACTGTGTACAATGAGGCAGCGTATGGTGTAAGAGGGGGGTGTACTGTGTACAACGAGGCAGTATATGATGTAGGAAGGGGTGTGTACTGTGTACAATGAGGCAGTGTATGATATGGGTGTGTACTGTGTACAATGAGGCAGCGTATGGTGTAAGAGGGGGGTGTGTACTGTGTACAACGAGGCAGTATATGATGTAGGAGGGGGTGTGTACTGTGTACAATGAGGCAGTGTATGGGTGGGGGTTGTGTGTACTGTGTACAATGAGGCAGCGTATGGTGTAAGAGGGGGGTGTGTACTGTGTACAACGAGGCAGTATATGATGTAGGAGGGGGGGTGTACTGTGTATAATGGGGAATGTACCTCAGGATGAAATTGCCTGCAGTTTGTAATAGGTTTGTATAGAGTGTATAACAAGGCAAATACTGAACAACTGGTGGTGAACACTGGGAGTAGGGTGGGGATAGAAACATGGAATCACTGAGATCCCACTGCACACAGTCCCATCACACACTCTACACAGTCCTGTTACATACCGTACTCCGCCCCATTATACACCGTACACAGCCCTATCCTAAACTGTACACTGCCCCATTACAAACTGCGCACTCTCAGACGTTGTAGCCGGCTCTGTTCTGTGCTGTGCAGAGCCCCTTCCCCATAACCTGCAGCTTGTCGAACTGGCCACCACAACACAAACCAGAAAGAGAAGACGGTGAAAACACTCTACGGCACCTGGTGCACTTGCCTTCATGGGCGAGGACGTTGAATATAAAAGTTGGGATATCATGTGCAGAGCTTTGTTAGACCCCACTTGGAATACTGTGTAGAGTTCTGGAAGAGATTCACCAGGGTGTTGCCCAGGTTGGAGGGCAGAAGTTACAAGGAAATATTGGAGAGGCTGGGATTGTTCACGTTGGAATGTCGGAAGCTGGGGGGTGACCTTAAAGAGGTTTATAAAATCATGAGGGGCATAGGTAGGGTAGAGAGTCTTATTCCCAGGGCAGGGGAGTCTAAACCAGTTCAAGTTGAGAGTGGAGAAACTCAAAGGAGTAGTTTTCATCCAGAGGGTGATGGTTATCTGCTCTGGGGTGGTAGAGGCAGATATAATTGCGATGTTTAAAAGTTGTTTGGATGTGTACAGACAGGAAAGGTGGAGAGGGAGAGGGGCCTAACGTGGGCAAATGGGATCATAGATAGGCTTCACAGTAAGGTGGGGGTAGGTACCTGTGTGTGTGCTGTACCATTCTCTGATTCCATAAGGCGTTAGTGTTTCCCTCTCCACAGGCGCTGCCTGAGGGGCTGAGTGTTTCCAGCATACTTCAAACTTTCTGTATCAGTAGGGAAGAAAGATGCCTGCCCATCAGTCCCGTCTCCCCTCCCCGCCCGGGCTCGGAACACTGGCGTCACCGGTCAATGCCTGCCTGACCGGTGGGCGGGGATCTGGGTGGGTTAGGACTGGGATCTTGTTTTGGACTGGATTATGCAGCCCACACTGTGTTGCCAACAGACCAGCTCGTTGGAGGAGAAGGACCGGTGGCTCAGCCTTCTGCAGACAGTGTGTGAGGCAGATTCACAGTCAACTCATCTATACGAAGAGGCTCCACCAGCAACCAGAGCACAGAACACTCTGAGCAACGGGAACCTTATCAGGTCAGAGAGAGCTCACTACCCTCTGTGGTAATGCCCACAATGGTATTATTCTTGAGATTGGTCCAGAAATTCCAGCTGGCTTTGTCTGGAGACCAGACGATGGAGTGACAGAGAATGAACTGTCTGACTTGCTCCATCTCACTGACGTACTGCCTATGGTACAACAGCAATCAGATAGCCAAAGGTTGTCAAAGATTAAAATATTTGCATCTCTCTCTTTTGGAAGTAGTGATCTGATTGGGTCTGCCTCTGCCTTGGAGTGAGAGGCCTTCCTGCTTTTTGTGTTCTGTTGGCCCCAGTGCTCTCTGCAGTGTCTGATAGTGCGTGGATAAGGTGCTGAGATTAAATAGGTTGGTTACTAAGCAGTGGGGTGGGGGAATCTAGTATCGAATAGAATAGAATAGGCATCCGTTAGTCTCGTGAGACCATGGATTTGCGCCTTGGAAGGTTTCTAGGGCACAGGCCTGGGCAGGGAGACCAGCAGTTGCCCATGCTGCAAATCTCCCCTCTCCACGCCACCGATGTTGTCCAAGGGAAGGGCACTAGAACCCAAGCAGCTTGGCACCGGTGTCGTCGCAGAGCAATGTGTTGTTAAGCGCCTCGCTCAAGGACACAACACGCAGCCTCAGCTGAGGCTCGAACCAGTGACCTTCAGATCACTAGACCGAAGCCTTATCCACTAGGCCATGCGCCAACACATAATCCAGTATTGGACCGCTCATCATTCAACAGCAGTTTGAGGAATGAGAACAGAAAATGCTGTGGGTTCTCTGCAAGTTGGGCCATGTTGGTGGACAGGAAGACAGAGTTAATATTCCAGGTCGGAGAGCTGTCCTTGTGACAAAGTTGCTTCAACCCTGATTTACCTTCCACACCTCTGCCCAGCCTGAAGAGAGTCTCCTGAACTCTCTTCCAGCATCTGCAGATTTTTCTTGACTTTCATTTACTGAGGATGTTGGTAGTTAGTTTAGTTAGCTGGTTCCTTGTGGCACATCGGGGGGGCAACCTTGCCATTTCTTTAGCATTTGGTCTGTCTTTTTATGAGGCCGAGTTGCTTGCTCGACATTCCGCCCAGCACAGATGGAAAGCGTGCCAGGAGCCAGCAGGGTTCGAACCCAGGGCCACTCGTCTCGAAGTCTGGTGCAGATGCCACTACACCACCAGCCAGTATTACTCCATGCCCGTGCTGTCCTGTACTGAGCTCTGGGATCGGGGATGTAGATCACCAGAGGGTAGCAATGTCAAATAGTAGAGGGCACAGCTTCAAGGTGTACACAGAAAGCGGTGAGTACAGTCGGCCCTCCTTATCCACGAGGGTTTGTTTCTGGGACCCCTCGCGGATACCAAAATTCGCGGATGCTCAAGTCCCTTATTCAACCTGTCTCAATGCGGTGGACATTAGGACCCAGGGGCAGAGATCTGAATCCGCAGTGTTTCTGTTCACGAAAGTAATCATGATCACGATTGAAAATAAAGTGGAAATAATAAAGCAATTGGAAAGAGGGGAAACGCCATCGGTCATTGGAAAAGTGTTAGGCTACGTCAGTCAACGATCAGAACGATTTTAAAGGATAAAGTGAGAAAGGCCCTGACCCGATGAAAGCTACAATTATTACGAAGCAACGCAGTGGTTTAATTATTGGGTTTTGGGATTTTGGGTTTTTGATCCTCCACATCAACCCGGCACGGTGGAGAGCGCGCAGGAGCGATCTGCCACTAGATTGAACTCGGGAACTTCCCGAGCCCGGCGCTGAAACATACGTTCTAAAGTGTTTTATATGCATAGAAAGGTAAAATATATACTATATATGAATGCAAACATTTGACTAACTGACACCAAATAATACCAGATGTACCTGGTCCGACTTACTTAGTAAGAGAACATCCAATTTTTTTCGATCCCAATCCACGATAAGCTACACACATCCTCCCTTATACTTTAAATCATCTCTTGATTACTTGTAATACCTAATACAATGTAAGTGCTATGTAAAATAGTTGTTATACTGCATTGTTTAGGGAATAATGATAAGAAAAAAAGACTGTACTTGCTCGAACAACAAGTGCTGGGAGAGCACTTCCGGGTTTTCGCGATTCGCGGTTGGTGGAATTCGCGGATGCGGAGGGCCGACTGTATCTGGAATGTACTGTTCGGAGTGGAGTGGAGGAAGCAAACACAATAGGGGCATTTAGACAGAGGCGTGAACATTGCAGAGATACAGACCACATACAGGGAGATGGGATTAGTTTCATTTGGCATCATGGTCAGCACAAATCCTGTGGGCTGAAGGGCCTGTCCCTGCGTGGTATGGTCTACCCCTTGGGTTAGAGCTAAACACTCCAAAAGTTCAAAGTAATTGTCAATGTACACCATATACAACCCTGAGATTCATTTCATTGTGAGCATGCTCAGTAAATCCAAGAAACACGATAGAATCAATAAAAGACCACACCCATCAGGACAAACAACCAAAAATAAAAGAAATAATAAATAAATAAATAACTAGATAAATAAATAATATCAAGGATATTAGATGATGGCTTCTTGAAAGTGAATCCATAGGTGTGGGGACAGCTCAGTGATAGAAAATAGACAATTTTACCCACCAATCTCCTATGTGGGACCTTATCCTATGGGGCAATTGCAGTGAAGATGGTACCTTCTTCCTCATGGAGCAGTGAGAAGAGAGCATGGCCTGGGTGGTGGGGGTCCCTGATGATGGACGCTGCTTTCCTGCGACAACGCTCCATGTGGATGTGCTCAGTGGTGGGGAGGGCTTTACCCACGGTGGTCTGGGCCGTATCCACTGGTGTTTGTAGGATTTTCCATTCAAAGGTGTTGGTGTTTCCATACCAGGCTATGATGCAATCAGTCAGTATATAATGCACCATACATCTATGGAAGTTTGTCAAAGTTTTAGATATGCCGAATCTTTGTAAACTTCTAAGAAAGTAGAGGTGTTGCTGTGCTTCCTTTGTAATTGCACTTATGTGCTGGGCCCGGGACAGATCCTCTGAAATGATTACACTGAGGAATTTAATGTTGCTGGTCTTCTCCACCTCTGGTTTCGTCTTCCTGAAGTCAATAAAAAATTAATATCATGCTGATATTGAGTGAGAGGTTGTTGTTATGACACCATTCAACCAGATTTTCAGTTTCCCTCTTACTAGCTGATCAGTGATGTCATCAGAAAACTTGAATATGGTATTGGAACTGTGCTTAGCCACACAGTCATAAGTGTAAAGCAAGTAGAGCAGGTGCTAGGCACACAGGCTTGTGATGCACCAGTGCTGATGGAGATCGTGGAGGAGATGCTGTTGCCAATCCCAACTGACTGGGGTCTGACTGAGGAAACTGACTGACTGAGGGAATTGAGGGTCCAATTGCACAAGGAGGTATTGAGACTAAGGTCTTGTAGCTCATTGATTAGTTTTGAGGGGGTGATGGTAGTGAATACTCTGCAGCGCTTGTTACTGAAATCGAGTGTGGGAGTAGCACACTGCTGATGAAGCAGGTAGATGCAGAGGAGGCTGAATTGTGACAGAAATGAGGCGCCCAAGGCATAGAGTGGGGCTGAAACAGCAAGGAACTGTTCCCACATATATGCTAAACCTCTTGGTTAATCATCTTGCAGTCACCAAAAAAGTCAGAATATTAATTTTTTAATTAGAAGTCAAACACAACACTGACCTTCATCAAGTATGTCTTTGAATACAAGTCCAGGGAGTTTACTCTCTAACTTTACGAAACATTGACCAGGCCTCAGTTGGAGTACTACATGTAGTTCTGGTCAGTGCACTCTGGGAAGGATGTGAGTGCTTGAGAGAGTGCAGGGGGAATTCGCCAGGATGGAGTATTTCAGTTGTGAGGAGAGACTGAAGGGGCTGGGTCTGTTCTCCCTGAAGCAGGGCGGGTTAAAAGGGGACAGTGCTGAGGTGTATAAACTTTGGGTCGACAGGAAACTGTTCCCCATATCAGAGGCAAGTAAAACTAGAGGACGCAGGTTTATGGGAAGGAGGAAGAAATCTAGAGAGTTTCTGAGGGACCCTTTTCACCCAGTCATGGTGAGTACAGAGAACATACTGCCTGAAAGTGGCGTGGAAGCCGAGTCAGTGACAGCACTGAAGAAGTATCCAGGTGAAGACTTGTATCTTTAGTTATAGAAGGCCACGTGGCCAAGTGGTTAAGGCATTGGTCTAGTGATCGGAAGGTTGCTAGTTCGAGCCTTAGCTGAGGCAGCGTGTTTGTGTCCTTGAGCAAGGCACTTAACTACACATTGCCCTGCGATGACACCGATGCCAAGTTCTATGGGTCCTAATGCCCTTCCCTTGGACAACATTAGTGCCGTGCAGACGGGAGACTTGCAGCATGGGCAACTGCCGGTCTCCCCTACAACTGTGCCCAGGCCTCAGTCAACATTGAAATCAATGGACAGCCGAAGAGAGATATAGAAGGCCGGGGACCAAGTACTGGGAGATGGGGTCACTACTGGTCAGCTTGAAGCTATTTTCTGACTAACATTCCGCTGTAGTGCATGGTTAAAAAGTGGAGATGCATGGCTCCCCTTGCCCTTCCCTCTGTCCTGGCTCCCTGTGGGCCTGCCCTGTTGACGTCCGCTACCTTTTCTCGAGATGAAATGTTGACTGTTTCCAGTGGCCTGCTGCTGCGAAGAGTTACAACTCCCAACGCGTACATGGATGACCCGTTCGGCCAAGTGTCCGCCCCAGAGGACAGCGAGAGCGTCTTGTCACACCAACTGGTAGGTCAGGAGAGAACTTTGAAGCTTTTTAAAGAGGACTCTTAAATATCATAAAAACAATTTTGCTGACTCAAGGACAAGTAACAGTGTCAAATAATTGTTGACCTCACTAGCGATCTTCATGTCCTGAATATGTTAAAAAATAAATGGGAAGTTTGTGACATTGATCTGTGACTAAGGTGCCTGAATGTCTTCACTTGTTATGAAGACATAAAATCCCGAACGGTGTTGTGGTTTTGCAGAATGCGTAAAGGACAAATAATTTCTCAGAATGTTTCACAGTTGCTCTGACTGCCCTGAGTTTCAGGGGGTGGAGATCTCACCTCTCCTTGGCCCGTGGTGGTCAGTTGGCTACAAGCACTCAGTGAAGTCCATGACACACTCCCTGTCCTTTGTTTCCCACAGAGAGTCAGTCCACCAAGCCAGGAGCCAGGAAACAGAGGAGGTGCAGGGTTTGCAGAGAATTACCAAAGCAGTAAAAAGACCAACACAACAAGATACAACACCCTGCCGAGTGGTAAGTGTTGTTCAGACCTGCTGCTCAAACCTAAAACTCCTTCTTTCCTTTCTTCACCTTTAAACGAACGCTGCTACCCAGGACAATCATGAACGGTCCATTAAATTCCAAGGAGACCCTTTACATAGGAAGTGACTATTCCTTGATGTGGACTACAGGATGGGAGCCCCAGTGCGGGTCTGCACTGGTTCAGATCCAGATTCAGAATTAAACATCCAGTGGAATCTGTCATTTGCGTTAACAACTAACACCCCAAGGTTGTGCTGCCAGGGGTGCCGCGCATTCCAGGGCCAACATTGCATGACCACAGCAAAACAAACAAAAACAGCAACAACAATAATAACAGTACAAATCTAGACAACACCAGCAAAACGAGTCCCTTTCCCAGCCTCCCACCTACCCACCCAGTTACACACAGACAGGCCACCCTCGGGCCTCTAGTCCATGACCCCGTACTCTCATTTTGGCGGACATTGGACTCCAACTTTGGATTTGACCTCAGGACTTAGTGGGTTTGACCTTAAGGCCTCGACCCTAGGACTCGTCAATTACAGGTTTGACTTTCGGGCCTCGACTTCTGGACTCGCGTAGACCCCTGACTCCAGTGACCCGGGCCCTCGTGACGCCTTCCAGTCTTTGATATTCCCGCTTCGACCTGAGTTTCACCATGCCCCGGACATTTTACACTCTCAAATGGTGGAACCCGACAAATGCAGGGACTGAAGGGAAGATAGGGAAAGGCAGAATCTGGATAACTCCGTGAAGGCTTTTCATCGCAGAAAATGCCAGAAATACTCAAGCAGGTCAGGCAGCAGCTGTGAGGAGAAAAACAGAACTAGTATCTCAAGTCAATGCTAGTTCTGAACTGATCAGTGAGCAGAGTCTTTGAGCTGCACTGGACAGTCTTCAGAGGGGATTGGAAGAGAGGAGCTGCAAAGCTCTGGATGGAATTCTCTGCTGAATGAAGCAGTGGAGGCTACCTCAGTAAATATATTTCAGACAAGATTGGATAGATTTTTGCCTAATAGGAGAATTAAGGGTTATGGGGAAAACCAGGTAGGTGGAGATGAGTCCATGGCCAGATCAGCCACGATCTTATTGACCGGCAGAGTCGGCTCGACGGACCAGGTGGCCGACTGCTGCTCCTATTTCTTATGTTCTTATGGTCCAAGTAAAGTTTATTGTGATTTACACTAGTGCATGTATGGACAGGTGCAATGAATAACTTACTTTCAGCAGCCTCACAAGCATATGTCACATAACATGCCCAAGAAAGCAGATCAAGTATATTGTACAAAATTACACGAGCACGAACATTACTAGGAGAAAGGAAACAAAGTCCGTTGTCGTGAAAAGTGATCATGGTGTTTCTGTAGGTTAGGGTTAGGGTTCAAGGGCAATTTGGTTGGAAGGTAGTAGCTCTTCATGTTCCTGCGATGTGTTGGGTTGAGTCCGCCGGTCTCTGCAGCTTTTTATGTTGCTGAGTGTTCGAGTGGTTAGACCAGACCACGATGCAACCAGTCAGGGTAATTTCAACGCTACGTCTATAGAAGTTTGTTAAGGAGTTTGGTGAGACTGCCAAACCTCCTTAACCTTTTGGCGTAGGTTGATCGTGGGAATTAGGCTAGCAAACACTTTATTAACTCAGATTATGGGATCTATAGCTTTTCTTGCATTGTAAATTTTTGGTGATTAGCTATTATGTTTCCACAGTTTGCTGACTGACCTGTTAAGATTTTTAACTTTGTATCATTAGTATCCATTCTGTCAGTAATATTTTGCATTTTTATTTAGTACTTTTAATTGATGCATTACTTTCCCAACTGCATTTCCTGAAGCCAGATTTTTAAAAACTTGGAGTGAATTTGACATTAGAATGCCCGGAGATGAGAAGGAACCTGTCAGGAACCAGTCAACTCAGACAGACAAGAAAGATTTCAAAGAAGCAATGGATTCCTTGCCTGGTAAGCACGTGTTTCACAGCAACGTTGTCAAACAAAATTTAACACCTGATACCACATAACAACATAAAACAGTACAGCACTGGACAGGACATGTGGTCCTCAATGTTGTGCTGATCTCGAGGCCAATTCATACTAAATTCCACCCTCATCCACATCCCTTCATTGCCTTCATATTCACACCTCTGTCTAAAAACTGCTTAAACTCCATCCAACTCCCTGATTCTCTGGTAATCTATGCCAGGCACAACCCTCTGTCTAACAACACTTGCCCCTCATATTACCTTTAAACTTCTCCCCTCTAACCCCAAAAGCATGTCCTCTAGCCTTTGACATTTCTACCTTGGGGAAAAGAATTGCCTCTCATAATTTTAAAAATATCTATCAAGTGTCCCGTTAGCCTCCAACGCTCTAAGGAGAGGAACCCAAGTTTAAACAAACTTTCCTTACAGCTCCTTCCCTCTAATCCGGGCTCCATTCTGTATACGTCTTGTGCACCCTTTCCAGAGTGTCCACATCCTTCCTATAATGGGACGACACGATGCTCCAGTCCGGTCTGACTGAAGTTTTATGTAGCTGCATCATGATTTTCTCACTCTTATACTCAACCCTACCAATGAAGGCAAGCATCCCATACACCTTCTTCACCAAGTCAGTGGACGATGGACCTGGACCCCAAGTTTCCTCCATGCCTCAATACTATTAAGGGGGCTACCATTAATTGTATACTATCTCTTTTCATTTGATACCCTCAAAAATAAATGCTATACCTCAAACTTGTCTGGATTAAACTCTATTTGCCACTTCTCTGCCCACACTTACAACTGACTTGCATCCCACTGTATTCTCTGATACTCCTTTAAACTGCCTACAAAACCACCAATCTAGGTGTCACCTGCAAATTTGCTAATCCGCCCAGCTAAATCATTGATATACACCCAGTGGCTACTTTATTTGGTATACCTGTACACCTGCTGGTTTATGGAATTATCTAAATTGTGGCAAGGCATAATGCAATCTGCTCTCTGTCTTATGGGGTTGACTGGGATCTGGGATCAGCCATGATGGAAAAGCAGAGAAGACTTGGTGGGCTGAATGGCCTCATTCTGCTTCAATGTCTTATGGTTTTATGGACCAGTGCATAAAAGCATTCAGATTGTCCAGAAGTCCATTGGTTGTTCAGACCAGACATGAATGGGGAAGAAAGGGGATCTAAGTAATGATTGTTGGTGCCAGACAGGGTGGTTTGAGTATCTCAGAAGCTGTTGATCTCCTGGGATTTTCACGCACAACAGTCTCTAGGGTTTGCAAGAGGATGGTGTGAAAAACAATAAAACAACCAATGAGCGGCATTTCAGTGGGCAAAAATGCCTTGTTAGTGAGAGAGGTCAGAGGAGATTGGCAAGACGGGTTCAAGGTGACAGAAAGGCAGTAGTAACTCAAATAACCGCGCGTTATAACAGTGGTGTGCAGAAGAGCATCTTGTTGAACCTTGAAGTGGAAGGGCTACTGCAGCAGAAGATCATAACAACTTTATCAGGTACAGGAGGCTCTTAATAAAGTGGCCACTGAGCACAAATGACACAGGTTTCAGCACAGATCCTTTGGCCTCCAGCCAAAATAACAGTCTTCTACCCCTCTCCTCTGCCTATAGTGGCAAGCCTGGTGTAAATGCCAATTTGCAATTCACGCTGCATCCTTATCTTCTGAGTCATCCTGCCTTATCAAAGGCCTTACTAAAGTCCATGTAGATAACATCCACTGCTTTACCCTCATCAAGCTCCATCATCACCCCCGCAAAAACTCAATTAAGACTACATCCACACTAAAACGGTGTTTTTGTCCCCCGAAACCAGAGCTTTTCAGAAACGCTTTCCAGGGTGGGTATTTTTGAAAACGCTGCTCGGGCAAATCAGTGTGGACAGGGTAACCGGAAACTTCTGAAAACGCTGTCAGATGGCAGCACGCCATTTCATTGCTTTCTTGAACGCAACCTAACAATTTCAGAACAGACGGCAACGAGACTGAAGCCAGAAGAGTTAGAAATGTACTCTCCAAATACTTTGACCCATAACTTACTGAATACAGTAAATAAGTATACTGTATTCACTTGGCTGTTTTCTGTCCTTGCTCGTATGAAGGTGGTTTACCTATTTATGCAAGTACGTCTCTGACAATAGATGTGTAACAGCCTAATGTAACATTGTATGGAAATACAAGATAACACTGATGCAGACATGTTTTATACATTTAACAAGGTACTTTATTAATGCAACAGAGTTGGTCAGTTTTTCAATGTTCGTCGTCAGCCGGGTCAATCTGTTGCTGTCGGTTGCCTTCGTACGCTTCAGTATCTGTTTCTTTTATAGTTTTAAGTTCTCCTGCGCAAGAGCCAACAGCTGTCTGTCGTTTTAAGTTTTTCTAGTCTGTAACTACACAAACGCACACTTTTACCGCGAGATTCGACACCAAACATGTCGCTTGTTTTTGGTAGATGTGTCCTGCGCATGCGCAGCAGGAGGAGATTCGACAAGATCTCTGTTTCAATGTGGACAGAAATATTTTTTAAAATGGGAAAAGGGAAGAAGGGAATTTTTAAAAAAGGGAAGACACTCCCCTTCATCCTGTTCAAACCCCTGCCTAGCTCCCCCATCTCTGTAAACCCTGCACTCCCCGTACTCCCATTCAAACCCCAACCCCATCACTGTAACCCCTACGCTCCCCATCCTCCTGTTCAGCCCCCTCCCTCGGGAACAACTGCCGATCTGAAGGAGCACATAGCAACAGTGCCTTGATTGCTTGAAGGATTTATAAACAGGGATGGACATTTTGAAACTAAAATGTAGCCTGTTTGGAAGTTAGTGAGAATTCAGTGTAACGCAGAGTGTGGTGTGTGAACAGGAGCTGGTCCCGATGAAAGTATGGACAGCAGCGTCTTGGGCCAGTCCAAATTCAAGGACAGTGGAAGCTAGCTACCTAGGCAGCCATTACATGTTGTCAGGGTCAAATCCAGAAGTAGCATGATTGAAAGTGGAGCCACGGCAGAGTGGGACCTAGTTAAGGAGCTAAGAGAATTGGTGGGATATTATAATCAGTGAATAATCACTACTGACCTGTGTTCTCTGTCACTTCTTTGACATTTTGCTCTTCTGGGTGTTACAGAAGTTACAGAGTTGGTATCAACAGGTTTTCACCTGATTTGATCTGCCATATTGTGAATGTTGCTTCAAGTTAAACTTGCATCCAATTATCATAGGAAGCATTTGTCACACTTCAGTTCAAAGTTCAAAGTATGTATACATTATACAGCCAAATCTCAAGGTGATATAATGTATGCAATGTATACAATTCAATGGTTTCTTTTTAAGACAGTCTCTTCTGTAGCAGCTTTGCTCCCTTGCATTGTCCAAGTGCTTAGGACCAAGGTAGTTTGTCTAGCTCAGTAATTCATGCTCTGTTTCTTCCTGGCTGCAGAAAAGAAGACCTTGCCAAGGCTGGAAGAGAAGATCCGCCGGCTGGAACAGGCTGTGTACCGGGCGAAGGAAAGGGTGAAGTCAGGCTCCGAGCTCAACCTGCTGTCTCTCAGCAAGACCTTCAAACGAGCCTCCTGTGGACACACGCTTGCACTGTTTTCATCAAGCTCGGAGACTACAAATTCTGAGGTTCGTCTGAGCCGTGCAGAGCGAGCTGCGGGTCCTGTCAGTCCAGTCTGCTGCGCGTTCTGCCACACTGGAGCACCAGTCCCAAGTGCCTGTTGGCCTTGCATACTGCCTCGGTGCCACTTCCCTGAGCTTCCTTGATAGTCACCTCCATGCAATCTTGAATATGCTCAGTGCTGAACCTACTCACCTCATTGGGGTGGGCAATTCCAAAGTTTCACCGTGCTGCTGGTGAAGAAATATTTTCCTCGTCTCTAAGCTGAATCACGAGTCCCTTATTTTCTGTCCATAAATCATGGGAAATATCAGCTTCGTGTTTACCCCAGGCAGTGCTTTAAGAATTTTATTTGCTTCAGCAAGGACTCTTCTTGGTCTTCTCAATTCATCACACTGGTGAACCTTCTGTGCCTGGAACCAATCTGCTGAATTATTGCTGCACTTTCTTTATTGCAAGTATTTTATTTTGCACGGGGTAGAGATCGCACGTTCAGAGACAATATTCCAAGTGTGGTCTCAACAGGATTCTATATACTTGATATAAGGCTCAAACCCTCTTGCCATACAGGCTGATGTGTCACTTGCCCTCCTAATTGCCAGTGTACATATAGGAACAGCCAGGTCCCTCTGGACATTTCAGTCTCTTACGATCCCTCTTCAGGTGGATGACCCCGCGCTTTTCCATTCTGAATTTCATCTGCCAACTTCTAGTCATCTCCTCAGTCTGTCTGCACCCCTTCCAGTAGCCTCACAGCCCGCATAGTAACCAGACTGGCGTCATCAGCAAGATAGATATACGCCACCAGATCAGTTCATCCTGATCATTGCCGCAGACCGTGAAGAGCTGGGAGGTTCAACTCTGATCCCTGTGGCCCATCCTGAACATGGTCTGTCTATTACTGATCCTTTTTCCCTTCCCCAATCCATCGCTCGCGATATCACGTGCTAGAACTTCATTTAGTATCTCCGATATGGCTCTCTTTATCATTTAATCGTGTAATGGGTAAAAGCATCAGGGCCTTGAACAGAGGGGATGAGAGCTTCATTCAGCCTCACACGTCCCAACACCAAACAGTTCCCATAACCTGCAGTATCACTTTCAAGGACTCCTCATCTCATATTCTCCATATTTATTGTTTATTCATGATATGATGGTTATTATTTAGTTCCTTTGTACTTACTGTGAATGCCCACAAGAAAATGAATCCCAGGGTTGTATATGCAGACACATATGTACGTTGAAGATACACTTACTTTGAACTTTGAATGCACTGTGAAGGGTGACCTAAGCTAGGATCTTAATATCCAGGAAAATTCAGGCAACAAAGAAAAGAGATGGGAAGGTGTTGATAGTCAAGGAGGAAATCTGAGCAATATTGGGAGAGCTATAGACTTGGTAAATTGGGAGGTGAAGCAACATTGTTTAAAGCTGAAAATCATCAAGGAGCAGGAAACATTGATGGGAGCTGACTACAGGCCTTAAATTAGGTTCCCAATGTTTTTTAAAATTTTCATTTACAGTAACATCCTGATGCTCACGGATATGTGCCATGTGAAAAGATCACTAGGAAGAGCTGGCTGAGACAAACGTCTTTCATTTTGAGCTTTGTCGTCTGGGATGCTGATTACGGTCACTGATAGCTTAGCCCAGCTGCTTACAACCACTTTTGGAGTCTTGGACCAAACGACAAGACCTGGTCTTGGCTCCTGTCAGGGACCATGTAACAGACCATCTGTGGCTCGAAACATTAGTTCTGATTCTGTCCCCACAGAGGCTGTCCAACATACTGAATGTTTTCAGTCATTTCTGTTTTCAGATTTCCAGTTATCTGCAGTGCTTTTTCATCATCTGTTCATCTTAGATTGGGTAGCGTGCAGTTAGAATAGATTAATACCTCATTGTGCAGGGTGCTTTGGTGAATAGTATTTAGAAAGAGGTTGTCTTGAGGTCAAAGTGCAGGTCGTGGTGAATGTGGGGTTTCAGTGACTAGAGTAAGAATAGGGTAACATGTCACTGTGATGTGCCTAAACAAGCAACTTAACTACCTAAGCATGGAAGGCAATGGGTCAAATGCTGAGAAACGAGTTTAATACAGAAGGGTGCTATTAGTCAGTGTAGAGGAGATGGGCCAAATGAGATTTTATGACTCATTCTCAAAGGAAGATGAAAAGTGAAGTTATTCAATCTAAAGCCAAGATAGTAAATCTAAATGAAGAAAACTGAAAATATTAGGAGTCAGCTGATAGGTTAATGCAAGGAACTTTGTGGAAGAGTGATGGTGGATAGGCGAAAGGCGACATTTAAGGAATGAGTGGAGGAACTACAATTGTCATCCACTCATTTTTTGGTATAAAAACACAAAGGAAAGATTGAACAAGCTGGAGCTTTTGTCTTTGGAGTGAAGGAGGATGGGAGAGGTTGACGGAGGAGTTCAAGATGAACAGGGGCATAGATGGAGAGCACAGCCAGTGCCTTTTTCTTGGGGTGGAAACAGTTAATACAAGAGTGTTAAGTGTTAAGCTGTGTAACTTAGAAACATTACACTAACTTGAAGACAAGAGAGTCTAAAATGCAGGTGTAACTTTGACATTACTTTTAGCGAGGCATGCGTGTGTCACTTGGTAGCATCATGCAATTAATGCAATTTTACATCAGAACCAGGATCAGGTCTGTTTTCACCAGCAAGTGTTGTGAAATTTGTTAACTCCGCAGCAGCAGTTCAATGCAATATATAATAAACAAGAAGAAAAATAATAGTAATAATAAATAGGTGAATCAATTATATATATTGAATAGATTAAAAATCTGCAAAAAACAGAAATAATATATATTTAAAGAGTGAGGTATTGTTCAAAGGTTCAATGTCCATTTAGGAATTGGATGGTAGAGGGGAAGAACCCGTATAACTCGTAATTAAATATTTAAAGGAAGAAGGATGCTTAATCAGACAATGTATATATTAAATACACAACGCTCTTCCCTGATTTGCTATAAACTCCAACTCAACCAGATACACAACTTCTACATACAGATATCCACAGCATAGTAAAATTTAAATTGTCCCATTCCTGCCTAAAGATTTAATCATTGTGGAGGATTTCCTTCTCTTGTGGGATAATGTCTTTTCCTGACCAGGGGGATCACACTGCTTGGCCGGTGAGACTTGTGGCTGTGAAACAATCTCAGGTTCTGGGGCCTGGCGCATGGTGGTGCTAGGAGCTTGCAGGAAGCCACATTTCTTCTTCTTCCTCTAGTGCATCGTCTTCATGGGAAGGTACATTTAGTTCACTGGAGTATTCTCTTATTAATCCTTCCATTGCTCCCTTTACGATCTGATCTCTCCTCTTAGTGTTCCTAGCCACAACATTATCTGATGAATCCTCTGTTTTTATATCTCCTTTCCTTTTTGGCCTTCCATTCAACCAGCTGGGCTTTGGTCTTCGCATCTCCTTTTACAAGCAGCTTCTTGTCTCCCACTTGAAGTTCATGCAATAACCTTAATGCACGCAGATTCTTTAGACTCAAAATCTTGCAACTTTCCTGAAGCTCCTTGAGCTCTCTTCCTGCTAAAAAGCTAGCCACGTTTCACAAGTAACTGCCCAATTAACTTATCAGAAGCTTTCTCCGATATGTTGCCTACAAAACAACTGTTATAGTTGGACGACTGTTTTCATCACATTCCTCTGAGCGGAATGGTTCTTTTTTGGCCCAATATCCTTTCCAACCGGAGTCAAAGAGTTTGGTATCAGCACCTGTTTGTCCTCTGTTGGGGGACAGTTCTTGGTGTTGGACATGGAGACAGTTGTGGCATCATCCAGTACCTTTCTTAATTTGCTTCATTACAGGGGACGTGGCATGCAAATGGTGGATGGATCTCCAATCAAGTTGGAGTTGTCTCAGGTCCCCACAATGCTAGTCCTACTGATGTTACCACATACAAACCCAATGTGGCTTGTTGGTTGTTGTATTTCACTGTCATAGATGTCATTCCCATAGGAGTTATCTTTTCTCCGGTACAAGTTCTTGGACTGGATACCTGCAGGCTTCAGTTTAGTATGTTTAAAATGTATTTTGTGCAATGACTGAAACTGCTGAGCCAGTATCCAGCTCCGTTGTTATTAATTAGCCTTTCTCGTCTGACGTAAGCCAAAATGCTTGTCTGTTAAGTTTCGTACTGTAAATCTCAAGGGCCCTTCGGCCCATCTAATCCATGCTGAGCCATTAACTTGCTTGGCCCATTGACCGGCACACGGACCACAACCTTTCAGGTTCCTCTGTCCATGTACCTATCCAAATTTCTCTTAACTGATGAAATCAAACCTGCAACCAACACTTGCGCTGGCAGCTCGTTCCACACTCTCACCACCCTCTAGGTGAAGGAGTCCCCCCTCAAGTTGCCCTTCAATATTTCACCTTTCACCTCACCTCAGCCCATGACCTCTAGCAGTAGTCTCACCCAACCTCAGTGCAAAAAAACCCTGTTTGCATTTACCCTGTCTATACCCCTCATAATTTTGTATACCTCTATCAAATCTCCTCTCAGTCTTCTATGTTCTAGGTAATAAAGTCCCAACCTATTCAACCTTACCTTATAACTCAGGTCTTCAAGTCCGGGCAACATCCTTGTAAATTTTCTCTGCACTCTTTTAATATTACTTATATCTTTCGTGTAGGTAGGTGAGTGAAATTGCAGACGATACTCCACCATTGGGCCTCACAACATCTTATACAATTTAAGAGTATAAGAAACAGGAGGAGGAGGTAGGCCATCTGGCCCATCGAGCCTGTTCTGCCAATCAATACGATAATGGCTGATCTGATCTCCAACTACCTGCCTTTTCCCCATAACCCGTAATTCCCCTACTATGCCTTCATCAAATTTCCTGGTAACTTCCTTGAAAAACTGTATAAGATTGGTTAAACATGACTTACCATGCACAAAGCCATGCTGACTATCCTTAATCAGTCCCTGTCTATCCAAATACTTGTATATACAGTCTATTAGAATACCTTCCAATAACTTTCCCACTACTGATGTCAGGCTCAGTGGCTCTAATTTCCTGGCTTATTATTAGAGCCTTTCTTAAATAATGGAAGAACATAAACCATCCTCCAATATTCCAGCACCTTACCCATGGATAAGGATGATTATGATCCCTGCCAGAGCCCCTGCAATATCTGCACTTGCCTCCCTCGAGGGAACACCTTGCCTGACCCGATTTATCCACCCTAATTTGCCTCAGGATAGCACACACCTCCTCTGTAATCTGTACAGGGTCCATTCCATCGTGGCTGCATTGCCTCACATCTATGGACTCTGTGTCTGTCTCCAAGACCAGATGCAAAAGAATCCTCTTATGATCTCCTGCATCTCTTTGACTCCACAAATAGATCACCACTCTAATCTTCCAGGAGACCAATTTTGTCCCTTGCTATCCTTTTGCTCTTAATATATCTGAAGAAGTCCTTAGGATTCTTCTTTACCTTGTCTGCTATGTCATGTCTTCTTTCAGCCCTCTTGTATTTTCTTATATTCCTCAAGTACCTCATTTGTTCCTACCTGCTTTGTACCTCCTTTTTCATAACCAGGCACTCAATGTCTCTCAAAAATTAAGGTTCCCTCAATCTGTTATCCTTGCCTTTTATTCTGACAGGAACATACAAACTCTGTACTCTCAAAATTTCACTCTTGAAGGCCTCCCACCTACCAAGAACACCTTTGCCAGCAAACAACGTGTCCCAATCCTTAATGATGCCATCAAAATTAGAAACATAGAGACATAGAAAATCTACAGCACAATACAGGCCCTTCAGCCCACAATGCTGTGCCGAACATGTCCTTACTTTAGAAATTACCTAAGGTTACCCATAGCCCTCTATTTTTCTAAGTTCCATGTACCTATCCAGGAGTCTCTTAAAAGACCCTATCGTATCTGTGTCCACCACTGTCACTGGCAGCCCATTCCACACACTCATCACTCTCTACGTAAAAAACTTACCCCTGACATCGCCTCTTTACCTACTTCCAAGCACCTTAAAACTGCCCTCTCATGCTAGCCATTCCAGACCTGGGAAAAAGCTTCTGACTATCCACATGATCAGTGCCTCTCATCCTCCATCACTCCAAGGAGAAAAGGGCGAGTTAATTTAACCTATTCTTATAGGCATACTCTCCAATCTAGTCAACATCCTTGTAAATTTCCTCTGCACCCTTTCTATAGTTTCCACATCCTTCTTCTATTGAGGCGACCAGAACTGAGCACAGTACTCCAAGTGGGGTCTGACCAGGGTCCAATATCACTGCAACATTACCTCTCGGCTCTTAAACTCAATCCCATGGTTGATGAAGGCCAATGCACCATATGCCTTCCTAACCACAGAGTCAACCTGCGCAGTAGCTTTGAGTGTCCTATGGACTCGGACCCCAAGATCCCTCTGATCCTCCACACTGCCAAGAGTCTTACCATTAATACTATATTCTGCCATCCTATTGGCCCTTCTCCACTTTAGAATCTCAACCCAAGGACCAGACTTATCTTTTTCCATAATTACCTTGAAATTATTGGCATTATGATCAATAGATACAAAGTATTCGCCTATACAAAGTTCTGTCACCTGTCCTGTCTCATTTCCTAATAGATCTTGTATCACACTCTCTCTAGTTTGGACTTCTCTGTACTGATTAAGGAAACTTTCCTGAACACACTTGACAAACTCTTTCCCATCCAGCCCTTTTACAGTATGGGAATCCCAGTCAGTATGTGGAAAGTTAAAATCACCTACCGTCACAACCTTATGTTTCTCGCAACAGTCTGCGATCTCTCTACAAACTTCATCCTCTAAATCCCATGAACTGTTGGGTGGTCTATTATATAATCTCTTTGACATGGTCATATCTTTCTTATGCCTCAGTTCCACAAATAAAGCTTCACTCAACAAGCTCTCCAGTCTGTCTTGACTGAGCCATGACATTTTCCCTGACTAGTAATTGCACCCATCCCGTTCTATCATGTCTAAAACAATGGAAACCTGGAACATTGAGCCACCAGTCCTGCCCCTCCTGCAATTATCTCACTAATGGATACAATGTCGTAATTCCATGTGCTGATCCATACCTTGAGCTCATCCACCTTTCCTACATTACCCTTTGCAGTAAACAATAAACTATGTACGTTCATCCTGCAATGCTGCACTTTTTGATTCCTGACTTTGTATGTAGGCTTAACAACATCTTTCAGCACAACCACGCTACTATCTGTTCTGGCACTGGTTCCCATCCCCTGCAACTCCAGTTTAAACCCAACCACCTCCCCCTACCATCTCCCGCTCCCATGCAACACGAGCAGACCTTCCCGCTAGGATATTAGTCCCGCTCCAGTTCAGGGGCAAGCAGTCCTATCTGTACAAGTCCCATTTTCCTTGGAAAAGGGTCCAATGATCTAAAAACCTGAAGCCCTCCCTCCTGCATCATCTCCTTAGTCACGTGTTAAACTGTTATGATCTTCCTGTTTCTGGCCTCACTAGCATGTGGCATGGGTGGTAATCCTGAGATCACAACCCTAGAGGTCGTGGCCTTTAACTTAGCTCCTAACTCCATGAACTCACTTTGTAGAACCTCATTACCTTTCCTACCCATGTCAATGGTACCAACGTGGACCACAACCTCTGGCTTCTCACCCTCCCACTTAAGAATGCTGTGGACTCGATCTGAGATGTCCCTGACCCTGGCACCCAGGAGGCAACAAATCATCTGGAAATCTCGTTCTCATCCACCGAACCTCCTTTCTGTTCCCCTGACCAATGAGCCCTCGATGACCATAGCCCGCTTCTTCTCCCAACTTCCCTTCTCAAAGTTCAAACATTTATTATCAAAGTAGTACAAACGATACAACCTTGAGATTTGTCTTCTGACAGCCACAAACAAACCAAAAAAAGACCGTCAAACAACCAGTGTGCAGAGAAACAAAAAATCATGCAAATAATAAACACAAGCAAGTAGCGTTCTGAACTGAGGGCCACAAAACCCTTAGTTCAGAGCAGTGAGCTGGACCAGCCCATCCCTCACCTCGGGCCCTGACACCTGACCTTTCCATTCTGGCCCGTCCCCTAAATTGTTGGCCAAACGTCGGGTTCGGTTGCTTTGATTTGCTCTGGGGGCCGGACCGCACTGCCTTGGGCCTATACCTGACATCTCCGATTCAGCACAGCGCTTAGATCTTATCCACAAATGAAGAAAATAATTTAGAACATAGAATAGTACAGCACAGTACAGGCCCTTCGGCCCACAATGTTATGCCGACCCTCAAACCCTGCTTCCCATATAAACCCCACCTTAAATTCCTCCATATACCTGTCTAGTAGTCTCTTAAACTTCACTAATGTATCTGCCTCCACCATTGACTCAGGCAGTGCATTCCAGGCACCAACCACTCTCTGAGTACAAAACCTTCCTCTAATATCCCCCTTGAACTTCCCTCCCCTTACCTTAAAGCCATGTCCTCTTGTTCTGAGCAGTGGTGCCCTGGGGAAGAGGCGCTGGCTGTCCACTCTGTCTATTCCTCTTAATATCTTGTATACCTCTATCATGTCTCCTCTCACCCTCCTTCTCTCCAAAGAGTAAAGCCCTAGCTCCCTTAATCTCTGATCATAATCCATACTCTCTAAACCAGGCAGCATCCTGGTAAATCTCCTCTGTACCCTTTCCAATGCTTCCACATCCTTCCTATAGTGAAGCAACCAAAACTGGACACAGTACTCCAAGTGTGGTCTAACCAGAGTTTTATAGAGCTGCGTCATTTTTGTATATATATTGTCCATCTTCCTTTATTGTTCAGTCCAGATGAAGGAAAAGTCAACTGTCCATTTTCCTTCACAGATACTGCCTGTCCCACTGGGTTCCTCCAGCATCTTGTAACGTGACAGCTATTGTTCTGTGAATCCTTTTATTACCCGACCTTCAGTCCACCATTTATCATTACCTAGTACTAGATAGTCACAATTATAAAGTAATATAGCATGGAAACAGACTATTTGGCCCATGCCTACCAATATGCCCACCTCAGTTCAGCCTATTTGACTGCATTTGTCCCATATTCCTATAAATTCCTCCTATCTGTATTTTAAACATCATTATTTTTCCTTTAAGTTTTCTATGCCAGATTCAAAGTCACCGTTGTTGGAATGTGATCATCTTACAAAATGGCGGGCAACACGGGCGCCAATCTTTCCGGTTTAAGTTGCAGGAATTGATTAGCTCTGATTCAATTTTCAGGTTGCAGTTGTGAGCCCACTGCTGAGACGCACAGCCTCAGCCAAAAGCAGTCTGAGGCGAACGCCGAGTGTCCTCGGCGTCCAGAAGGGCAGAGTGCTGCAGAAAACGAAGGTACGTCTGATCGGTTCGGGGAGCTGCTGAAAGGCAACAGTACGAGCTGCAGGGCGGGGAGGGAAACAGTCAGCAAGAACCAGTCAATGTTGGAGACGGAAAAGACTGGAAGCACTTGACAGGTCATGCAACAGGTGCGGAGAGAGGAACAAACTCGATTGCTCCTCATCAGTGCTTTTCCAGTTCCGATGGAGGACCTTTGATCCGAGCGTCCTTTCCTTTCTGCCACATGAACGTTTTCAGCAATTTCTGCTCAGCGAGATTCCGGCAGTAAACAAACAGAGAAGAATTGTAGCTTTTCTGAGATCACGACCCACATCACTTTCAGTTTCTGAAAGCTGGATCTTTCAACTGTAACACCCTACCGTCCCTGCATTTTGTTCAGAAGGCCATGGGATCGTCTCACTCCGGGGGTTTAAGGATATGATGAGGGCTGTCACTCCAGCACAGTACCAAGTGCATCTGACTTGTTGCAAGGACGACATTGCGGGACCACTGAACTTTCAGAGGGTTTGTCGAGTAAAGTCTGCACTCTCCAAGGGCAGCATTGAGCGAGCCTGCGCTGTGGGAACGTCATTAGCAGAAGGGGCTTTGTTGGAGGTTGCAGTCTGACAGAGGGCTGACGTGGAGCGGTACTGGAAGAACCATTGGGTCGGTGGGAGAGGACTATCAGAGGTGCAGCTCCGACAGTGCAAAGGTCGACAGGTTGGACAGATCTGGGTGGGACACTAATCTGAGGCCCCTCCTGTCCCTTTAATAAAATACATCGACATATGATAGGATAGGATGGTAGGCACCAGAGGGGTTTGCCCATTGTGAAAATGCAAAGGATTGGAGGGTGATTTAAGGTGAGTGAGGGAAAGATTCAGGTGAGAGGAAGAAACATGCCTTATGAAGACAGGTTGAGCAAGCTAGGGCTTTTCTCTGGACCAAAGGAAGATGAGAGGTGATGATAGAGGTTTATAAGGTGATAAGAAACCTTAGGATAGGGGTGTATAAGGTGATAGATCGAGTGCCTTTTTCCCAGGGCACCAATGGCTAATACAAGCAGACATACTTTTAAGAAGATTGGCAGGAACTATAGAGGGTTCTTTACGCAGAGGTTAGTGGGTGCATGGAATGTACTGCCAAGGATGGTGATAGGCAGATACAGTAGTGGCAGTTTAGAGATTCTTAGACGGGCACATGGATGAAAGAAAACTGGAGGGTCATGTAGGAGGGAAGTGTCAGATTGGTCTTGGAGTAGGTTAAACGGCCAGCACAACACCGTGTTCTGAGCTCTAACGTTTAAGGGAGATATGCAGGGCAACTCTCTTTGTTACAGAGAATGGTAGACACCTAGAGCACACAGACACACAAACATGCAGGGAATGGAGGTCCCTATGAAGACAGATGGGATTAGTTAGATTGGCATCAAAGTTGGTTCAAACACTGGTGCTGTTCCTGTGCTGAACTCTCGTATGTCCTATGATCTTTCTTGCTGCTACCGTACATTATAAACAGTGGTCCTTTAACTGGCTTTCACAATTCAGAATGTACAAGAGTTAGTAACTGCTGAATACTTCAGATAATTCCCGTGGGTTTAAGCTTATCCTATCTTAATTATCCGACCCACATTTCCTCTCGGCAGATCAAGGGCGTCCCGACTCCTCTGTCTGATGAGCTTCTTTTATTTTACAGGAATGGGAAATGAAGTCTTCAATTTAATCAGATGAAAGAGACATCTATTTCTTCACCAAAGGATAACCTCCATGTGAAGATGCCCTGCTTTCTAGGACTCAGCACTACAAATATTGGAATTCTCTTGTGGAACAAGCGTCAAAACGGATCCCTTCCTACCTTCCAGTTCTCAAAGGAGGGCAATTCCTGTACTACACCTGGTTTTCTGTTAGAATCTGAGATCTGAGCCAAATGTGCAGGAACTAAGATCTGACTAGATTGGTGGAACCTCTAAACCCCTTGTGTTACAAAACATCGGTTGTATTTTTAACTCGTTAATCTCGTGTTGACTAAAAATGAGAGGGAATAGAGAGAATACTTGCTATATCAATTCCTTGAAATTCGCACCCCTCCCTCCCCACCAGCGCATTCCTCACCCCTCACCTTTCCACCTGGAAGCAAAAACACAAATGAATTCTCGGAACTCTAATTTTCTAGTCAATACGTTGTCTTTTGTGACAGACGTGATGTGGGACATAAATCATTTATTCTTTAGAACAGAGTTGCAAAATTGCCTGCACAGAGTGGGGATGCCTTACTGAGGAAAGGTAATATTCCTTTCTAACTTGGACATCCTTTGCCAGCAGAAGTTATTAATCAATCCTAACTTTCTTTGGGATAACATAAGCAACAGAAGTTTCCCCAAAACAGGAAATTGGTGATCAAATCTGATAATAACTTGCCAGGTAAATATGCAACATCTGCTGTTTGGCAATCTGAAATTCTCCTTTAAATATCTACCAAGCTGCTGGTTTTTGATTACAGCAGTAGTGATGTTTACAGTTAAATCTCTGGGTTTGGGATACAAACCCATTCTTGACTATAACTGTAGTAAGGAATTGTCTGGACATGGGCAAGCTAGCTCAATTGCAGAGAAATTCCAATCTAAATGCCTCACTGCTTTGATGGCTACACGCAGTGAAGATGGAGATAACTTGTTTAAACTAGGAATAAAAAAAAACTTTCTGAAGCACTTATTAATCACACTGGAGCAAAATAACACAGCATGCAAGTGTCACGGAGCATCACATCAAGTATCAGATTTTGAGCACCACGTTTTATGGAATGTTATTTCTGTATTTCACTTGTTTATAAAATGTAAATGTTTTCTTTCTTAAAACGATTCGTGCCTTATGTTGGGTCGGGAAAATTCGGGCAGTTTCATCCGCAATACCAAGGTGCGTGTTTGGTCTGCCTCTGTGGAGGGGGCAGTACTTCAGGGATGAATGAGTAGAGCTGCAAGGTTGGAGAGACCTTCCAGAAGGGCGTCACACTGCTGGGCGATCAGTACTGAAGGAATGCTGCATTGTCAGAGGGGTTTTACTGAGGAACCATTACATTGCTTAGGGTCTGGGTACCGAAGGAGCCGCTACACTACCTGAGGGAACACTTCACTGTTGCGGTCACGACTGAGGGACTACTGTGCTGTTGGGGGGGGCGGGGGCAGTACTGGGCACTGCGTTGCTGGAAGAGCAGGAATAAGGGTATATGGTTGGTCATTCAGGAATGAGGAAGTGTTGCGTTGTTGGTGAGGCAGTAATGAAAGATCATTACATTGTCAGAGGGTCGTTACTGAGGATCAAGTGCACTGAGAAGAGGAAACTATTAAAGGAAGATCATCTACCTATCATCAACTGGGTACTGCCCAAAGCTAAATACCAAATACTTAAGCCAAGTTTGGATAGATTTTGGCATTGTAGGGGAATTAAGGTTCATGGGAGAAAGACAGGTAGGTGGAGATGAGTCTATGGCCAGATCAGCCATGATCTTATTGACTAGCGGAGCAGGCTCGACGGGCCAGATGGCCTACTCCTGCTCCTATTTCTCATGTTCTTAAATATCTCAAGCTTCTATCTCAGAGCAGGGTGCTAACCCAGTACTGACCAACATCAATCCTTCAACCAACATTAGGAACACATTGAGCTCGCTGTAGGCAAATCAGCTGACATATTTCAAAGCTTGTGATAAGACTGTAAGTCATAGGAGCAGAATTAGGCCATTCAGCCCATTGAGTCTGCTCCACCATTCCATCCCTCTTAACCCCATTCTTCTGCCTTCTCCCCATTTCTTTTGATGCCCTGACTAACCGAGAACAATCAATCTCTGCTTTAAATATACTCAGTGACTTGGCGTCCACAGCCAACTGTGGCAATGAATTCCACAGATTCACCACCTTCTGGCTAAAAAAAAATTCCTTCTCATCTCTGTTCTAAATGGACATCCCTTTATTGAGAGGCTGTGCTCTCTGCTCCTAGACTCAACCACTATAGAAAACATCCTCTCTATTTCTATTCTATCGAGGCTCTTCAATATTGGTTAGGTTTTAATGAGATCCTCCTTCATTCTTTTAAAGTCCAACGAGAATAGGCCCAGAACTATCAAATTTTCCTCATACGTTAACTCTTTCATGACCTGAATTATTTTCATGAACCTCCTCTGGACCCTGTTCAAGGCTAACACATCTTTTCTTAGATACAAGGCCCAAAACTACTCACAGTACTCCCAAGTGCCATCTAACCAATGCCTCATAGTGCCTCAGCATCACTTCCTGGCTCTTAAATTCTAGTGCTCTTTCACTGAGTGCTAACATTGCGTTTGCCTTCCTTACCTCGCACCCCCCCCCCCCCACCACTCAACCTGCAAGTTAACCTTTAAGGAATCCTGCACAAGGACTCCCAAGTCCCTTTACACTTATGATTTTTGAATTTTCTCCCTGTTTAGAAAATAGTTTATGCCCTTACTTCTTCTAATAAATTGCATGGCCGTACATTTTCCGGCACTATATTCTATCTTCCATCTCTTTGACCATTCTGCCAATCTGTTCAAGTCCTTCTTTGGACTCCCTGCATTCTCAACACTACCTGTCCCTTCACCTATCGTTGTGTAACCTGCAAACTTGGCCATCAATTCCATCATCCAGATTGTTGACGTATAACATGAAACGAAGTGGTCCCAATACTGACCCCTGTGGAACACCACTCGTCACCAGCACCAACCAGAATAGCCCTCTTTATTTTCACTCTTTGCCCTCTAGCAGTCAGCCAATCTTCTACCCATGCTAGTGACTTTCCGGTTAAACATACACTTACTTGCACTGTATTCCATCTGCCACTTCTTGGCCCATTTTACCAATCTGACCAAGCCCTTCTGCAGACTCCCTGCTTTCTCAACACCGCCTGGCCCTCTTTGTATCATCTGCAATCTTGGCCATATTCTGAAAGAACTGGATTATGCAGTGATGGGAAGAGCATGGATGAATGCTTTAGAGATCAGAATGAAATGGGTGAGATGGTGAAGGCACTGGCATCACACTTGTGTAGGGGTCCTTTGGGACTGTGAGGCACTGCCAGCAGTAGGCATTTAGGGAGGTGGCAAGATTTAGAATTATTTATTACATGTACATCAAAACATACAGTGAAATGAGTCATTTGTGTTAACGACCAACACACACATGAAGATGTGCTGGCTGAGGCCTGCAGGTGTCGCCACACATTCCAGTGCCAACTCTATCATGCCCATGAAGATCTGTGAACTATGCAGAATACAAAAATAACAGAATATACCAATCAACAAAGTAACAACAGCAAACAAGCCATGTTCCTCTCTTCCTCCCATACACACACACACACACACACACACACACACACACACACACACACACACACACACACACTCACACACACACACACAGACACACAGACACACACACACACTCACACACACACACACACACACACAAACACACACACACACACACACACACACACAGTCCTCTAACCCCAGGATGGGGCATCTTGTGGATTTGCAGACACAGGGCCTGACTTCTCCGGTGGACCTACAGAGATTTGCAGACCTGGGCTCCTGCCATTGGGCCTTAACCTCCGGATCTTTGACTGACCTTTGGGCTTCAATCTACAGTAATGAGCCAGGACTTGCAGATGATGATGAATGAGGGCCCAAACTCTAGGCCTCAAGTGCTGGACTTGTCAATGACAGAACCCCGAAAAGTAGGCCTCAAACTCTGATCTTGGCAACGACAGATCTCTGACCATCCTGGCTGGTTCGTGGGTCTTTGAACATGGAGTGGAGGCTTAGTCTCCAACTTTCCCTCTAATTCCCCACCTCCCTGCCCCTAAACCCTAATAAGACCATAAGCAACAAGAGCAGAATTAGGCCATTTGGCCCATCGAGTCTGCTCCACCATTTCATCATGGCTGAGCCAATTGTCCTCTCATCCTCCATCTCCTGTCTTCTCCCCATATCCCTTCATGCCTTGACAATCATGAATCTATCAGCCTCTGCCTTAAATATACATAAATACATAGCTGCCTGTAGCAAGAATTCCACAGATTCACCACAATTTAGACCCCTAGCTCCCCTCACTGTCCCCAAAACCATCTCTATGAACCACAAACCTAAAAAAAATTTAAGAAGTTGTGTCTGAGCTGCAAACACAAAGAAGATCACAGCTTGGCACCATCTTGAACCATTTGAATTGAAGAGTAATCATTTAACTCTTCCAGTAGCTGGTTTGATCTGAGGTTGTATGGATGAGGTATAAATACTGTGGACAAATATCTGAACCTTCAGGAACTGCACAATGTGAACAAATCCTATACCCCCACCACCTGCTCCCTTGGGTTAAGGAAAAAGTAGGCAAATTTTCCTCTTATTAAGTGCAGAATCTAAGTGAATCCCCTCACATAGCAGTAAGATGTGGCGGAGATTGGAATTATCCCAGGGACTCAAAGGCGGAAAGTGACTTTGTGTAAAATACCCCCGACATACACATTATAGAACCTTAGAGGCAACCTAGTCCATGCTAACCAAGATACTTAACTGAGCTTCTCCCACATTCCTCTGTTTGGTCCATATCCCTCTAAAATGTCTCCTATCCCTGAACCTGTCCTAATATCTACAGCTTCCTTTGACAGGTTGTTCCATATAACCATTAGCCTCCATGGGAAAAACTTTCCACTCAGGTCCCCTCCACCTTAAATCTCCTCACCATAAATCTCACGTTAGCTTCCTGTGCTTCAGTCCTAAGCTCTCCCTAAAATACAAGCTCTACAGTCCAGTAACGTCCTTGTGAATCTCGTCTGCACCCCTTTCTGCACAAGGCATTGCAGGAGCCGAGGACAAATTATCCAATTTAATTGTTGGACCACTGAAAAGAGTGGCCTAAAGGGAAATCGGACAGGAAAAAGACGCTTGTCATACTACTTATGTAAATAAGAACTGTCCTTTTTCAAACCCATGAGGTTGAAAATCATACAGAAATCGGTTTTGAGCGTTGCAGAATTGTTGGTATTGTTCGGAGAAATTTTACTGCAAAAGAAAGGAAGCTAATCCAAGCGAATGTCTTCCTGATAAATCGGGAATAAAACTTTCAGATGGAAGTTAGACAGTAAATGGAAGAACTGTGCTCAGACTTGCCGTCCTTGGGATGGAGCTAATACTCAAAATGATGACTCTTTATTCCTCTCCATAGATGCTGCCTGACCTGCTGAGTTCATTCAGCATTTTGTATGCATTACTCTGATTTCCAGCATCTGCAGAATCTGCTGTGTTTATGAACTCCTGCTCCACAGCACAGTGCAATACTGTTTTGCAGCTAGGCTATGGAAATTCTAGGCCTTATTATCCATCAGATCAATGCAAATAATGTTGGTAAATATGAGCAATATGTCATATTATCAAATCATAGGGAACACAGTTAATCAAACCCTAAGATATCTTGGCTCCATTTATCAAGCTCCCCTGAAACTCAACAAAATTATTGACCTCAGCCTTGAAAACATCATTTTTGAAAGAGAGGGGATTTTCATCTCCCTTTGTAATTAGCAATTGTTTCATGACAGAAAGTGGAAATGAACAAATGGAAAACTGCTTTATCTTGATCAGCAAATGCAGAAACTCTAGAACTTGTCACTATTGACTAACGCTTAGCGTAAATCCACTGGGTTTTAAACAGTTACTCATTCTGTTCAGACCCCAGCCAGCTGCCATCATCAATGGTGGAAGCAGTCTTCAACTCCAGGAGTAGGTTTGCACATCGTATTTAAAATACATCCTACATATGCCCCTTTCAAGAAGAGTTAAAGGGATCCAACTTAGTCACAGAAAACATCGACAGCCAGTATCATTTCCCAGCATTGAAATGTCTAATACTGGAGAGCACGAACTGAAGGTGAGAGCGGTACGTTCAAAGGAGAAGTATGGGGCAAGTTTATTTTTATACTCAGAGAGTGGTGCCTGCCTGGAATGCTCTGTCAAGGTGGCTGTAGAGGCAAATATGACGGAGGTGTTTAAGGGATTCTTAGATAAGCACATGGATGAGCAGAAACTGGATATGGACATCAAGTAGGCAGAAGGGATTATTTTTAGTGAGGTGTTTAGTTGCTAGTTCTGCAAAACAACATGTGCTGTACTGTTCCATCTTCCTACTTAACTACCAAAACTATTAGATAAGACTTTGAAATGACGGGAGCTGTGTTGGTTGTTGGTGGGCAGTAATGTAGAATTCATTTGGGTTGAAAGCATAGAACATGGAAGCAAGCCCTTTGGCCCAACTCATCCGTGTTGGTCAAAGTGCCTGTCTAAACTTCTCCCTTTTGTGTACACTTGGCCCATATCTCTCTATATCTTTCTACATGTCTGTTAAAAATGCCTTTACCTCCTCTTCTGGCAGCTTGTCCCATAATCCACCATGCTCTGTAAAAAAAAACATTTGTTCTTAGGTCTACTCTAAACCTTTCCCTTCTCACCTTAAACCTACACACCCTCTGGATTTGCGCCCCCCTATCCTGGAGGTAAAAAACTGAGACCATCATTTTACATCCCTCATGACATCAGATACCTCCATAGATCCAGCCCCTGCCACCTAAAGCAGCCCCGGCCTCTCCAGTCTCCAGCCCCAGTCGCACCCTCTCCAGCTGAATGGCATCATGTAGTGTGGAAAGCAGAACTGTGCACAATACTCCAAGTGTGGTCTCGACAACTATCCTATACAATTGTCATATGACATACTGACCCAGTGCCCTGACTGATGAAAGCAAGCAAGTCAACATCTTCACCGTCCTATCTATCTCTGTCACCATGTACAATGGATTTGTGTATTTGTACCCTCTGGTATGCTATTCAGGGCCTTTACATTTACTGTGCAGGTCCTCCCCTGGTCTATCTTCTCAAAATAGATCACTGCTCGAATCTATTTCCATCTGCCAGTTCTTCGTCTGGAAAAGAAGACAATGGTGGGAATGGTCTTTAGCTCCTCAAAAATGTAGCCTCTCACTGGGGTGGAGCACAGCTGGGTAAGTATCTAAGGCATGTGTGTTGGGAACTACAATTGTCATGGAAGATTTCAGTCTAATCACTCATGTGCCCTGTTGTATGACAATCATGGTCCATGACTATGGTTGTACTTGGTTCTACAGAAGTAGTTTGTCTTTGCCTTCTTTACAATCTATATTGCTTCTTAAAACAGTATGTTACAGAACCCTTCCAAGTGCAGCCTATTTCATATTTGGCCATGAGTAACAAGGATAGATCAATCAGAATCAGTTTTAATATCACCACATTGTCATGAAATTTGTTAACCTAACGGCAGCAGGTAAATAGAGAAAATAAATAAGTAAATCAATTATAGCAAATATATATATTCAGGCTTCTTTACCTCTTTCATGATGGTAACAATCAGAAGAGGGCATGTCCTGGGTGATGGGGGTCCTAAATAATGGACACCGCCTTCCTAAGGCACTGCTCATTGAAGATGTCTTGGACACTGGTACCTATGATGGAGCTGACTAATTTTACAAGTTTCTGCAACTTATTTTGATCTTGTGCAGTAGCCCCCCCCCCCCCCCACCACACCAGACAGTGATGCAGCCAGTCAGAATGCTCTCCACAGTCGAAGTTTTCCAGCGTTTTAGTTGACAAACCAAATATCCTCTAACTCCTGGTGAAATATAGCCGCTGTCTGCGTCCGGGTTAGGTACTCAGAGATATTCACACCCAGGCACTTGAAATTGCTCACTCTCTCCACTTCTGATCCTTCTATGAGGATTGTTTTTTGTTCCCTCGTCCTACCCTTCCTGAAGTCCACAATCACCTCTTTGGTTTTGCTGACAATTGAGTGCAAGGTTGTTGCTGCAACACCACTCGACTGGTGTATCTCCCTTCTGTAGTGCCTCTCATCACCATCAGTGATTTTGCCAACAAGGGTTGTATCATCAGCAAATTTATAAATGCTGTTTGAGCTATGCCTTTCCACACGGTCAAAGAGAGGAGAGCAGTGGGTTAAGCCCACATCCCTGTGGAGCGCCGGTGTTAATTATCAGCAAGTTGGAGATGTTTTTTCCAGTCTGCACAGATGAGGCCCAGGTTCTGTAGCTTTTCGATCAGGATTGTGGGAATTATGGTTTTAAACACTGAGCTATAGTCAACCAACACCATCCTGACATAGTCATTTGTATTGTCCAGGTGATCCAAGGTTGCATGAAGAGCCAATGAGACTTGCATCTGTTGTAGACCTATTGTGGCGATAGGCAGTGGATCGCAGTGGGTCCAGGTCCTTCCTGAGACAGGTGTTGATCCTAGCCTTGACCAACCTCTCAAAGCATTTCACCCTCGTAGATGTGAGTGCTACTGGACGACAGTTGTTCAGGCAGCTCACCCTGCTCTTCTTGGGCAGTGGTATAATCGTTACCCTTTTGAAGCAGGTGCGGACTTCTGACTGTAACAGTGAGAGGTTGAAAATATCTTTGAATACTCCCAGCAGTTGGTTGGCACAGGTTTTCAGAGCTTTACCAGGTAATCCATCGAGATCTGCTGCCCTGAGAGGGTTCACCTTCTTGAAAGACAGCCTGACATCAGCCTCCGAGACAGAGATCACAGGGTCATCAGAAGCTTCGGTGATCTTCATAGTTATGGATTTATCCTCCCTATCAAAGCAGACATAGAAGGCGTTGAGATCATCTGGTAGTGAAGCATCGCTGCCATTCATTGTCTTGGATTTTGGTTTGTAGGAAGTAGTGTCCTGCAAACCCTGCCAGAGTTGACGTGCATCCAAAGTCACTTCCAACCTCTCCTGGAATTATTTTTTAGCTCTTGAAATATCCCCTTGCAAGTCGTACCTAGTTTTCTTACACAGACCTGGATCACCAGACTTAAATGCCACAGATCTCACCCTCAGCAGGCTACAAACCCCTTGGTTCATCCACAGTTTTTGGTTTGGGAGTGTACGGTGAGTTTTCATAGGCACACAATCACCCACCTAGGTTTTAGTGGAGTTGTTGACTGCTGTGGCATACTCATCCAGGCTCAATGGTGACTCCCTAATCACATTCCAGTCCACCGGTTCAAAGCAGGCCTGTAAACACTCCAGTGCCTCCCTGATCCATATCTTCTTGGTCCTCACTACTGGTGCTGCAGACTTCAGTCTCTGCCTATGCTCAGGGAGTAGAAGTACAGCCAGGTGATCAGACTTTCCAAAGTGAGGGCGTGGTAGGCCATCTTGAACTAGGTGTAACCGTGATCCAGTGTGTTATTTCCTCTAGTACCACAGGTGACATGTTGGTAATAATCATTTAGGGGCTTTATCAAGCTGGCTTGGTTAAAATCCCCCAAAATGATGGGAAAGGCATCAAGATGTGTTGTTTCATGCCTGTTCATCACAGCCTGTTTGACATTAGCCTGGGCTGGCATGTACACCAC
Source organism: Hypanus sabinus (assembly GCF_030144855.1). Classification (NCBI taxonomy): domain Eukaryota; kingdom Metazoa; phylum Chordata; class Chondrichthyes; order Myliobatiformes; family Dasyatidae; genus Hypanus; species Hypanus sabinus. The sequence goes on from NC_082706.1 coordinate 36,686,257, forward strand.
TACCAAAAAGATCACTGAAAATTCTCGCGACAGGTAAGGCGGCTGACACTTAATAGCAAAGTATTTGCGGTCTGGTGAGCAATATTAGTACACCCTAAGGAATTGATTGTGAGGCATACACCTCCACCTCTACTGTTGAGTCACTTGACCGACCTATCTAGACGATCGTGCTGCTGCTTGTGTTGGTGAGGCTGCATAGGAGTCATGCATGAAAGGGGCGTGCAGTCTAATGGTGAGTAACTATCTTGGTCGTTTTTCTTGTGAGTGTAGGACCCTTTCAGACATTGTTAACGTGGAGTGCTGCAAGCCCGATTCACTGATTTATTAGCAGATGGCAGTGGCGTGTGTTGGAGGAGCTGCGTGGCCTCGGCTATGTCGAGGACTGGGCCTCAAGCTGTGGATGAACCAGGAGGTTCGTAGACTGCTAAAGGCTGGATCTGTGGCACTTAAGTCTGTTTATCGCTGCCAGGAGAGAGAGGCGTTGGAGCCGGTGCACTCCACTGGGGACGCTGCGGCACAGTATCCAGGCTGAAGTCAGTGCTGCCCCCCAGTGTTTGCTCAGCAGAAGACAAGCTGCATTGTGATCAACTGCAGGTTTCTTGGCATTCATGAACTCGCTCTGGACTTAATTTGCTGTGCCTGTATTTTACTGATATCTTACATGTGCTTGCTATCTTGTGTGTGCTTTGCGTGCTTTGTGATGTGTGTGACTATCTGTACTGTGTTTTGCACCTTGGCCCCAGAGTAAAATTTCCTTGTTTGCCTGTATTCATGGGAATTCATATATGGCTGAATGAAAATTAAACTTGAATCAAAAAATTAGGGCATATAAAGTGACAGGGGCTGGAAGTAGCCAGAAGACTGGGAATACTTTACGATCCTGCAACAAAAGACTGAATTAGAAGGGAGAAAATTGATTTTGAAAGAAACCTTGCTTATAATATTAAAAACAAATGTTAAGAGTTTCTAATGATATACTTACAGAAAAAAGTTACCTAATGTAAATACAAGAGCAAGCAAATGAAGCTGGTGAATTCCTAACAGGAAACCAGGAAATGACAAGTGTAACAAATACATTTCTGCAGTATTCGCCATGGGGAGGGGTGCACTGCAAATATCCCAAGAATATCACACGGGCAAATTTTAATCACAAATCTCAAGGAATAAAGTTCAGAGAAAGTCACGAGACTATAGGCAGACAAACGATCCCAACAGACCAAGTGCTGGGATCTGATACTCTTGGTTGAACATTTTCAAAACTCCAGGCAAGTAACTAGAAGATAAGATAACACACAACATTCAAAAGGAAGACAGAAGGCAAGAAAATATAGGGCAATTATTATGGGCAAACCCTTAGTGTCAATAATTAAAGAGGAAATATCTAATCATTTGTGAAAGGCAATGAGAATTAAACCTGGTTAACATGGTTTTATAAAATTTTAGAACATGGAACATAGAAATCTATGACACATTACAGGCCCTTCAACCCACAATGTTGTGCCAACCACGTAGCCTACTCTAGGAACTGCCTAGAATATCCCTAGTGCATAGCCCTCAATTTTTCTAAGCTCCATGTACCTATCTAAGAGTCTCTTAAAAAAACCTATTGTATCTGCCTCCACCACTGCCACTGGCAGTGCATTCCACGCACCCACCTCTCTCTGTGTGAATTTTAAATTAAGTATGACAACTTTACTCAAATACCTTGAAACTGCGACAGGGAAAGTTGATCAAGGAGAACTCATAGATGAATATAGAACAAAGAATATTAAAGTTCTGGACAGGCCATTAAGCCCACAATATTGCACTGATCTTGCTACCAATTTATGTTAAATGTCTTCCTCCTGTGTACCATCCATCTCCCTCCACTCACTTCATATTCATGCGTCTATCTAAAAGCCCCAAACTTCACCAATTACCTACTTCCACCTCTACCCCGGTAACTCATTTGAGGCACCTACCACTTTGGTGTAGAAAAAACATATCCTCTGGTGTTTGACATTTCTACCCTTGAGAAAAGATTCTGAATGCCTACCCAAATTATATCTCTCATAATTTAAAAAAAAAACTTTTGTAGGTCTCCCTTCAGCTTCTGGTGCTCTAGGAAGAACAACCAAAGTTTGTCTAACCGTTCCTTACAGTTCATACCCTCCAAGCAGCATCTTGGTAAACATCTACTGCAGCCTCTCCAAAGACTCCACTTCCTTTCTAGTTCAAAGTAAATTTATTATCAAAGTACTTATGTGTCACTATAAAGTACGTAGCCCGCAGAATGTCACCGTGGTTCACCAGCACCATGTATAATGGGGTGATTCGAATGGCACACAATACTTCAAATGTGGTCTAACTGAAGTTTGATATAGCTGCAGAATGATCTCCATATCCCTACCAATAAAGGCAACCATTCCATATCCTTCTTTGCCACCTTACCCACGTGCCTAGTCACTTTCTGTGAGCAATGGATCTGGACCCAACATGCCTCCATACCTCTATGGTATTAAGGGGCCTACCATTAACTCTATACTCTTTCCTTTAACTTGACCTCCCAAAGTCACTTGCCCAGATTAAACTGCATCTGCCACTCCTTGGCCCATATTGGTAACTTATCTATATCTTCTATATTTAATAGCTCTTTACACTGTCCCCCCCAAGTTCACCAATTTTGGTGACATCTGCATACTTGCTAATCCACCCATTTAGATTTTCATCCAAGTCATTGATAAAATTAGAAGTAGTAGTTCCCAGGTCTAACCCTGGTAGAACACCACTGGTTACAGACTTCTAGTCAGAATAACAACCTCCCACCCCCATTTTCCATCCTCTATGAGCAAGCCAGTTCGAAACCCAACTTTGCAATTCACCCTGCATCTCATGAATCTTTACATTTTGAATCAACCTACCACTACAGACCTTATAAAATGTTTTACTGAAGTCCACTGCCTTATGATCAAGGTTATAGGGCCTGACTAGCCCTGCAAAAAGCCAGACTTGCTTTCCCTCAGTAGGCCATTCCTTTCCTCCAATAGTTTCCCTACCAGTGACGTGAGAATCACTGCCCTATAGTATAATTACCTTGAACAAAGACACATTTGCCACATTCTAATCCTTGGGACTTCGCCTGTTGCTAGTGAAGACACAAAGTTCAATGTCAAAGCCCCAGCAATTTCTTTACTTGCTATTTTTAATAATGGATGGTGAGGAAGACTATCATGGTCGATGGGAATGGGCAGTCTAAATAGGTCAGCATAAACTAGATGGGCTGAAAGGTCTGTACTGCGCTGTACTTTTCTCTGACTCCATGGGTAAATACCATTTGTCCTCCTGAAGAGCCCTGGCCAAAACGTCGACTGTACACTTTTCCTGGCCTGCTAAGTTCCTCCAGCAGATTGTGCACGTTGCTACTATTAGATCTTGTTGCCTTATCCCCCCCTAATACTTTTCAGAAGATGCAACAGTACCTGCTTCTTACTCTCAAAATATCCCAAAACATTCACATTACCATGCCCCATTCTGTCTTCACTACCCTACAAATCCTTTTCCTCAGTAAATACAGAGGCAACGTACTCATTTGGTTCCTCAGCCCCTTACTCTGACTCCAAACACAAATTCTTACCTTTATCCTTGAGTGGACCTACCTTCTTAGTTATCCTTATTTGATAGAAATATAATTGCCTTGGGCTGATCCTTGCTCCTGCCTACTAAGGAGTTTCATGGGCTCTTTTGGACTCGCTAACATCACTGCTTGAGCATTTTCCTCCTATCTTTATATCCACCAAGGGCCCAATTTGATTTTAGCTTCCTAAACCTAACTTACCTATGTTTCTTTTGTTCTTCCTGACTAAATTTAGAACCTCTGGAGTCATCGAAGGTTCTTTTAACATAAACTGATATTAAAACTGAGCCTACTGGGCCTGAACACCTCCCTCTGCAACTGGATCCTAGACTTCCTGACTGGGAGACCTCAGTGAGTCCGGATCGGGAGCAGCATCTCCAACACCATCACACTGAGCACGGGGGCTCCCCAGGGCTGCGTGCTCAGTCCACTGCTGTTCACTCTGCTGACCCATGACTGTGCTGCAACTCACAGCTCGAACCACATCATCAAGTTTGTTGATGACACGACCGTGGTGGGTCTCATCTGCAAGAATGACGAGTCAGCTTAAAGAGAGGAGGTGCAACGGCTAACGGACTGGTGCAGAGCCAACAACCTGTCTCTTAATGTGAATAAAGCAAAAGAAATGGTTGTTGACTTCAGGAGGGCATGGAGCGACCACTCCCCGCAGAACATCAACGGCTCCTCGGTGGAGATCATAAACAGCACCAAATTTCTTGGTGTTCACCTTACGGAGAATCTCATCTGGTCCCTTAACACCAGCTCCATAGCAAAGAAAGCCCAGCAGCGTATCTACTTTCTGCGAAAGCAGAGGAAAGTCCATCTCTCACCCCTCCCATCCTCATCACATTCTACAGGGGTTGTATTGAGAGCATCCTGAGCAGCTGCATTACTGCTTGGTTTGGAAATTGCACCATCTTGGATTGCAAGACCCTGCAGCGGATAGTGAGGTCAGCTGAGAAGAACATCGGGGGTCTCTCTTCCCGCCAACACGGACATTTACACTACACGCTGCATCCGCAAAGGAAACAGCATTATGAAGGACCCCACGCACCCCTCATACAATCTCTTCTTCCTCCTGCCGTCTGGGAAAAGGCTCCAAAGCATTCGGGCTCTCACAACCAGACTATGTAACAGTTTCTTCCCCCAGGCTATCAGACTCCTCACTATCCGAAGCCTGGACTGACACCTTGCCCTACTGTCCTGTTTATTATTTATTGTAATGCCTTCACTGTTTTTGTGCACTTTATGCAATCCTGTGTAGGTCTGTAGTCTAGTGTAGCTTTCTTTTTTTTTATTACGTAGTTCAGTCTAGTTTTTGTACTGTGTTATGTAACACCATGGTCCTGAAAAACCTTGTCTCGTTTTTATTGTGTACTGTACCAACAGTTATGGTCGAAATGACAATAAAAGTGACTTGACTTGACCATCCTTGTCCTTACAGGAACATGCCAATCCTGGACTCCGCTCATTTGGTCTTTAAACAAATCCATGTCTGACAACTACTCCCAATCGATACCCCTCCTATCTAAATAAACAAATCAGTCAAAGTTTCGTGCCAAGACACTTCTTCAGGTTGTCTCGGCCCAAACGTCGACTGTTCATTTCTATGGATGCTGCCTGACCTGCTGATTTCCTCTGGAATTTTGAGTGTGTTTTGCTGTGGACTTCCAGTATCTGCAGGACCTGTTGTGTTTATTACTTACCCCTCCTATCTGTTGTAATTTACTCTCTCCCAATTTAGTACCTTTCTAGAAGATCCAAATATCCTTACCTATAATTATCTTCATTACTTTCAAGGTCTCAACAACTCATGTTTTCAGTATTATTTATTTATTATTTTTTAAATTTGTATTTGCACATTGATTGTCTGTGTCCGTATGGTTTTCTCATTGATCATATTGTTCTACTGTGAATGCCTGCAAGAAAATGAAATATAGTATACGGTGATATTTATGTACTTTGATTTAAAAAATATTTTGAACTTTCAATGTAAAACATAACAAGTGTGATCACTGTTTCCAAAATTTTCACCCACTGTCAGATCAGTCACCCGGCCTGGCTCAATTCTGAAAGCCAGGTTCGGTATGTTCTCTCCTCTATTTGGACTACAGTATATGTTTCAAGAATCCCTCTTGGATGCACTGAAAAAATCCTTCCCCATCTATGCCTCTTGTATTAAGGAAGTTCCAAACAATACAGGGTTAAGGTCCTCAAATACGCTTCTGATTCCTTTCATAATTTGACTACATATCTTTTCCTCCATGTCTCGGAGACTGCTGGATGGGGACTTTAGTGAATTTGCACCCGTCCTGTTTCTGAGCTCCACCCACCCTGCCACTGTACCGACCTCCACAACGCTTTACAGCTGAGCCCACCCTGGTTCAATTCCCGCTGCTGTCTGTAAGGTCACATTCTCCCCGTGACCGCTTGGGTTGCCTCCCTTGGTCCCAAGGCGTACCGGTAGGTAGGTTCATTGGTCATTGATTAAGCTGGCGTTAAATCGGGAGTTGCTGGGTGCTGCAGCTTGGCCAGAAGGGCCTACTCCACGCTGTATCCCAATAAAATTTGTTTTAAATGTACTATGAGTGACATTATCAGCAGAGCAGCCTCTCTACATCTTTTACGCATCCCCTCCCTCTCAATCACGTGTAAAACAATGAAATTCAGTAATGTTTTGTTGGCAGTCCTGTCCCTCACACAACTCTTTAATAACAACATCATAACTCCGTGGACTGGTCCAGGGTCTTAGTTCACCCCCCTTACGCAGAATACTCCTAGCACTGAAGTAACACATTTCATCCCAGCACTCCCACCATGATTATCAACCTGTCTCTTGCTGTCCTTCCTTTCAATCTTACTCGGTATTCCCTTTTTCTTGCCTTCAACCCTACCACCTGTTGCCCTGTTGTCATGATTTCCATCCCACTGCTACTCTAAACCTCCCTGAGTAGCAGACCTCCCAGTGAGGACATCCATTGCCCTCCAGTTCCAATGCAAACCATCAGGACCCGCCTGCCCTGGAAGACAGCCCAATGATCCAAAATCCTGAAGCTACTCCCTCCTGCACCAACTCATTAGCCACATGTTGAACTGCATTATGTATCTATTTCTCACTTCACTCACATGTGGCACAGGTAGTAATCCCGAGATTAGTATTTCGCAAGTCCCACTTTTTACCTTTCTGTCTCTTTAAAATTTCTTTGCAAGACATCATCTCTGTTTCTGTCTATGTCACGTATGTACCATGATGTCTGGCTGCACACCCTCCCCTCTCAGAATGTCCCGCACTTGTTGTGAGACATCCGTGACAACACACCATCCTGGAGTCTCAACTGCGGCCACAGAATTAACTGTCTACTCCCCTTACTATCTAGACACCAGTCACGAATCACTCTGCCTCACTCCCTTCTGTTGCCTCAGAGCCAGGCGTGGTGTCAGTGACCCAGCTACTGGTTCTGGCCTCAGAAAGGTCATTCCCCCCCCAAACAGTATCCAAGGAGATATACTTACCTGTTAGTGAAGGGAATTGTCACAGAAGAACCCTGCACCATCTGCCTTTTTCCCTTTCTTCTTCTGGTAGTCACCTGTTGATCTGTAACTTGCACTTTCGATGTGACCAGCTCTCATTCAGATTCAGATTCAGTTTATTGTCATTTAGAAACCACAGATGCAATGCAGTTTAAAAATGAGACAATGTTCCTCCAGAATGATATCACAAAAGCACATGACAAAACAGACTACACCAGAAAATCCACATAACATTTGGCAATCCCCAATCCAGAGTCCGGAGAGGCTGCTGCGTATTAATATCACGTTACCATCTTAGCACGTTCCCCAGAAAGGAGCTCCAAATCCACCAGACAAAACAAGACCAAAAACTAAAGCTACAGGACCTGCACAAAACCACATAGTTACAACAGTGTAAACAATAGCATAATTGATAAAAAACAGACCATGGGCACAGTAAAAATAGTCCAAAGATGTTAAAAGACTATAAGCTTGAAAGAAACCACCACACAGATTCCACAAGTCCTCAGGGCCCTGATTTGACTCATCATACCACACTGGCGGCAGAAGGGAATACCCCCTATATGGGCTTCCACAGCACCGCCTGACTCAGCCTCGCAGATGCAGCACACAGTGAAAGCGACCTGACCGCAGCGGACTCCGAGTCTATCGAACCTCCGAGCCTCCGACCATCCCCTCCGGCACAGCTTCTCTGAGCACTATCCTCCGTCGAGCGTATTAAGGCGCCCCCGCCAACAGCCATCGGCAACGCGACCCCGAGGATTGGGGGCCTGTTCTTCCCAGAAGAGACCCGGACCTCACAGCAGCAGCAGCAGCAAGGAAGAAGGTCTTCCTGGAGATTTCCAAATGTTCCTCTGTGCTTCCACGTCCGTTTTCAACCGATTATGATTGCACACACCCTCAACATCCTGGGTGATCCTGAGTACAGCTGGCTGCACCTCCAGTCCCTCGACCTGGTCTATCAGAAGTTGCACGTCCCACAGACCATGAGGTTCCCCAACTTCCCCCATCTTGCAGGAGGAGCATTCCACTGCCCTGACTGCTACGTTGTACTAGGTCCAAATGTCACTGATTAACAGGAATTGAGAAACCTTAATTAAATTTTACTTGCTCCTCACCAAAACCTCTTGAACTAAGGTGTCTGCTCTCCTCTCCTACACTGGTCTCTTCTCACAATAGCTGCTCTGCTTGACCCTACCTTCCTTTTATTGCCCAAGTTACTGCACAACTAGTCAACCAGAAAGAGAAACTTTAAAAAAATATCTGTCCTGCTGCTCTCTTCTACCACCCCCACCCCCATCTATGACTTTAGATTTACAACAGTCATTTGACAAGATGCCGCACAAGAGGCTGGTACATAAATTAGAAGTTTGTATAAGTGGACAAAGTGTACATGGAACAGTAGAGCACAGTACGGACCCTTTAGCCACGATGTTGTGATGACCTAACCTACACTACGATCAATCTAGTCTTTCCCTCCATTTTTTTTTACAACCAGGCACCCACCACCCTAAGAAAAAAGAAAAGAAAAAAACCCTTGACATCTCACCTAAATTTTCCTCCTCTCACCTCAAAAGGATGTCCTTTGGTATTAACCATTGCCTCCCTGGGAAAAAGGTGCTGGCTGTCCTCTCCATCTACACCTCTGGTAATTTAGTAGGTGTACTAGCATAGATTGAAAAATGGCTGTCATGTAGAAAACAAAGTTGGAACAGGTGGGTCCATTTTAGGCTGAAGGGATGTAACTACTAAGTACCCCATAGATTGCTCAATAGCGTAGCAGATTTGGGGTTCAATACTTACTGCTATCTGTAAGGAGTTTGCATATACAGGTACTGTGTGGGCTTCCTTTCGGTGTTCTGACATTCCAAAGTCATACTAGTTAGGGTTAATAAGTGTAGGCAAGTTATTTTGGCACCAGAAACACTGTGACGCTTGTGGGCTCTGTTGGTTGTCAATCCAAACAACACGTTTTACTGTATGTTTCAAAGCACAAGTAATAAATAGGACTAATCTTCCAATTATTTTCTATTTACCTCAGTAAGCTGGAAAAGGGAACGAAACGCGAGCTTTCCAAGTTGGTCGATGATCGGAAAATGGGCGGAAAGGTGTGTTGCGCTGATTCTGCTACAGTTAGACTGAACGACTGGGTGAAAACCTGGCAAAGCCAGCTTAATGTGGGGAAGTGCAAGGTCACGGACCTCAGTAACTGGAATCAAAAGCCAGGTTATTTTCTGAATGGAGAGACTGAAATTGAGCGCAGTTCAGCGGGATCTCATAAATTGGGAGGCTGAAGCGACAAGTAGTCAAGAAGGCAAATGGCATGTAGATCTTTATTGCAAAGGGATTTTAATATAAGAACAGGGAGGCTGCCCCTCAAAGAGGGGTTGGACCATTTGGGTCTTTTGAGGAATGAAGGAAATCTTATTCAAGTATTTGAGATCCCATATGGGAACTTCACTGGGTATACGTTGAGTGGTTTTCATAGGCTGGGGAAGTCACAAACAAGGGGATATAACTACAACGTTCCTGAAGTTTGTAGGAATGTTGGCCTTGGTAGTAAATCTCTTGAAGGTGATGGAGGCCAATAATTAGACATATTCAAGGTGGAGATAATATTTGAAAGATTGAGGAATTGAGGGTTCGAGGCTACCGGCACAGCTGAGTAGTTAAGGCTGGACTAATGGTAGAACAGGCTTGAAGCCCCATGGCCAACTCCCTCTCGTTTTTTTTTTTGCATTGTTGACATACTTCAAGATTTAAGTACAACGTCTGCCACAACAAGTCCACTGCAGACTCGATCCCATTGGCTCTCCACTCTATTTTGGAGTACCCCAATGGCAAAAGAAAATTAAGACTGCTGTTTCTGATTACAGTTCAATTTCATCATCCTCTTAGTATTAATCACCAAGCTTCAAAGTCTGGCCATAACTCCCTCTACCAATGGATCCTCGACCACAATCAGTCCCGATCAACAATAACATCTCCTCCTTGCTAACAGTCAGCACAGGGACCCTTCTAGCCCACTGCTTTAGTCCTCCTACAGTCATGAGCGTGTGGCTCGGTACAGCTCAAACACCATCTGTAAATTAAACAAAATCTCAGAAGCTGATGAGGAGGTGTCCAGGAGTGAAATAAATCAGCTGGTTGAATGGTGTCACAACAATCTCACTCTCAACATCAGCAAGACCAAAGAATTGATTGTGAATTTCAGGAGGGGAAGACAGAACTCATTGAGCAGTGGAAAGGGTGAGCAGCTTCAAGTTCTTGGACGTCAGCATCTCAAAGGATCGGTCCTGGGCCAAGTCATTGAAGCAATCACTAAGATAGCTCACCAACGGCTCTACTTCATTAAGAGTTTGAGATTTGGTACGTCACCAAAGCCTATAGATATAGTGTGGAGAGCAACCTGACTGATTGAATCTCAGGTTGATATGTAAACGCTAATTCACAGGATTACAAGAAGCTGCAGTGGGTTGCAGACTCAGTCATCTCCATCTTGGGTAAAACCCTCCCCACCATCAAAGACAGATTCAATAAGCAGTGCCCCTAGAAGGCAGCATCCGTCATGAAGGATCTTCACTACCTGGGACATGTCCCCTTTGCATTACTACTATTGGGGAGAGGGTACAGTAGCCTGAAGATTCAAATTAAATGATTCAGGAACAGCTCCTTCCCCTCTGCCATCAGATTGGTGAACAGTTCATAAACACTACCTTGCTATTGCTTATTACCCTGCATTATTGATTTATTTACATAATTTATAATAATGTAATGTTTTTGCATTGTACTGCTGCTGAAAAACAATTGATTTCACACCATATAAATCAGCGATAATAAATCTGACTCTGTTCTGGTACACGGAATGAAATGCCAAGGAAGTAGCTGAGGGAAGCACATGAATGACATTGAAAAGACAGGTACATAGATGGGAAGGGAAAGGTTTTCAGGGATTTGGGCCAAACACAGGCAAACGGGACCTACTGAAGCAGGAATCTGGTCAGCATGGACCAATTGGTCCAAAGGGCCTGTCACCAAGATATGATTCTGTAAATATACTGAGTCCATGAGTCACCCTCAAAGCACCAACTTTCATGCTGAAATGACAAATGGACTGCTTTATTGTCAGCAATGTATTCAGGCACTGTCCTGAATACATGTCAAATGAATCTAAAGTAATCAATACAGAGCATGATTGTAGGGAAAGAGCAGTGAAGAGCGTCAGTTGAATAGTCAGTAAAGGAGCGATAGGGAAACGGGTCTCCTGGGCAGTTAAATAACAAAAATACTCAGAATGGTAAAATAAAAGACCAAATTACCAATACTTGATGCTATCTTGTACCTGGACCAAGAGTGAAATGCAGTCCCAAATCCTTTCTATTCTCAATTATTCTTCATCTCCATTTTTTCCCTCCCCCCATCCCATTCCCTACTCACCCTCACCTCACTCTCCACCTCCCACTCACATTCTCCTCCCCTATTTCCCTTACCCCTCCCCTTCCTTCACGACCTTTTCCTCCCCAACTCACTTCCCACTCCCTCACTCTTTACCATCTTCACCCTCATCTCACTCATTCCCCCTCCCCTCAACCCCTCCCTATTCTTCCACATTACCCCTTCCATCATTTCTATTCTTCTCTCCCCCCCTCCAACTCACCAAGCAAACTCTCCCATCTCCTCCTCTCTTCCCCTCCCCGTTTCCCGGGTAACCGCAGGTTCCGAGGTCAGGCCCAGTCCTCGGGTTCTCCCGTCGCCTCCTCCGCTCCGCCGCTTCCCGCCCCGGACGGACTCCGGGGAAGGAGTCGCCCGCCCCCGAGATGTTGAGCAGACTGAGTGCCCTACTGCAGCAGGCCGTGGAGACGGTGAGGTGCTGGGGCCGAGGCCGGGGCTCGGCGAGCAGCGGGCGGCCCGGTCCTCACCTCCGTCCAGCCGGGCCTCCGCAGCTCACCCGGGGGGTTGGAGAGGGGTTGATCCGCGTAGAGCGGCCCGTGTGGCGAGCTGAACTCGGCAAAGGGACAGGGAGGCGGGGGACTGCAGAGTCTCCCTTTCCTTGTAGATGAACGGAAGGGGGAGAAAGCACGGGTGACCGGGGTAGTGGGATAGCAGGGCTCTGTTGTTGGATCGGTAATGATTAGACCACAAAACCATAATTAAATAAAATGTGATTATTATGACCGAGACTTTAAGGAAGGAGAATAGGAAACACTGAAAATAAAGGACTGTGTGTGTTGGGGGGGGGGGGGGTGTTAGAGAGAGAATGTGTTAAAAGACCAACCAACTTTAAACGTGGAAAAACTATAAGGAAAACGTACAGGTTCCAGCAATTATTCAGGGGACTGGAAGATTACTAATGTGAGATTGTTGTTTAATAGCGTTAGGTAAAGGAACTACATCCTAGTTAACAATCCAAGAATATAAATTAAGATCTAGGAGGCTATTTATCCCCTTGTTCCCGCTCAGGAAGAACAACTTTCCTTTTACCTCAACACTACTCTCTTGCACAAGCCCCACATCCCTTAGCTCTCTTGAAGTATGAGAATTATTTAGTCCTTGTCGTGAATAGACATTGTGGCTGAGTTCCACTGTTCTCTTGCAAAACAGATCAGGGCATACTGCCCCTGAATAATAAGTAAAGTACATTGGATAATTCGGGGGGAAGGACGGCCTACTGGGGGAAGCTCCAGCAGCTGGATCTCTGGCTCAGAAAGGGAGAAAAGAGGAGTGCATTAGTGATAGGGGATTTTGTGCATGTGAGATACCTGGATGGTATGTTACCCTTGGGTGCCAAGGTCAGGAATATCTCGAATTGGGTCCACAAAGTTCTAAAGGGGAAGGGTGAGCAGCCAGAAGCCCTGGTACATATTGGTACCAAAGAGAATATAAAGGGTTAGGTAGAAAGCTGAAGAGCAGGACCTCAATGATAGCAATCTCTGAATTGCTGCCTGTGCCACGCACCAGTGAGGGTAAGAATAAGATGATTTGGCAAATGAAAGTGTGGCTGAGGAATTGGTGCAGAAAGCAGGTTTTCAGCTTTCTGGATTATTGGGATCTCTTCTAGGGAAGGTAAGACCTGTGCAGAAAGGATGGGGTACATCTGAATTTGAGAGAGACCAATAAATTACAGGTAGGTTTCCTAGAGCTGTAGAGAGGATTTAAACTAATTTGGCAGGAGGATTGGACCCAGAATGATGGGACTGAGGATAAGGCAGTTGTTAGGCAAATAGACACAGTGAAGGGTGGGCAGATGATAGGGCAAAATTGCAGTCAATGGGATGAGTTGAAGTGTAACGTGAGCAAAATCAAAAAAGGGTTATGAATACAGGAATGAAGACGATGTATTTGAATGCACACAGTATATGGAATAAGGTAGATGGTCGTAGCACAGATAGAGATAGGCAGGTATGGTGTTATGGGCATCACTGAGTCGTAGCTGAAAGAAGTTCATAGTTGGGAGCTTAACATTTAAGTATACACATTGTCTTGAAAGGGCAGGCAGGGGTGGGGTGGCTCTGTTGGTTAAAAAATGAAATCAAATCCTTAATGGTGACATAGGATTGGAAGATGTAGAATCTTTGTGGACAGATTTCAAAACTGCAAGGGTAAAAGGACTCTGGTCGAAGTTGTATACAGGCCTTTGAACAGTAGCCAAGATGTGGGGTACAATGTATGATAGTCAAGGGTGATTTGAATAGGAAGGTAGATTGGAAAATCAGGTTGGCGTTGGAAAAAGGAGAGGGAATTTGTAGAATGCCTACAAGATGACTTTCTAGAGCAGCTTGTAATTGAACCTAACAGAGAAAAGGCAATTCTGGATTGGGTGTTGTGTAATGAACCAGATTTGATTAGCAAGTTTAAGTTAGAGGAACCCAGGATCATATTATGATAGAATTCACCTTGTAGTTTAAGATGGAGAAAATACTATCAGATGTATCAATATTACAGTGGAATAAAGGGGATTACAGAGGCAATGAGAGGGGAGCTGGTCAAAGTTGATTGGAAGGGAAAACTAGCAGGGATGACGGCAGTACAGCAATGACGAGTTCTGGGGCAATTCAGAAAGCTGAGGGTAGATACAACTCAAAGAAGAAGTGTTCTAAAGGGAGAATCTGACAAGGAAGTCAAAGACTGCATAAAAGCAAAGAGAGGGCATATACAGTAGTTTTTTTTCCAGATATATAAAGAATAATAGGGAGGTCAGAGTGGATATCAGACCACTGGAAAATGATGTTGGAAAGGTAGTAATGGGGGACACTGGAAGACACCAGCAGAATGCCAGAAATTCGAGTGACAAGGCAGAAGAAAGTATAGTTGATATTACAAAGGAATAGTACATGGGAACTTAAAAGGTCTGAATGTAGATAAGTCACCTGGAGCAGATAGACTACACCCAAGGGTTTGAAAGAGGTTGCTGAAGGGATTGTGTGGAGGCATTAGTAGTAATCTGTCAAGAATCGGAATCAGGTTTAATATCACTGGCATATGTCGTGAAATTTGTTGTTTTGCAACAGCAGTACATTGTAATACATAATAAAAACTATAAAGAAGTATATGGCAAAAAAGTAGTGCAAAAAGAGAAGAAAAAATACTGAAGAAGTGTTCATGGGTTCATTGTTGATTCAGAAATATGATGGCCAAGGGGAAGAAACTGTTACTGAAACATTGAGTGTGCATCTTCAGGCACACTCTGAGGTACCTCTGCCTTGATGGGAAGAGGGCATGTCCTGGGTGATGGGGGTCCTCAATGACAGAACTTGCCATTTTGAGGTATCGCCTTTTGAGGGTGTGGATGCTGGAGAGGCTAGTGCTCATCATGGACCTGGCTGAGTGTACAATTTTCTGCAGTTTTTTCTGATCCCGTGCAGTGGCCCCTCCATACCAGACAGTGATGCAACCAGTTAGAATATTCTCCAAGGTACATCTATAGGAATTTGTGAATGTCTTTGGTGACATACCAATTCCCCTCAAACCCTAAATGAAATATAGTTGCTATCATGCCTTTTGTAATTGTATCAATATGTTGGGCTGAGATAGATCCTCAGAGATGTTGACACCCGGGAACCTGAAACTGCTCACCCTTTCCATTTATGATCCCTCAATGAGGACTGGAGTGTGATCCCTTGATTTGCCCTTCCTGAAGTCCACAATCAATTTCTTGGTCTTACTGACGTTAAGTGGTAGGTCATTGATGCGACATCACTCAACCAGCTGATCTGTCTTGCTCCTGTACACCTCCTTGTCACAGTCTGAATTACTGTGTCACAGTAAGTTTATAGATAGCATTTGAGCTGTGCCTAGCCAAACATTTGTGGGTTAGAGAGTAAAGCAGTAGGCTAAGCACGTTCCCTTAAGGTTATATAACATGGAAAGAAGTGGTCCCAACACCGACCCCTGCAGAACATCACTAGTCATCGAAACCAACTCAAAAAAATGTCTTTTATTTCTGCTCTTTGCCTTCTGCCAGTCAGATAATCTCTTATACATGCTAGATTCTGGAATTCATGCTACATAGATCACTAGAGGACTGGAAAATTGCAAATGTCACTCCACTCTTTGAGAAGGAAGCAAGACAAAAGAAATGGAAATACAGACCAGTTAGCCTCACTTCAGTGATGGGGAAGATGTTGAGGATCATTATTAAGGATGAGCATTTGCAGTAATTGGAGAAGTTGATAAAATAGGCCAAAGCCAGCCTGTTTTTCTTAAGGGGAAACCTTGCCCGACAAATCTTCTGGAGTTCCTTGCGGAAATAGCAGGCAAGGTAGACAAAGAAAAGTCAATGGATGTTGCTTGCTTGTATTTTCAGGAGGCCTTTGACATGGTGCTGCACATGAGGGTGCTTAACAAGATAAGAGCCCCTGGTATTACAGGAAAGATTCTAGCATGGATAGAAGAATGGCAGACTGGCAGGAGGGTTGGTTGGTTGCTGTTCTACAGGGCACCGTTTTGAGACTGCTTCTTTCCATGTTATGTGTATATCAGTGATTTGCAGTATGGAATTGATGACTTTGTGGTCATATTTGCAGATGATATGAAGATATGTGGAAGGGCAGGTGGTGTTGAGTCTACAAGAGGACTTAAACTTGAGAGTCCCTTTGCATCGTGCAGCTTAGCTTGCAGGTTGAGTGGGTGGTAAGGAAGGCAAATGCATTTGTTTCAAGAAGACTAAAATATAATGGCTTGGATGTAATGCTGTAGCTTTATAAGACATTGGTCAAACTGCATGGAATATTGTAAGCAGTTTTAGGGCCCTTATTTAAGAAAAGATGAGCTGGCATTGGGGAGGGTCCATAGGAGGTAAAATGAGAATGATTCTGGGAACTAAAGGTTTAATATATGAGGAGCATTTGATGCTCCGGACATATATGCTGGAGTTTAGTAGAACATGAGAAGATCTCACTGAAACCTGTCAAGTATTGAAAGGCCTAGACAGAGTGAATGTGGAGAGGATGGTCTCTTTTGTGGGTGAGCTTAGGACCAGAGGGCACAGATTCAGAATACAGGGACATTGCTTTAGAACAGAGATAATGAGGAATGTCTTTAGCAGAGGGTGGTGAATCTGTGGAATTCATTGCCACACATGCCTATGAAGGCTATGTCACGATGTACTTAAAGAGGAGGTTTACAGGTTCTTGATTAGTCAGGGTGTCAAAGGTTACAGGGAGAAGGTAGGAGAATTGGGTGGAGAGGGAAAATAGATCAGTATGATGGAATGGCAGAGCAGACTCAATGGGCAGAATGGCCTAATTCTGTTCCTATGTTTTATGGTCTTATAGTACAACACAGGAACATGCCCTTCTCTCAGGCTGTGAGACTAATGAATACCCTGCTGCCACTGGGCTATAAACATGCAGCAGCAGTGTGTGGTTAAATGCCTTGCTCAGAACACACACGCTGCCACGGCTGAGGCTTGAACTAATGACCTTCAGATCACTAGCCCAAAGCCTTAACCACTTGGCCACGCATGGTATTGTGGGTGCACCGTGGGCCAGAGGAACTTTGTTTTGTTTGGTTGTATATATGAATAGTCAGATGATAATGAACTTGAACTTGAATGTGATGTTATTGTAAACTTATGATGCCTAATTAAACTGATTTTCTTCGACACGCATATGGTCCCATATCCTTTCATCTTCTGCATATAGAGTCATAGAGCACTACAGCACAAAAACAGGCCCTTTGGCCAATCTAGTCCTTGCCAAACTATTATTTTGCCCAGTCTATTGACTTGCACCTTGACAATAACCTTCCATACCCCTCTCATCCAGGTACTTATTCAAACTTCTCTTAAATGTTGAAATCGAACTGGTATGCACTAAATACCACCAACAAATACCCTGGAAGCACATTCCAGACACCTAGCATTCTCTGTGTTTACAACCTGCCCTGCACATCTCCTTTTACTGTCCCCCTCTCTGAGTAAATGCCTGAGCACTAATATTAGACGTTTTGACTCTAGTGGGGAAAATAGACACTGGCTTTCTAAATCTATGCATCTCATAATCCTATAAACCTTTGTCAGGTCTCCCCTCAGCACCCACCATTTTAGAGAAAACAGTCCAAGTAGTTTGAGCCTAACCTTATAGCACACGTTCTCTCATCCAGAACTGAATGCTATACTCCAGTTGTGCTGAAGCAGTTTTTTGGAGATCTCTGTCCAAATCTTTTGGATAGCCAGTTTCCCAAGATTTATGACCAAGAAATCTCTTCTCACCTCAGTCTTGAAACTGTGACCTCTGGTTCTAGACCTCCCAGCCAGCAAAAACACAGACCTGTCAAGCTCCTTAAGAATTTTGTAGTTTTCAAAGATTGAGTTTCATTCTTGTAAACTGAAGAGATAATAGGCGCAATTGTCTATATTTCTTCTGGTATAACTAACCCGCACCCCAAGAATCAGTCTGAGAAATCTTCATTGTATTCTGTCAAAAGTCTTGGTGGTGAGCAAATTACTGCAACAATATGAGGGGGAACAGAATTTAGAGGCACAGTTTAATGAAGCTCAAGCAGCAGGGGTTGTGGAGGGTTGTCTGGGGTTTATGTCCAGGACTGTTTGAGGTTGGTTCCTGAGGTGATTATCTGTGAATGGAAGGGCATCTTACCAAAGTAGGGTTTTTGAATGGGTTTGGGGAACAGTGCTTGTCGAGTAATGTGTGGGACCAGCTGACTGGACATCTGGAAATGCTAAATGATCTGAGGTTGATGTCTAGGAGTGCAGGACAGGATGGTTTGAGGTGACTGCAATCATCCTGGGAGTAGAATATGTCAGGGCTTATCCTTGGGAGGATGCCTTTCCTGGATTTCTGTTGGGTTGATGTCAACATTGAGGGAGGTGAATGGGTGTGGAGGACGGGAATGTGAGGAGATGGGATGGTAGTCAGGAGTGGGAAGGAGGTCAAGGGGATAGGGGAATTGAGGAGGGGAGATGATGAGAACCGGCTCAGTGGTGTCAAGAAAATAACCTGTCTCTCAATGTTGCAAAAACAAAGGAGCTGGTTGTGGGTTACAGGAGAAATGGAGACAGGCTAGCCACTATTTACATCAATGGATCTGGGATTGAGAGGGTGAGCAGCTTTAAGTTCCTCAGCATAAACATCACTGAGGATCTCATGTGGTGTGCACTTACCGGCTGTGTGGTGAAAAAAGTACAACAGCACCTCTTTCACCTCAGACGGTTGAAGAAGTTTGGTATGGGCTCCCAAATCCTAAGAACTTTCTGCAGGGGCACTTTTGAGAGCATCATGACTAGCTGTATCACTGCCTGGAATGGGAACTATACTTCCCTCAATCACAGGACTCTGTAGAGAGTGGTGCAGACAACCCAGTGCATCTGTAGATGTGAGCTTCCCACTATTCAGGATGTTTACAAAAACAGGAGTGTAAAAAGAAGAATCATTGGGGACCTCAGTCACCCCCAACCATAAACTGTTCCAGATGCTATCATCCGGGAAACGGTACCACAGCATAAAAGCCAGGACCAACAGGCTCTAGGACAGCTTCTTCCATCAGGCCATCAGACTACCTAATTCATGCTGACAAATCTTTATTTCTATGTTATATTGACTATCCTGTTGTACATAGTATTTATTATAAATTGCATATTGCACATTTAGATGGAGATGTAACCTAAAGATTTTTACTCCTCATGTATATAAAGGATGTAAGTAATAAGTCCGTTCAATTCAATTTGGCCCAACTCCTCTATGGAGACCAAGATTCCCATTTAAGCTAGTCCCACTTGCCTGCGTTTGGTCCATATCCCTCTAAACCAGGGGTTCCCAACTTTTTTTATGCCACGGACCCTTACCATTAACTGAGGGGTCCTTGGATCCCATGTTGGGAAGCTTTGCTCTGAGCCTTTCCTGTCCACATACCTGTCCAAGTACCTTTAAATGTGAATGTACCTGCTTCAACCACTCCCTCATTCCATATACTGATCAGTCCAAGATGAGAAAGTTGCCTTTCAGGTTTCTTCTCACCTTAAGCTTATGCCAACCGGTTCTTGATTTCTCAATGCTGTGAAAAAGACTGTGCTTTTTCTGTGCCTCTGGTGCTCCCGTCCCCCTTTCTTTCTCCCTGGGCCACATGTCCCATGATCCTCTCCCTTCTCCAGCTCTGTATCCCTTTTGCCAATCAACTTTCCAGCTCTTAGTTTCATCCCTCCCACTTTCAAATCTCTTACTGTGGCGACCCACTTCCCAGCGCACCCAAACCGGCTCACAAAGTGGCGCGCGCCGGCATAGAGGCCAGTCCCAAAAAGGGCGCCAAGCCTTCACCAGCAAGGGGAAAAGCCCGTGCGCGGGACGGGACAGTGAATACCCGCCCTCTACAGCATTCCCGCCCAGGGAGGGCGGGATCAGGAAGGCGTTAAAGCGAGGCCGCGAAGTTTGAATAAACCTCTTTTGCAACTGCAGCTCATCGACTCCATGTCGTTTATTGCAGCGCTGCGAGGCCACACCGCTACAGTACTATCTTTTCTTTCAGTTAGTCCTGACGAAGGGTCTCGGCCCGAAACGTCAACTGTTCTTCTTCCTATAGATGCTGCCTGGCCTGCTGCGTTCCACCAGCATTTTGTGTGTGTTGCTTATGTGCATTCACCCTTATAATTTTATACATTCTGTAAGATCATCCCTCATTCTATCTTACAGTGAGAAAAGTCCCAACCTACTCAACCTCTCTCCATAACTCTGTGCTTAGAGTTCCGGCAACATCCTCATAAATCTCCTCTGCACTTCCAACATAATGGCATCTTTCCTACACCAGGATGACTAAAACCGAACGCAATATTCCAAATGCAGACTCACCAAAGGCTTTTATAATAACATAACGTAATATCCCAACTTCTGTACTCAGTCTCCTGACCAGTGAAGGTGAGCATGCCAACAGCCTTCTTCACCACGCTGTGATGTCACTCTCAGGAAACTGTACTTGTATTCCTAGGTGTGTTTGTTCTTCAGTTCCCCAGGGCTGCTACCGTTCACTGCCTTACCCTCATTCATCTTCCCAAAATGCAATATCTCACTCATCAAAGTTGACCTCAATTTACCATTCCTCAGCTCTCTTTCCCAACTAATCAAGTTCCTTCTGTAAATTCTGAAAACCATCTTCTCTGTTACTGGCACCACCTTGTTTTAGTGTCATCTGTAAATATGCCTTGTACATTCTTATTTAAATCATTACTTTAGATGACAAACAACAATCCTGGGGAACGTTACAAGTTGAAAGCCTTCAATCTAGGAAACAACTCTTTGATTATTATCCTCTGCATCCTGCTATCAAGTCATCTGATAACCTATCAATGACTTATCTTGTTAGCCTATCTTGTTAGCTCTACCTGAATCCCATGCAATCTGACTTTCTGTATCAAACTACCACCATGAACCTTATCAAAGGCCTTAATGAACTCCATATAGATCAATCTGCTACAATACCCTTAGTTACTTCAAAAAACTCAATCAGATTTCTGAGTCATGGATCTCCCATGCACAAAGTTGTGCTGATTATTCTGAATCAACTGCTGTTTTTTCAAATGCATGTATCCCTCAAAATCTCCTCCAGTAATGTACCTACCAGAGGTGTTAGATTTACTTATCAGTAGCCAGGTTTTTCTTTGCAGCCCTTCTTCAATAAATACACAATAGAGGTGCATAGGGTGTCAGGATGCTTGGGGATGCATGTGGGTTTCATGATGTGAGAGGCTAAATTGGCTCACAGGATTATCTAGGGAGGCATATTATCTAAACATGAGAGTATGGGGTCAAGTGTGTTGGTGATGGACACAATGGAAGTTTAGGATCCGGATTGTATGGGTTAACTTTGGGGAGGTAGAACTGGGAAGGTGGTGTGTTGGGGGCAGGGCTGTCTAAGCCTTTCGGTCAGGGCTAGGCCTCTGCAGAGATGGTGAGCAGGATTGTCAGGATAGTGTTTAGCTGTAGCATTGTTCAGGAGTACTGCCAAGGGCTATGCCGTGGAACGGGGTGGGATTATCTGAAAACGAGAGAACTCAGCTGCTGTCTGAGGTTGTAGAAAAGACAATCTTAGTGTGTTGTATGGGGGTTGGTAGACAGGCTTCATGTTCCTTAGTGGTTGCTGAACAGGACAGTCATTGTATTGGGGCAGGACCATCAGGGAATATTGTCTGGGGATAAGCAATTGTTCATCTGCCGATTGACTTGAAGTGGATGTCTTAGTCTGGTTTTGATGAATGACGTTGAAGGTTCAGGGTGATCAGGAGGTGTGGACAGCACTGTCCAGGTGAAGTATGGAATTCTTTAAGGTACTCTTAGGGTAACGTGTGGATGAGCCTTTGGTCAACTTTGAGGTAGAGAACAGGAGCGTCCAGAAATCCCATCAGTCAGAAGGGGAAGGGATTGTGTGGGAGTTGGACAATGATATCTAAGGATGGTTCTGGAGCTGCTGGATGTGGTTTGGTAGTCCATAAGTCTGTTATATTTCATGTTGTCTTTAAGCATATTTCCTTTGAGTTGCAGTTCCTGGTTGCCTTTGCCTGGCTTCTGATTAGGATTTTCCAGCTGCCACTCACTTCTGACTCGAACTGAGGGGTTGGCAGTCCTTGCATCAAGTAATCTAGTTCCCTGGGAGTTATGCTCAACTGGAGTGCAGGGAGTGGAAAGCTGATCCTTCAGTTGTCACAGCCCTGCTTTACTGAACCAATCCCCTAAAGTTATGACAGGGTACTGCATACATCCTGTCTGTAATCTTTCCGAGTATTTCTGTGCAGTATTATTTTACTGTGCAATATGTTTTACCTTGAAAAAGGTATTGCTTGATAACTCTTTCCAAAGCAATGTAGCATGCAATATTTAACTTCCTTTCTTCTGTTAAAGGAGGAAGAGCCTATTCAGCTGCTAGAGTCCTTCATCGGTCACTGGAAAGGAATCACCAATTATTACATTGTGACCACAGGTTTGGCTGCATGATTATATTCAAAAGTCTTTGATGAATTAAAGTGGAATGGCTTATTTTGCAATGTACTGTATGGAACAATCCTTCAGGAGAGCAGGGCTTCAGTGGGACAATCAGGGATTTGAGGAGCAGAATGTTTGAAATATTAAGCCTGAGGTGGGCATTGTTGAGAGAATTAGGGGTCTAAAGGGGTGGGCTTTACCGAGAAAGTTGAGTGCCTAGAATGGGGGGGAGAGAGGTGGTTGATGGAAGAATTGGGAAAATAGGGGGTAGCTTTCCATGTGATTTAGGAGAGAAGAGATGGGCTTCAATGGACCTGATAGACTTGACCTTGATTTTTTCCATACTCTTGCCAAGTTTATAGAGTCATACAGCTTAGAAGTAGGTCCTTCAGCTCAATTGGTCCATGCCGTTTGTGCTGCCCACCAAGTTAGTTCTATTTGTTCACATCTGACTCATGTAACACTAAATCCCTCCACGTACTTGTCCAAAAGTCTTTTAAATGTTGTTATTGTAGCTTTAAGATTGTTCCATGCACTGCATTTTGTCAATATTGATCTTGTTGGAGAAGGCTCAAGGGGCTAATTAGCCTACTCATTCTTACATTTATTGTGCTCTTTACACAATGTGAAGCTTTGTTGCTACCTTAGTTTCTAGGACTATGCTGTTTTAAATAAAAGTTTTTTTTCAGCACTTTACTCTGATCGTCATATCAAAGAATTGTTCAGCACCCTACATGGGCCCTTTACCCTACTTTGTTCATGTTGACTGTGATGCACTTATTCTATATACCTGCATGAGCTCCCAGTTACTCTGTGCACTTCCTTTCTAAGCATCTGCCCCAATGCTTTTAAACTCTACTTCCTCTGACAGTTTGTTCCAGATGACTACCTCCTGTGAAAAATTACCCTCCCATTTCTTTTAAAATTTCCCCCTCTCACCTTAAGCCTGTGCCCTCTTGTTTGTGACTTGTCTGCCCTGGAGAAAGGGCTGTGACTATCTTTCCTACCTCGTGTCCCTCATAAACTTCCACAAGGTCACCCGCTCAGTCTCCTAGACTCTAGTGAAAATAATCCCACTCTGACCAAACTGTCTTTATAACTACAGCTCTCTGTTCCAGGTAACATTCTGATGATTCTCTCCTGCATTCTCTGTCCTGCTACTGCATCATTCCTGCAGTGAGGCGACCAGAACTGCACATTATACTCTAAGCTCGGTCTAACCAGTGTTTTTTACAGCTATGTCATGATGTTCTCTGATGCGCAATGCCTCAGTCTCTGAAGGCAAGCATAGCAAATGCCTTCTTCACCCCATGTCCACCTGTGTCACCATTTTCAGCCAGCTATGGACTTGTTCTCCGTGGTCTCTGTACATCAACGCCCTTGAAGTCCCTGCCATTTATTTATTTGTTTATGATTTAGAGATGCAACACGGTAACAGACTCTTCCAGACCAATGAACCCGCACTGTCCAGTTACACCCAATTAACTTGCTAACCCCGTACATCTTTGGAAACTCATGTGGTCACAGGGAGAACGCACAGACAGTGGCAAGAATTGAACCCAGATCGTTGGTGCTTTACAGCATAAAGCTAATCTCCACACTAGCATGCTGCTCTGTATTCTATACGTCCTACCAGAATTTAACTTTCCATTGGAATACGGTCCATCAATTCCTTCCAATTTTCCAGCTGATCTATGAAACTACCATGTCCTTTGACAGACTTTCCTGTGATCTACCAGGTTTTGTTGTATGCAAACTTGCTAATTGGACCACCTGGATTCATCTGCAGCAACTCAGTAGGCCAGGCAGCAAAAGCACAGGCAAAGAGATAGTCAACTTTTTGAGTTGAGTCTCTGCTTTAGGACTGAGATTATGGAGGAGAGATAGTTTGTATTCAGAGGTGAAAGGGAGGGTTATGAAATGTCAAAGTTCAGCCTTTATCAACCTTGCCATCTCTCACCCTAACCCTAATTGATTTTCCTAATCAATCCCTACTTAATCCTGCTCATTGGACTTGTTTCCAATAACTTACTTACCAGTGATGGTTAAACTAACTGCCTACAATGATTTATCTTATCATTACAGCTCTTCTTGAATAATTGTACCACATTTGTATTCTTCTAAACATTTGTCACATCATCAGTGGTTAACAAAGGTTTAAGCATTTCTGTCAGGATCTCAGCAATTTGCTCCATTTCCTCCTAAAGTGTCCTGAGATACATCTCATCAGGCCCTGGTCCTTATGTCTGCAGATAACAGGTAGAGTCAAGTGAGGAGGGGGATGAAAAGCAGATGGATCCCAATGGGGAGAGATGAGTATGGAGGTAGAAACGGGCTTGGGGAGTGGTAAATGGTGTCACAAGAAGCAGCAGATGCTAGTATCTGATAATAAGAAAGGTGATAAGTGGAATCAGATAAGGGAGTGATGTTGGGTGATGGAACCAGTTGAGTGAAATTGGGTGAGGGAAAGAGACAGAAGGTACGTGAAATATCAGTGTATCTCTCCCTTGTTTCTCTGACCTCCACATCCTCTCTGGTACCAATACCATTGAGAAGTATTCATTTAGGCTCCACTCATATTCCATGGCAACTAGCAGAGATTACTCCTTTGCTCTCTTCACCTAGTCCCTCACTTCTACTATACGTAAAAGACTTTAGGATTCTCCTTAATCTTCCCTCTTTTTCCTGATCAAATTCAAACCTTTGAGTCCAGGTTTTGCTTAACCTAACATCTTTGATTTTAACTCTTACAGAGACGTGCTGATTCTTAATCTTTCCACATCTTTCCACAGACACTTCTATTACTCACCCATCCTCATTCCCTAAGGTTGGGTACAGCGCTTTTCTTAGTAGGGCTCTCTACATACTGTTTCAAAAATACCTCAGAAGGTGAATAATATCCTGAAACAATGACTGGTTCCGCCAAGCTTGGCTCAGCACTGTGTGTGTTGTTTGCAGTACATGCTAATGACTTCAGTGCCTACTGTGTACCAGCGTCATGGTAAGATCAGTCACTGGAAGTGAACGAGTAGTTCCTGGTTATATGTAGCACTGAGACAAATTCAGCATTATCTTGTTTTCCAGATGAAAACCTCCCAGTGAGACAAACAGACATCCCATGGCACCTAAAGCAGATGGTGGATATACTTATTTACGAGGAGAAGCAGAGTGGATCAGGAGAGACAGGACCATGTATGGAATATTTCTTACAGCATAAGATACTGGAGACACTCTGTACTCTAGCCAAGGCTGGGGTAAGCAAAATTGGTAGCGAAGGAGAGATACAGACTATAAACGGGAGGAGGGAGGAATAGATGGTGCAGTGTTGGTGAGGACGTTTGGAGAATTAGAGGGAGCAACTGGTGTGAATGGGTAGGGCTGATGAGGTTCAGGTGGGATGAGGTGTGACTGGGAAGGTATGAGGTGACGAAAGAGAAGAGATGGATAGCAACGCTCAATAGTAGGTGCGAGGGAGAAAATTCTGCTGGTGGGGGAAAAGATGGGGTGGTGGGGCTGGTTGGACTGTGGGTGCAGGGAGTCATATTCCTGAGCAAGGGTTGGAGCTGGCAGAATATGTTAGGAGTTGGTTCAGCATGATCATCGTAGAATCCAAGATGAGCTATGTTTTCTTGTTCACAGTATCCCCCTGGCATGAAACAGCAGGTTTTGGTCCTTGCCACCAAACTGCTAGGGCAAATTCAGCAGCCATTACTGCCTCATATCAATGTGCACCGACCTGTCCAGGTGAGTCCTATGCAATCCCCCACTAACCAAGCACTTAATATTGACTTCTGTTTAGTATTTAGCCATTTTCTCTCACTCTTTGACGTACTGATCATTGAGCCTGTGCGCGCTTGGGCAACGTGTGTCTGAAAGCTATTGCATTGCATCTGCTTTGACATTTGATCCTTGTCTAGCTGTGTCAGACCCAGAGCAGCACACGATGGAGTAAGCCACAGGGAAACAGTAGTCCAAGGAAGAGGAGGCAAGATACTCGTCGTGATGCTGGGAAATGCACAGCAGGTCATGCATAGATGATAACAGTTCAAAAAACAGAAAGCATTCACATGAGATCGGACCAGAGGAGTTAATATTCCAATGACAACAAGGTTTCGCTGTCAGATGAACTCAATTCCTTTTACGCTTGCTTTGACCAACAGAACGTGGAGGCACCTTCATGAACCCCCACAGCTCCCAATGACCCTGTGATTTTAGACTCTGGTCTGAGAGCAGCTTTTGGGAGAGTGAATCCATAAAAAGCATCTGGCTCGATGGCGTTCCCAGCTGAGTACTGAAGACCCTGTGCTAATCAACTGGCTGAGGTGTTTAATCACATCTTCAGCCACTTGCTTCAGCATTCCAAGGTACCCAGCTGCTTCAAGCTTCCATTGTATCAGTGCCCAAGAAGAATATGGTAACCCACCTTAATAGCTATCATCCAGTAGCACCGACATTGGTCATGAAGCATATTGATTCCTGCCTGTAGAGGGACCAGGATCCACTCCAATTTGCCTATCAGCACTAAAGATCAACAGCAGATGTCATTTCATTAGCCCATCATTTGGCACTGGAGCATATGTCACGATGCTCGTTACTGGCTACAGTTCAGCATTCAACACTATCATCCCCTGAAACCCCATCACCAAGCTCCAAAACCTGGGCCTTGATACTTTCCTGTGCAACTTGATCCTCACTGACAGATCTCAGTGAGAGTGGATTGGCAATACCTTTTCCTCCACACTCACCATCAGCCCAGGTGCACTACAAGACTGTGTGCTTAGAGGAATCAAAGACAAACCAGCATATAGGTGGGCGATTTTGAATCTGCTTGTGTTCAATATTGAAAGTAAATTTATTATCAAAGTTCATATATGTCACCATATATTTCCCTGAGCTTCATTTTCTTGTGAGCATTTACAGTAAGTACAAAGAAACACAATAGAATCAATGAAACTGCATACATAGATGGACAAACAACAAATGTGCAGAAGAAATTGAGAAAACACAAAAAAAGAAAAATAATAACTAAGTAAATTGTGTGCGTGCGTGTGTGTGTGTTTATTATATATATCGAGAACATGAGTTATAAACTCCTTGAAAGTGAGTCCATAGTTTATGGAATCAGTTCAGTGTTGGTTGGGTGAAGTTATCCTGCTTCAGGAGCCTGATGGTTGAGGGGTAATAACTGTTCTTGAACCTGGTATAGTGGGACCTAAGGCTCCTGTATTTTCCTCCCTTCTGGCAGCAGCAAAAGAGAGCATGGCCTGGATGGAGGGATTTCAGATGTCATGCCGAATCTTCACAAACTTCGAAGGAAGTGGAGGTGCTTTCTTCTTAATTGCACCTGTGTGCTGAGTCCTCTGAAGTGATACCACTGAAGAATTTAAACATTCTGATCCTCTAAACCTCTGATCCCCCAATGAGGACTGGCTCATGGACCTCCGACCTCCTTCCTCCTTCAATAATCAGCTCCTTGGTTTGCTGACATTGAGTGAGAGGTTGGCATTGACACCTCACTCAGCCACATCTTCAACGTCTCTCCCATATACTGATTCATCACCACCTTTGATTTGGCCAACAACAGTGTTGTCTTCAGCAAATTTAAGTATGACATTGGAGCTGTGTTTAACCTCAGTTTGGATCCCATAACCTGCCTATGGGTCGTAGAGGTGCCATCATCTGTCTTGGACTGGTGAGGCCCGGCTGTGTTCATCCCTCTCCAGACCAGACCAAAGCTGAAGACCTCCAACTCGGTGCCTCACCCTGGTCTCGAACACATGGCTGTTGTTCTACGGGGAACTCATCCGCCCTGGCCGGTGACTTTGCCGACAAGGTCCTTCGCCCAGTGGTGCCATGTTAACACCATCTCCTCACGTCGTTTAGCCTGCCAGCTGAAGCAGTGTACCAGTATGTGCCACTTGGAGGCAGACATGAGAAATTTGCCCTCAACGGCATCTTTTCCATTTCACACACGTCTGCTCTTACCCCATCCTCCCACCACCCGACCAGGGATAGGGTTCCTTTTGTCCTCCCCTACCACCAGCACATAATTCTCCGAAACTTCCGCCAACTCCAATGGGATCCCACCACAAAGCACAGTTTTCCCTCCCCCACCTCCACTTTCTGCTTTCTGTAACACCCTTGTCCATTCGTCCCTCCCCACTGATCTCCCTCCTAGCACTTATCCTTGCAAGCGGAACAAATGCTACACCTGCTCCCTCACTACCATCCAGGGCCCTAAACATTCCTTCCAGGTGAAGCAACACTTCACCTGTGAGTCTATTGGGGTCGTCTACTGTGTTCGGTGCTCCCGGTGTGGCCTCCTGTACATCGTGAGGCCAACGTAGACTGAGAGACCACTTCACCGAGCATCTATGCTCTGTCTGCCAGTGGCCACTCATTTTAATTCCACTTCCCTTTCTCATTCCAATATGTCCATCCATGGCCTCCTCCACTGTTGTGATGAGGCCACACTTAGGTTGGAGGAACATCACCTTATATTCCGTTTGGGTAGCCTCCAACCTGATGGCATGAACATCGATTTCTCAAACTTCCAGTAATGCCCCTCAAACTCCCCCCTCCTTCTCCATTTCCCATCCCCTTTTCCTTCTCTTACCTCCTCATCAATTAGCTTACCAGTTCTTTACTTCATCCCTCACTACCCCCGATGAGGCATATTTCTCGAGGTCTGTGTCTGCTCCATTTGTGGCGTCCAGTTGGTCCATTCAAAGCAGTCTTGAAGCATATAGATTACCGCATTAGGCCATACAGTGATGGTCCTCCTGACTGGTTTCTCCATTTTCAGCAGTGGTGTGTATGCTGCAATTAAACTTATGGAGATGAGTGAACTCAGCCTTTTCTCCTTGGAGCAACGGAGGATGAGAGGTGACCTGATAGAGGTGTATAAGATGATGGGAGGTATTGACTGTGTGGATAACCAGAGGCTTTTTCCCAGGGCTGAAATGGCTAACACGAGGGGCATAGTTTTAAGGTGCTTGGAAGTAGGTACAGGGGGGATGTCAGGGGTAAGTTTTTCGCACAGAGAGTGGTAGGTGTATGGAATACATTTCCATTGACAGTGGTGGAGGCAGATACAATTGGGTCTTTTAAGAGACTCTTAGATAGGTACGTGGAACTTAGGAAAATAGAAGGCTATGCAGCAGGGTAATTCTAGGAAGATTCTAGAGTAGGTTACATGGTTGGCACAATATTGTGGACCGAAGAGCCTGTAATATGCTGTAGATCTCTATGTTCTATGTGTCAAGATAAGGGTGTGGGATGACTTTGTAAGTACCGCATCTGTTTTTTTCCCTAGTGGCTGTGGTGCCATGTTAATAGAATTTGGGTAAAATCTCCAGCAAGTTAACATGATTGAAATCTTCTGTAGTTATGAAGAAATTGTGTGGATGCTTGTTTTGAAGAAGGCTCTCCCAGTGCATCCTTGGCATTTGCACTCGGGGAGGGGGGGCGTGGTTGTAGGCAGCAGTGGTACAAACAACAGCAAACTCCCTGAGCAGGTAATGGGGCCGACATTTAATTGTAAGATGCTTAATTTCCTCAGAGCAGTGACTGCTAATGACGCGCAAGGACTCCTTACAACTCATGTTCTCAGTATTATTTTATTTGCAGAATTTGTCTTATTTTGCACATTGGTTGTTTGTCAGTCTTTATTTATTACAGTTTTTCATGAATTCTGTTGTATTTCTTTTCCTATAAATATTTGAAAGAAAAGTAAATCTCTAAGTAGTATATAGTAGCATATGCGTACTTTGATACTAAATTTTATTCTGAACTTTGAACGACTGAATCGTCACTGATACCTGATATCCAAAGGCATGGATAGGTGACTTGCAATTCTGGAACTCAGATCTGAGATGAGGAGCCATGGTAGTAGGTGTTTCTTGAGTTTCTGGTACATTTAAGGTGCTGAGGTCTGAGAGAGAATGCAGTGGGAGTGGAACAGAAAATGAAAGTGGTTGCAGCAGGACAAGACAAGTGGAAAGAATATCTGGCAGTGAAAAGACTTCCATGGTTTAGGTGTATGGTGGAAAGAGGTACAAGACCTAGGGATTGTGGATCATCACTGAAGGCATGCACCAAAGGCTGAACCAAATATGCTTTCCCACTTGCCGCACTGACCACCTCAGTTCCAGCCTACAGACCATGGTGTTGTATTGCACTCCAATACCCTTCTGCAGTGTCAGTCGGGGTAGTGGATGAGAGCTTGGTTAGAAGTGTGGGGGTTATTCTGTTTAGCCTCCTTCCACTGCCTCGGTGATACACTTTTACTTTGTTTCTTTCCGCAATATCATTGTGCTGCTCTGTTATCTCCTTCTGCTCCATTGGGAAGTCCTTTGCCAACAGCATTGGGGAGCTTCGTGATTGTCCATGGTCGTCACAGTCAGTTGTTTAGCAGTTTCAGTGAACAGGTGCATTAACTCCTTCCACAGTCTTCCACACCTTCACATTCAAAAACCCTATTCACATTTATATTGTTCATATGGGTGTTAGGGATTTTAGGAAAGCAATGGACAAGTCACTCATGGTAGATTCATTAAAAAGATTAAGATGCATGGGATCCAGGGTGGTCCGATGTTTTGGCTTCAGAATCAGCTTTAATGTTCATATGTTGTGAATATATATATGTATATAAAGTTGAAATAAAGAAATAGTGCAAAAAGAGGAGGAAAAGTGGGCAAGATATTGTTCGTGGGTTCATTGTCCATTTAGAAATCTGATGGCAGAGGGGAAGAAGCTATTCCTGAATTGTTGAACATGTGCCTTCAGGTTCCTGTAACTCAGAGGATACAGCATTATATCGATCCTTTGCAGAAATGGGTGGAGAAATGGCAGAGCTTAATCCAGCCAAGAGTGAAGTGTTGCATATCAGGAGATCAAATGTAAAGGGGCAGTTAATGGCAAGACTCGTAACTTTGTTAATATAAAGTTGTATCTTGGTAACCAAGTTCCTGAAAGTGGCCGCACAAGATGAGAGAATGATAAGTAAGCATATGGTATGCTTTGCTTTGATAGCATTGGACAATTTTTTTCCCAAAGTATTGCTTCCTCAGGAATTTTAATCGTTTATGATAGACTACCTGAAGCTGAACACATATACAAATTTAGACTACTTGTATCATGTAGGAATTGGGAGAAACAAGTAACTTTATTGAAAATGATGCATTTAATTGCATATTGGTACTGACACTGCAATAGTTCAACTAAGGTAGAAAATGTTTCGTTAATGATTTTCATTTGTACTCAGTGACATCTTGCTGAAGTATCCAACAATAATCAGCCAGCATCGATGCATTCCAGTTGCCTTTATATCGTTTTTCCATGACTGCAATGTCCTAGTGAAACCTCTCACCGTGCTTGTCACTGACAGCCCAGTATTTGCAGGGAAGAAGTCTAAATGGGAATGCAGAAAATGAACCTTTAGTGACATGTTGCACTTGATGGTTTTGTGCGCTTGCAGCATGTTGTCAACCAGCTGCACGTAATTTTGTGCTCTGTAATTGCCAAGAAAATTCTCTACAACATCCTTCAATCCCTTCCGTGCAGTTTTCTCTGGTCCCACTAGTAGTTTTTCGATTTGCCTGTCATTAATGACCTTTTTGATTTGTGGACCGACAAAAATGCCTTGATTTATCTTGGCATCAGTAATGCTGACTTGAATTATGAATTGAAATAACAAATATAGGCAATTTCAAAAAATAATGAAATAGGAAATTTCATGGTGATTATCATGATCAGCAGCCCAAAATCCGTAAGATACACCCAAAAGTATTCGGGAAGCAAGACCTTTGTTGTCCAGTGTAGTCTGGGGGTTGTGTTGCAGTTTAGAACACTTCAGGTTAGGCTACATCTGGAGTAATGCATTCATTTCAGATTACCCCTTTATCAGAAGGATATGGAGGTTTTGGAGACAGTGCCGAAGACGTTTAATGGGATGCTGACTAGATTAGAGGGTATGTGCGATAAGGAGAGGTTGGAAAATTTTTGTTTTGTCTTTAGTGGGGGAGGCTCAGAGGAGACCTGATAGAAGTTTATAAAATGATGTAAGGCATGGATAGAGTAAAGAGTTGACATGTTTTCCTGGACTCAAAATGGGTAATACTAGAGGGCATGTGCTTAAGGTGAGAGTTTGTAAATTTAAGGGAGAGGTATTGGGCAGGGCAGTTCTTTTTTGCATACAATTGTGGGTGCCTGAAATGCGCTGCCAGGAATGGTGGTGGAGACAAATATGTTAGAGCATTTAAGAAGCTCTTTGAAAGGAATTTGACTATTCAGAGAAAGGAGGGATCTGGCCCATGCGCAGGCAGAAAAGTTAGTGTAATCACACATCGTTAGCTTAGGACAACATCATAGACCGACAATTTGGGATGTTACTAAATTTCATAGAACATAGAAGAATACAGGACAGGAACGTGCCCTTCAGCCCACAGAGTTGTGCCAAACTATTGAAAAGTAAATTAAAAAAAAAACTAATCTCTCCTATCCCATATCCCTTAACTTTCCTTACATCCATGTCCTTTAAAAGCTTCTAATGTATTTGCATCTACCACTATACCAGGCATCCATCACTCTGTAAAAAAACCTACCCCTCACTTCCCCTTTGAACCTACCTCCTCTCACCTTCATTGCATGTATTCAAGGACATTTTTAACCTCTTACTGCTATAGTTGGAAGTCCTCACCTTTAAAAGGGCAACAATTATATCAATGCCCAAGAAGATTGGTGTGAGCTGCATTAACGCCTATCACCCAGTAGCACTCACAACTATGGTGATGAAATGCTTTGAGAAGTTGGTCATGGCTAGAATAAACTCCTGCCTCAGCAAGGACCTGGACCCACTGCAATTTGCCTATCACTATAATAGGTCTATGGTAGATGCAGTCTAAGTGGCTATTGACACAGCTTTAGACCACCTGGACAATACAGGATGCTGTTTATTGACTATAGTTCAACATTTAATGCCATCATTCTTACATTGCTGATTGATAACCTACAGAACCTGGACCTCTGCAATTGGATCCTCGACTTCCTATCCGGAAGACCACAATCTGTGTGGGTTGGTAATAATATCCCTTCCTCACTGACGATCAACACTGGCACATCTCAGGGACGTGTGCTGAGTCCACTGCTCTACTCTCTCTATACCCATGATTATGTGGCTAGGCATAGCTCAAATGTCATCTATAAATTTGCTGATGATACCACCATTGTTGGCAGAACTTCAAATGGTGACAAGAGAGTGTACAGGAGCAAGATATACCAGATAGTTGAGTGGTGTCACAGCAACAATCTTGCACTCAATGTTAGTAAGACCAAAGAGCTGATTGTGGACTTCAGAAAGGGTAGGATGGGGGAACACAAATCAATCCTTGTAAAGGGATCAGAAGTGGAGAGAGTGAGTGATTACAAATCTCTGAAAATCTAGCCTGGACACAACATATCAATGCAGCTATAAAGAAGGCATGAGGATAGCTATATTTCATTAGGGTGCTGTGGAGAGCGTTCTAACAGGCTGCAACACTGTCTGGTATGGTGGAGTAGAGGGGTTGTGCTACTGCACAGGGTCAAAAGAAGCTACAGAAAGTTGTAAAATTAGATACAAGCCTCCATGGTTTCCAAGACATCCTCAAGGAGTGGTACTTCGGAAAAGGTGGCATCCATCATTAAGGATCCCCACCACCCAGGACATACCCTCTTCTCACTGTTACCGTACAGAAGCCTGAAGGCACACACTCAGCTATTCAGAAACAGCTTCTTCCCCTCTGTGATCTGATTCCTAAATGGACATTGAATCCATGAACACTACCTCATTTTTTAAAATTATTTTTGTTTTTGCATTATTTTTAATTCAACTATTTAATATACGTGTGTGTATAAATATATATATATACATACATACATACACACACACATATATTAAATAGTTGAATTACTACAATTAATTAATTATAATATTATAATTAATTATATTATCACATATTGCATTGCACTCCTTTCGCTAAGTTAACAAATTTCACAACATATGCCGGTGATATTAAACCTGATTCTGATGCCCACTGGTATTAGACATTTACTCCCCTGAGAAAAAGATATTCCCTGTCTACTCTATCTATGCCTCTCATAATCTTATAAACCTCTATCAGATTTCCCCTCAGTCTCTGATGCTCCAGAGAAGAAAACCCAAGTTTGTCCACCCTCTCATGATAGCTCATCCCCTCTCAACCGAGCAGTATCCTGGTAAAAATCTTTTGCACAATTTCCAAAGCCTCAACATTCTTCCTATAGTGGAGCGACAACTGTACGCAATACTGTAGATGTGGCAATAACCAGAGTTCTATGAAGTATCAACATAACCTCTTGACTTCTGAACTCAATGCTTCGACTAATAAAAACAAGCATTGCATAAGCTTTCTAACTACCTTATTGACCTGTGTAGCCACTTTCAAGGAGATGTGAACTTGGATCCCAAGATCTCTCTGCTCAGCAACACTGATAAGGACCTTGCCCTTAATGGTGTACTGTCACTTTGTATTTACCCTATCAAGGTGCAACACCTCACATTTATCTGGGTTAATCTCCATCTGCCATTTCTCTGCCCATATCTGCATTTGATCTATATCATGCTGTATTCTTTGTCAGTCTCTTACAGTATCCACAACTGCACCAGTCTTGATATCGTCTGCATACTTACAAACCCACACATCGACATTTTCATCCATGTTATTCATATACATCACAAACAGCAGAGGTCCCAGCAAGATCCCTATGGAACACCACTAATCACAGACCTCCAGCTCGAATAAGCCTCTTTGTTCACTACCCTCTATCTTCTACATATAAGCTAGTTCTGAAGCTGCGGACCCTATGCATCCTAATCTTCTGGATTAGCCTCCCATAAGGGATTTTGTCAAACACCTTACTAAAATCCATGTAGACAACATCCACTGTTCTTCCTCCATCAATCTCTTTCCTCACCTTGTCAAAAAACTCAAGCATGTTGGTAAGACATGACTTGCCCCGCACAAAGCCATACCCACTCTCCCTAATTAGGCCATGGGTTTCCAAACTCTTATATATCCTATCTCTAAGATAGCTGTGATATAGTCCCTGATCAATAGTGCAACTGCCCCCTCCCTCCCTTTTACCTCCACCTTAATCTGTTCTAAAACTTCAAAAACCTGGTTCATTAATCATTCATTCTTGCCCCTCTTTCAACCAAGTCTCAGTAATGGTCACAGCATCGTAGTTACATGCGCTGCTCTTAAATTCATCTCCCATACCCATAATACGCCTGGCATTAAGATCTACACACTTCAAGCAGTCCATCCCATCATACCTGTTATTTTGATTTTGCTTATCATCATGCCCTGACATCTACCTTCCTGTCTAATATTTCACTTACTGACCTGGTGTTCCAATAAGACAGACATATTTTATTGACCACGAGGGAAACTGGGTTTTGTTACAGTCGCACCAACCAAGAATAGTGTAGAAATAAAGCAATATAAAACCATAAATAATTAAATAATAATAAGTAAATAATGCCAAGTGGAAATTAGTCCAGGTCCAGCCTATTGGCTCAAAATGTCTGACACTCTGAGGGAGGAGTTGTAAAGTTTGATGGCCACAGGCAGGAATGACTTCCTATGACGCTCAGTGTTGCATCTCGGTGGAATGAGTCTCTGGCTGAATGTACTCCTGTGCCGAACCAGTACATTATGGAGTGGATGGGAGACATGCAACTTGGACAGCATCCTCTTTTCAGACACCACCGTCAGAGAGTCCAGTTCCACCCCCACAACATCACTGGCCTTACGAATGAGTTTGTTGATTCTGTTGGTGTCTGCTACCCTCAGCCTGCTGCCCCAGCACACTACAGCAAACATGGTAGCACTGGCCACCACAGACTCGTAGAACATCCTCAGCATCGTCCGGCAGATGTTAAAGGACCTCAGTCTCCTCAGGAAATAGAGACGGTTCTGACCCTTCTTGTAGACAGCCTCAGTTTTGCAACCAGTCACTTGCAAAACTAGTCTCAACCTTACCGACTAGCATTAGCAAAGCTCCCGGCCAGGATATTTCCATAAATGTAAAGTTTTAAAGTGGTGATTGCTTAGGAACAACTTTCCGTGTAGCTAATCTGCATGTTTGATGTCCGTTCTGATAGAAATTGATCTGCTTGTGTGGTGTGGACTCTGCATCCAGAACAGAAAAAGAGGAAGTATACTTCCTAACCATGGTCTGTGCAAAACTAAAGCAGCATCCTTACCTGATCAACTTCTTCATTGAGGTAGGCTGAGTTCCACCTATGTGCAGCTCCTTTTGCAGTTCGTGTATAGTAAACCGGAATCGGTAATTGTTTTAGTATTGTCACGCATAAAACACATGAGAACCATTGTTTTGTGTGCCATCATATAGATCATTTCACATCAGTACATTAATGAAGTACAAGTGAAAAAGACTAACAGAATACAGAATACACTTTACGATTACAGAGAAAATACAGTCCAGGTAGATGATAAGGTGCAAAGCCATGACAAGATAGATTGTGAGGTTAAGAGTTGACATTTACATCGCTTTTGGTATTGCAAAGGTATCTGAGGCCTAAGTCAGGAAGGCTGTCTTTTACTGTTTAACGGATTTAACCGTAAGCCTGATTGAAGCTGTAGCTATCAAGGGCTCTGTTATCAAGAGTATAGGCGTGCTTCTACTTACAGAGTCTTGCAACGTTGGGGGATGTAAGTTAACTGAAATATCCTATCTATCAAGTGTCGGACAAAAATCTGCAGGTGGCAGCATAGACTCACATTCTTCTACCCTTCTGTGCATCAAAGGTCCTTTAAGATTTTGGAAAACTTTTGTTTTGCGAGGTTAAAAACATTGTGTGCCAAGTGGGTAAATGGCACTTTTACTGTACTGACATGCAGAGTCGAGGGCTAGAGAGGGAACCACCTCAGTCAGATCTACCCAAGATTGAGCATTACCTTGCTGATCCGCTCAGAGCTTTTATATCCTCTCAACCTGTTGTTCAGTTATAATATGTGAACACAAGAAGCATATTAAATCAGCTGGAGAGCTTCAACCACAACTTACCACTATGATCTCTTGTCACTAATAGAGATAGGGAAGAGAGGGAGTGGTCACATTGATTATGGAAAATATTGCATTGCAGGAACCCTGAACAATCAAGTACAGTATCTAACTGTTTAAAGTTCAGTGGAAGTACAACTACATTACAGGGATAATTTATTGGACTGCCTCCTGGTGGAAAAAATATTAAAGAGTAAGTTTGTACAGATATTGCTGCAAAATTTTCAGAGATTTCACTGTCTAAAAATAGATTGGAATCAGAGTTGCAAAACAGGCAGAGAAAGTGAGTGTGTTGTTTGCATCTGTAGTTTCTTGTTTTTTTCATCTCTCTCCTGGAGAGAATGGCGGCATTGTCTTTGGAATACAGAGTTAGGAGGTAAAAGGGTATCAACAAAGTAGAAAGAGAAAAACTGTTTCCTTTGACTAAGGGTTAAGAATTAGAGAATGTAGAATACTAAAAGAGCAGAAGTGACATTCACAGTAATCTTTGAATGTTTGGGTTCTGGATTGTGCAGTTGTAACAGTGAAGATAAATTCAATTCACTAAGTAGCTAAATGACTCTGGAAACAAGGAGTTTGAAGGGTTATGGGAAGAGGACGAGGGAGTATGGCTAATTGGATTTATTTTACAGTAGAACTAGTATGGACCTGATGGACTGAACAGGCTCCTTTGGAGCTGTAAGCATTCTGTTATTCTCTTCATTCCTAAATCTTTTCCTATTCTCACTTAGAGATCTTCTTGGCCCTCTCCTCCCCTGCCCTTTTCATGCCCTGCTTTCTCATTCCATTAATGTTATCAGTGAAATGAAAGAGCTAACATTTCTTTCCTTGTGAGATGTGGGATTTCTACCCAACTATGGCTAGAATCTGCAGGTTAGGTTAGGAGCCTGAATCAAAGGCTGAAATTTTTTTTTAAGATCTGAAGATTCTGGAAATCTGAAATAAAACAAAGCATTCTAAAAATAAGTCAGGAATCAGTTTATGTTTCAGGTCCAGAGCATTGACCCAGAATTGGGAAAGAGAGAATAAGTTAGTGAAAATAGGGGAAATGGGTAGGACTAAACAGGTATCTCTGGGTTAAGAACAAATGAGTAAGTATGGCAGTTAGGTTCAGATTATGCTTCTATACCTGTGTAATATGTTGCTATTAGTAAGAGCATAGATCAAGCCTAGCAGGGCATGGCTAGTAGGCATATGCCCAAGTGGGACATGCTCAACAGGCCAAGTAGTACAAATAGAAAGAGAAAAACCAGGCAGAAGCAGCCAGTTCTGAAATAAATGAAAAGTAAGTCATCTAAACTGGGAGAATTCAATACTGACCATGGCATTACAGCAGAGTTAGGCCGTTCAACCCATTGAGTCTGCTCTACCATTCATTGCTAATTTATTTTCGATCTCAGTGCCAGTCTCCTGACTTCTCCCCGTAACATTTGATTCCCTTACTAATCAAGAACCTATCAACCTCCCCCTTAAATATACCCAGTCATTCAGCCTCCACAGCTATTTGTGGTAATGAATTCCTCCTCCACTAAAGAAATTTCTTCTCATTTCTTTTCTAAAGGGATGTTCTTGTATTTTGACACTGTGTCCTCTGGTCCTAAACTCCCCCAACATTGGAAGCATCCTCTCCATGTTCACTCTGCTTAGGTCTTTCAATATTCCATAGGTTTCAATTAGATTCCTCCCACCCCAGGGTGCAGTGCAGATCTTGAGTCATCAAACTTTCCTTGTATATTAACCCTTTCATTTCTGGCATCATTCTGGTGAACTTCCTCTGGAATCTCCAATCCTAGCATATCCTTTCTTAAATAAGAACCCAAAACTGCTCACAGTACTCCAAATGCAATCTGAACCAGTGCCTTATAAGATCATATTCTTACTTTTATATTTTAGTCCTCTTGAAATGAATGCTAATATTGCATTTGTCTTATTTTCTGTCTATTCAACCTGCAAGTTAACCTTTTGGGAATCCTGCATTAGGAGTCCAAATTTCCTTAGTATCTCTGTTTCTGAATTTGCTCCCCATTTAGAAAATAGTCTATATCTTTATTCCTTCTACCAATATACATGACCATGCACTCTCCTACACTGTATTCCATCCGCCACTTATTTGCCCATTCTCCTAATCTGTCCAGGTTCCTCTACAGACTTCCTGCTTTCCCTCCAACTTTGTATCATCCAGGAACTTGGCCACAATGCCATCAATTCCGTAATCCAGGTATATAACATGAAAAGAAATGCTGAGGACAAAAACTTACCCAGAGAGAAGATGAGTAGCTTTTCCTTTCATTGGGCTTCATTGTAACATGGCAGACAAATCAGAATGGGGATGGGACAGTGATTTAAATGACAAGCAGCAGGAAGTTTGAGGTCACTCGCTGAATGTGGTGCTCTGCAAAGCCATCGTCCAATTTGCACTGGTTTCTCCATTGTAGAGAAGACCACATTGTGAATACAGACTGCAGTAGATTACAGAAGGCTCTTGGTGAATGGAGAGAGTTGGAAGTTTGGAGGGTGGGCGTGGAATTAAAGACATTTGTCACTGTGACTTCATTGGGTGATTTCAGTTTAGATATGCTGATGCTTCTTCCTGCTTCCTTTTTATGTAATGCTTTTTCAGAAGAAGAAATTTGCTAATTCCAGAAGATCATTGTCATGTTCCTCCAAGAAGACTGAAATTAAGCAACAGGGCACTGATTCTGCTGTAGAATCAGAATCAAGTTTGACTCCAGAGGCTAGCTCATCGCATGCTGACCAACCTCCTGTGGCATGTAAAAGTCCTGTCTGCCTCAGTACTGAGCATAGAGGCACTCAGCTGGAAAAGAACCTGCTTCATGCTATACTAACTGTGACCTCAAGTCAGGTACGTTTGAAATAACTTGTAGTTAAGAGGATTGAAAATAGAGGATAATGATCAGGGTTGTCGGGAGGCAAGGGATGTAGAGCATGAGGGATTGAGAGCCAGTGATCCATACAATAGGGTCTTTTAAGAGACTCCTGGATACGTACATGGAGCTTAGAAAAATAGAGGTAATTTCTAGAGTAAGTACATGTTCGGCAGAGCATTGTGGGCCAAAGGGCCTGTATTGCGCTGTAGGTTTTCTATGTTTCTATTAAGACTTAATTTTAGTTCTTAATTTCTGCTGGAAAATGAGTTTCACATTTGAGTTTCTCAGAAGATATGCTGAAATTAATAATCAAAAACATCTTTATTCTTGTACAGTGTTTTAAAAATGGAGCTATTTGGAATCTTGCAGTTCACTTTTGTACTAATTCAGATCAAACTATCCATTAATTTTTGAAGAATTCTGGTGAAGATTTAGTTCCTTTATTTTTAATTAATTTTTTGGCCAGCATTTTTTGTTCACCTCCCACACTCCCCCCCCCCCCCAAAATATGCTGGAACTGAATGACTGATCACTTAATTCCAGGACATATAGCAGTCTGTGATCACAGAAAGCCAGACAGAATTAAAGTGTCAGATTTTGTTCCCTGAAGGACACTTGTGAATGAGAAAAATCTAGCTCTTTTATGGTCGTCATTTTTAATTATTAATTCTTGTTTAATTCCAATAATTAACTGAATTGATATTTTACAGCTGCCTTTAGTGGAATTTTTAAAAAGATCTCTGATTTGTAAGTCTCAGTCACCAGTCTGGTGAATTAACCAGTCTATTAAAAATGAGGAAAAAAGCAAATATATTGCTTACATAGTGGCCCAAGAACATGTTGATCTCCCACAATCAAAATCCAGTGACAGAGTGCTATTGATTTTAAGCAATAGTTTACCCATAATTTTACTATATGGAATCCAGAAGTATAGATAGCATAAGCAAAGAATGGAAATAGCAGGAGTAATCCAATATCCAGAAATTATGTTGACTCTTATGCAGGATTTTTCTATTTCCATAGCCTGAAAGTGTTTAGTGGCTTTAGTTGAGTAAAAATTGAGTAATTTATTGCTTTGACTGGAAACAGAATGATGATGACAAATGAAACAGAAGCAGGCCTAGGTCTTCCAATCCTTCAAATCAACTCTTCCATTCATCTCCTCATCCTCATTTCCCATCACTATCACAGTCCCCTGAATCAAAAATCCATCAGTCCCTTAGGTATCACAGTGGCATAAGCCTGGGTTCATTCCCATCATGGGATGGTGTTAGTGCAATGTTTGCACGTTCTCCCTGAGATAACGAGCTTCCTTGTTGTGCTCTCAGATCCCAAAGATGTCCAGGGTGGTAAGTCAATTAGTTGCTGTAGCTTGTCCCTAATGCTTTGGTGAGTGAAAGAAAAGGAGAAAATGTGATTAATGTGGGATTAATGTAAATCATCAGTGCAGACTTGGTGGACCAAAGGGACTGTGTATTGTAACTCAGCAATGGTGACGTTCCCATCCTAATAGTACTTGTCCAAATGTTACGGTACCTCCTGCCTGATTGTAGGGGCCAAAGAGGTTGTGGGACGGATTAGAGAGGTCCTTGACAATGTGATAAGGGCCCTGTGTATGCGGTGCTTCTGACAGATATCTTGGATTGGTGGAAGACAGACCCCAATGATCCTCTCGGCAATGCTCACAATCCTTTGTAGACCCTTGCGGTCAGATGTCTTGCAACTCCCATACCAGACGGTGAGGCAGCGTCTCTCAATAGTCTCCTGTAAAAATTGGTTAGAATGGGTGGAAGCCTCACTTGCTTCAATCTCCTCAGGAAGAGAAGATGCTGCTGTGTTTTCTTGACTGAAGAGGTGTTGTTGAGGGACCAGGTGTTGTTGAGGTGTTGTTTGCATGCCAGAAATTGAGCTCTCCTAATTCTCCCCATGGAGGAGCCATCCATATGCAGTGAGGTGTGATCAAGCCTGCACTTTCCTAACGTCCACAAATTGCCTTTTTCACTCATCTAAACTGATAAATTTGTTTTTCACTGTACTGAGGTACAGTGGAGCATTTTGTCTGGCAGAGTGCAATGCAGATAGATAGTAAGATGCAAAGTCATAACTAAGTAGATTATGAAATCAAAAGTACCTTTTATCATATTAGGGAACTGTTCAGCAGGATAGATGCTATCCTTGAGGCTAGTGGCACATGCTTTCAGGCTTTTGTGTCTTCTGCCTGGTAGGAGGAGGAAAACAGAAAGTATGTCTAGAGTGGGTGGGCTGGCTGCTTTCCTAGGCAACAAGAAGTATAGACCAAGTCCATGAAGGGGTGGCTGATTTCTGTGATGTACTGAGCTATTCCCAGGCGTGATGCATCTGGATAGGCTGCTTTCTATGGTGCATTGATAAAACAAAAGTGAGGGTCAAAGACCACTAAATATCTTTAGTTTCTTGTAGAAATAGCAATGATGGTTAGTTTTATTGGTTGTGTTGTCTATGTGTTCGAAGCAGGACAAGCTATTGAGGATGTAACCTTGAGGGGCCCCAGTGTTGAGAATGATTGCAGCACTGGTGTTGTCACCTATCTTTAGTCAGGAAGTCAGGAAGTCAAGGATCCAGTTGTAAAGGGAAGTTTTGAGCCCCAGGTCTGTGAATTTGTTTGGTGTTACAATATTGAAGACCAAATGTTAGTCAATAAACGATAGACTGATGTAGGTGTCAGAGTGGCATGGTAGCATAGTGGCTAGCACAAAGCTTTACAGTGACAGCTCTAAGATTTGGGTTTATTTTCTGCCACTTTCTATAAGGTTTTGTACATTCTCCCTGTGACCAAGTGGGTTTTCTTCAGGTGCTCTAGTTTCCTCCCACTTACCAAAGTCATACAGTTAGGGCTAGTGAGTTGTGGGCATGCTGTGTTGGTGCTGGAAGGGTGGTGACACTTGCAGGCGTCCCATCACAATCCTCACTGATTTGCCTTGATGCAAATAATGCAATTGAGTACATGTTTCGATGTACATGGGATAAATAAAAGTAATCAATTTTCATCTTTCCTGTCAAGATGCTTCAGGGATGAGTGTAGCACCAGGGAGACGGCATCTGCTGTAGCCCTGGTTTGGCAGTAGGCAAATTGCAGTGGGCCATGGTTGTCTACAAGGGTGGAATTAATATGTGCCTTGGCTAGCCTCTCAAAGCACTTAATGCTGGTGGATATCAGATCCTCGGGGTGGTAGTCATTAAGGCATTTTCTTAGGTACTGGCATGATTCATTTAGACAAGGAATTTCATTGCTCCCTGGTGTATATGACCGTAGACTCAACTTTCTTTCTTTCTAGGAGAAGCGATATGCATTGAAGGCCTGTGAAAGCTTGCTCTTGTTGGTCACGTTACCAGAGGAAGTGGCAGCAAGATACATGATTGAAGGCACAGCGTTATGTAGCACGCTGGCTAACAGGCTGTCTGATCTGTACAAGCTAATACCGGAATCCATTGACCCAGGACAAATTGAGTCGCTGGAAAGAGTTAACTGGCGGTACATAAACTTACTGGAGTTCACGAAATGGAAAATGAAGAACATTTATATGAATCAGATCATTACAATTTTTCCGGTGTCCACACGATAAATTCCTTACAGCAGGATGTTTTACCAAGTGCAAGTTCATCAATATAAGAAGGCAATCTCATTAAGTTTTAGTATAAAAATGCTGCTTGCATTCTAGAATTCAATCTCTCAGTGAATAACAACTTAACAATATATCAGCACAAGTATCTGAAATAATGTAATATCATTGCATTAATTAGTAAATATTAAATTAAGTTAATAAGTGGACACAGAATGGGTGATCCAGTGGGACTTTGAGAGGACAGACACACACTCTCATAGAGAAGGGTCACTATCTCAGAAAATGAAGTCACCCATTTCAACCCTGTTGGAACAAAAAGCCTGGTTCTATGCTGCATGGCTCTATAAATAAGGGATAATAGACTGGTGCAACACAGAAACAGGCCTTTTGGTCCATCATCTACATCCTGACCCTTTTGCCTACCTAACTGACTGGCTATTCCTTGCCCCCTGTCTAAATGCCTCTTAAACATAACAATTATATCTGAGGCCAGCACATTCCAGGTATCAACTACCTTC
Organism: Hypanus sabinus; assembly: GCF_030144855.1. Classification (NCBI taxonomy): domain Eukaryota; kingdom Metazoa; phylum Chordata; class Chondrichthyes; order Myliobatiformes; family Dasyatidae; genus Hypanus; species Hypanus sabinus. Next base: position 36,730,939 of record NC_082706.1, read on the forward strand.
TGACCCCCATTAAAGCTCCGTCCTTTCATCTTTGATCCATGCCCTTTTACTTTTAGTGCCCTCAACGTGGGGGATAAAGATTGTGACTGTCTACCCTATCTGTGCTTCTCATAATTTTACATACTTCAGTCAATCTTAACTTCCAGGGTGAACAAGTCCCACCTATCCAGTGTCTCTCCATAACTAAATTCCTCCAGTCTGGACAACATCCTTGTGAGTCTCCTGTGTTCTGTCCAATGCAACCATATCTTTTCTATAGTTTGTGTTCCAGCAGTATGCCACGGGCAGGCTAACCAGTTTTTGTAAAGTTGTCAAATAAAGTGGTATCTTTCATATTACGTGCCATGATCTGTGAATACAAAAGTTCTGCATGTCTCCTTCATCACCCTACCCACCTATGATGTCACTTTGAGAAAAATGTCACCTTGAACTTCTAGATCTCTGTCAAAATTTCTTACTACCCTTCATTTACTGTACATGTCAAACCCCCTATTTGATTTCCCAAAATCCATCATCTACAGTTGTCAGAATTAAATAGATTGGAAAGACAGCGCTTTCACCCCTCTCTCCACGCCCCTGAGGCTATGAAGACTGCCCCAGATGCTGTGCCCTTGTCCGCTACTATGATGGACTGATACTGAGGCTGTGGGCTTACTCTGGGATGCTGTGGGGTTCAGATCTAAGGACTTGTTTTGATTCAGAATGTTGTTGATTGCTTCTCCTGTTTGCATTATTTGTGTCTTTATTTACCTTTCTCTGCTGTTGGTCTTTATGTTATTTTTAAATTGGGTTCTTTCGGGTTTCTTGCTTTGTGGCTGCTTATAAACAAACAAATCCCTTTGATATTATATGCACTTTGAATCTTAAATCCGCCAACTTTCTGCTCAACTTGGGTGTAATGGACAGCAAGGACTCATTGGGCTGGAAGGGCCTGTTACCGTGCTGTATCTCTAAACTAAAAGAATAAAATAAGTCCAATATATATTAGTAGAGATCAATATTTTAAAACTACTGAGGAAATATTACAAAAAAGAATGAGTTAATCCTCAAAGATGATTTTAAAAAGCTGTTACAGAGTGAGAGTAGCAAGGGTACTCTGCTGAAAAGACTTGCAAACATGATTGATAGAAAGATCCCTCAAATGATGAGAAGATTGGATCAATGATGGAAAAATTACAAAATATGATCCAAAAGGCTGTTGGCAACAGTTCCCAAAGGTGTTACTGCAACAGGAACAGGCTATGTACTGATGCAAATTATTACACAGGAGAACTGTTGAACAAATCAGTACTGTCAAGGTGGAGTGTGATTTGTCAGGATAATTGTTTTACAGCATCACAGAACATAGAGCACTATAGCACAGGTCAGGCTTCTTAGCCCAAAATGTGCCAACCTTTTGTCCTACTCAAAGATCAACCTAACCCTTCCTTCCGACATAGCCCTTCATTTTCTGTCATGCATGTGCTTAGCTTCTTAAATGCCTGTAATGTATTGCCTCTAGCACCACCCCTGCCATTCAGTGCACCCACTACTATCCATGTACAAAACTTACCTCTGATATTCCCCTTAAACTTTCCCCTAATCACCTTAAAATTAAAGTGCTCATATTAGCCATTTCTGCCCTGGAAAAAAGTCTGCCAATCCACTCAATTTATGCTTCTTAATATCTTTGACACCTTTATCAAGTCAACTCTCATCTTCCTTCGCTCCAAAGAGAAGACCCCGGCTTGCTCAACCTACCCTCATACGACATGCTTTCTAATCTAGACAGCATCCTGATAAATTTCCTCTGCATCTCTGAAACTTCCAGAATAGAACTCAGTACTCTTAAATGTGGTCTAACCAGTGTTTTCTAAAGCTACAACATTGTCTCACGATTCTTGAACTCAGTCCCCAGAGGAATGAAGTCCAACACACCATATGCCTTCTTTACCCTATCAACTTGCGTGACAGCTTTGAGGAATCTATGGACGTGAATCCCAAGATCCCTCAGATCTGGAGAAAGTAATGTGTTGAGAACAGATTTCCAGATATTGAATGTACAAGCCTAATGCTATTGAATGCTGACTGATACTCTGCTCTGTATTCATGACCAAGGTCACAAGACAGTACCTCTAAAGGCGAGGATGCAGAATCATTTCCAGGGAAAGAGGCGGTGGTTGCTTTCTTTGCGTGGCTGGACTATTGTGATCAGCTGGTGAGAGAAGCCCATAAGGTAGGATGTTGTCATTCTATATACCTGCAATAGTTCATGAGGGAGTGAATAGGTTTCTACAGGCTTCTGAGATGCTCTGCAAGTGCTGTTCCACAGTTTTCATTATTCTGTTGCTGTGGGATTGCTGAGTAGAAACCATGTGCTGTTCTTGTATATAAAAAATGTTGTTGTTCGTCCTTCGGAGTCGAAGACGACCGCGACTTCTGTCAGGTGGAAGGTCTGTGACTGGTGAGGCCAATCTGGGCCCTGAAAGCTTGCCCACATGTGGGACACATGAGGGTAGGTGCTGCAGTGGAAGTGAGGTATAAAAAATAATTTATCTTACTCAGCAGCCGAAGGGAAACTGATAGATATATGGTAGAAGTGATGGTAACGAGGTAGCCCCTCTACTTGAGCAGAATTCCCTTCTTCTCTTATCTCTTGTATGCAGCAATTTAAAGGATTTGAGAGTGAATTTGCATTTGTGGTAGATCCTGAAGATGAAAAGGTAATGCTTTGGAACTTCCCACCGCAATGTTCATTGACATTATCATAATGAATACATTACATGGTGTAATACACCTGTATTACCAGCCAAGAGGGACTCTTCCCATCCACTCCTACAGTATCACCACAAAGTACATAGCTGTAAGTTGCTGCTTTACAGACTAGAATATTGTTGCAAGATTTTAGTTCCAGTTCAGAACAGAGCTGCCTGAGTTTGTGTCAAATTTCTGAAAAGTCTTGGCCAATATTCCAGACTCATCCCTTCCAAACAAATTGCAAACATAAGATAAAATTGAGAATTTAAAGATGCTAGACTCTCTCTGGGGCTTGGAACGAAACTGGTTGATATGAGACTTCTCAGGGAGATGGCTTTCTTACCATGTATTGTGTGGGTCTGTCAATTCTATATCGAGGCCCTGCTGAAATTGTTACTTGTGGCAGTGGGATCCAGAGACTTCTCAGTGGGTACAACTTTATACTTGCCTTACTTTTGGAATAAACTTGCGTCACAACTTGGTGATTAACAGTGTGAACCTGATGCCTGACAATGCGTGCTCAAACATCTCACCAAATACCAGCTGGGAGTTGGCGGCCGGCGGTATTTTGTGATACTCGCAAGTTCACAGCAATGATTTATGTTGCGGTTTGTTCTGTGGCTCTCAGTGTCTGGCCAGGTGATATTTACACTTTGTTTCTTTACATAGGTAACAGCTGTTGCTGTAGCCCATGAGATCAGGAAACACTTCTTCTCCGAAGTCCTAGAACCACAACTGTTGCAGGTGTAAGCCAACTTTTCTTTTGTTGCTGTGTGATGAAAAATGTGATCTCAATCCCATGTTAACTTCCCAAAAGGTGGGATTCAAAGATAAAGGGGTGTTTCGTGGACTGGATGCCTGTGACTAGTGGTGGTGTTCCTCAGGGATTGGTGCTGAGAACTTTGCTCTTTGTAATATACATGAATGTGGGAAGCTTCATGAGAAAGTTCTTAGATGACACAGAGATCAGTGGAGTTGTAGACAGTATGGAGAATGGTCTGTCAGCGTGATATTCATTTGTAGGTGAAATTGGCTAAGAAATGAGAGATGGAGTTTAATCTTGAAGTATGAGGTGATACATTTTCTGAGTGCTGTTGTGGGGATCTAGGGAGTACTGAGGAATAGGGAGAGTTTGGTGTGCAAGTCCAAAAATCCTTGAAGGTGACCATGTGGGTAGACATCATGGCTAAGAAGGCTTTCATTAGTCAGAGCATTGAGGACAAGAGCAGGGAGCAATGGTCTATATTGGTAAAACATTGGCCAGATCACATCTGGAGTAGTGGCTGAGGATCTGGTCATCACACTACAGGTGGACTGTGAATTCACCAGTTTGCTGCCTATGATGGTTGGGTGTTTTAGTAATGAGCAAGAATGGAGAGTCTGGGCCTGAGAGACTAATCACTGAGGAGGTTAATATGGAACATGATTGAAGGGTATAGATGGGGTAGATTTCAGGACACTGTACCCCATATGACTAAATGAGAGGTAGATACGACTAGAGGAGACAGATGTAGGGTAAGAGGAAATATGAATAGAACCGTTTTTCACCCGGCGAGTTGTGAAGCAGAGTTGTACAGCACAGAACAATGCCTTTTGGTTCGTCATTATTCAGGCTAACCAAGATACATTTTCAAGCTAATCCCATTTCTCAGTCACAGATAGAATCACTGACATCATTTAAGCAATGTCTAGGCAAACACTTGAATCACCAGGTCACAGAAGGCATAATAGGCTGCATAATGCTGCATTAATACAGATGGGTGTCCAATGGGTAAAATGATGTGATGGGATGAATGGCCTTTCTCCTTGCTATATGACATCAAGTTTGACAAATGAGACATCCAATCAGGTGTTGGATGTGTGGTGCTCCATCCTTGGATCAGCCTTCGCCTAGAATCACACTCTGCTCTGTAAACTTTAACCTTTACAAGTTCTGGGCCTGAACTCGCTGAAGTTTAGAACAAGGGGGATCCAATTGAAACCTATTGGATATTGAAAGGCCTAGATGGAGTGAAGTGAAAAAGATGTTTCCAATGGTGGAGTAGTGTAGGACCAAAGGACACAGCCTTACAATACAGGGACATCCCTTAAAACAAAGATGAGGAGGAATTTCTTTAGCCAGAAGGTGGTGAATCTGTGGAATTAATTGCCCAATAGCTGTGGCGTTCAAGTCATTGGGTGTATTTAAAGCAGAATTTGATAGGTTTTTGATTAGTAAGGGATCAGGTGTTATGGGAAGAACGTTTCGGGCCATAATCCTTCGGCAGGACTAATTTAGATATTAATCAAATGTCCAATTAAACTAATCCCTTACACATTTGTAGAATCATGGAGCACTATGGCTCAGAAACATTCTTCTAAAATCCAGCAAATAAAGGCCCAGAGACATCATTCACTGCTCATACGATAAGCTTTTCATTCTCATGATCTTCCTCTGACTCCCTCCAATGTCAGCACATCCTTTCTTAAATAAAGGGCCCAAAATTGCTCTCAGTACCTCAAGTGAGTCCTCACTAGTGCCTTATAAAGGCTCAGCATTACGTCCTTGTTTTTATACTCTAGTCCTCTCGAAATTGATACTATCATTGCATGTGCCTTCCTTACCACTGAGTCAACCAGCAAGTTAACCTATAGGGAATCCTGCATGAGGCCATTCAAGTCTCTTTTCAGCTTGGATTTTTGAAAATAGTCTATGCTTTTATTCCTTCTACCAAAGTACATGATCACACACTTCCTGACACAATATTCCATTGGCCATTTCTTTGTCCATTCTCATAATCTGTTCAAGTCCTTCTGCAGTCTCTCTGCTCCCTTAACACTACCTGCCCCTCCACCTATCTTCATATTGTTTGCAAACTTGGCCACAAAGCCATCAATTCCATCATCTAAACCATTGACGTACAATGTAAAAACCAATCCCAGCACTGACACCCTGTGGAACGCCACTCGTCATCAGCATCCAATCAGAAATAGCTCCCTTTCTTCTCACTCTTTGCCTCCTGCCAATCAGCTACTGCTCTATCCATGGTAATATCTTTGGCTGTAATACCATGAGCTCTTGTTAAACAGCCTCATGTGCAGCACCTTGTCAAAGGCCTTCTGAAAATCCAAGTACACTACATCAACTGATTCTCCATTGTCTATCTGGCTTGCCATTTCCACAAAGAATTCCAACAGATTTGTCAGGCAAGATCTCCCCTTAAGGAAACCATGTTAACTTTGGCCTATTTTATCATGTCTCCAAGTATCCTGAAACCACATACTTAACAATCGACATCAACATCTTCCCAACCACTGAGGCTTACAGTTTCCTTTCCTCTGCCTCCCTCCCTTCTTGAGAGTGCAGAGACATTTGCTATTTTCCAGGCTTCTAGAACCATTCCAGAATCTAGTGATTCTTGAAAGATCATTACTAATGCCTCCACAAACTCATCAGCTACCTCTTTCAGAACCCTGGGATGTTGTCCATCTGGCCTGGATGACCTATCTACCGTAAGACTTTTCAGTTTCCCAAGCATCATCTCCACAGAAGTAACACCTGCAGCACACTCAAAACTTCTAGCATTTTGCTAGTGTCTTCCACGGTGAAGACTGAAGCAAAATACTTATTCCATTCATCTGCCATTTTCTTGTCCCTCACTACTACCTCTCCAGCATCATTTTCCAGTGGTCCAATGTCTGCTCTCGCCTCTCTTACTCTATATATTTGAAAAAAACTTTTGGTATCCTCTGATATTGTCAGCTAGTTAACCTTCATATTTCATGGGAATGGGAAGCCATGGACTGACATGTTGGAATGGAAATGGGAGGTAGAATTGAAATAGCTTGCATCTCTTCTATTTTATGCACATCTGCCCTCACCCCATCCTCCTGCCACCCCACCAACCTCCGCATTCAGCACTTAATTCTCCGTAACTTCCACCATCTCCAACGGGATCCTATCACGAAGCACATCTTTCAATGCCCCGCACTTTCCACTTTCTGCAGAGGTCGCTCCCTACACAACTCCCTTGTCCATTCATCCCTCCCCACTGATCTCCCTCCTGGTACTTACCATTGCAAGTGAACAAGTGCCGCACCTGCCCCTATACCACTTCCCTCATTACCATTCAGGGCCCCGAACAGTCCTTCCAGGTGAGGTGCCACTTTGTTTGTGAAGGGGTCATCTACTCATGGATAGGAAGGTTTCGAGGGATGTGTGCCAAACGCAGGCAAAGGGATCAGCTGAGGAAGATACCGTGGTTAGCATTGACAGGTTGGTCTACGGGCCTGTTTCCATGCTGTAAAACTACAAACTTATGAATAGGAGCATGGTGAACTTGTGAAATTCTCTACCACAGAAAGCCAAATCATTATCATTAAGTATTTGAAGAAGGAGATATTGTTCTCAGGCCAGAAAGATTGAATAGGAGATTGCATTTGGATGATCGTATTGAATGGCAGATCGGGTTTGAAGGGCCATATGGTCTAACCCCCTCCTGTTTTTCATGTTTCTATGCTTATGATTGAATGTCACCCATCTTTACTGTGTCCAGATCTGAGATCGGAATCCTCTCCTCCACTGCACTGCTAACGGGAATCCTCACACACGTCACCTCTCCTCAGTTACTGGATGAGCTGGTTCATTTTCTGTTGGGGGATGAACGACAACCGGAGATTCCAGTGGATTCAGGCTGTCACCCGCTGCGTTCCCAGCTGATTAAGCGTTGCAACCACTTGTCGGATGAGGTGAGTTTCAGTGCAGCACGGTGAGGTCACGGTTCGGAGCACCATGGCCGTGCGGTGATGTCTGACGAGCTGCTGCAGGAGCCAGGTGGGCAGGCGGCATCTGTGGAGGCAGATGAACAGTTGATGTTTTAGAGGGAGACTTTTCATCTGGGCTGAAGGAGTAGGGGGGAGATGTTTGGAGGTGAGGGGAAGGGGTGGGACAAGAGCTGATGGGCTACAGGTGGATCCAGGCAAGGGAGGAGTGACAGAGGCTGGGAGGTGATTGGAGTGGGTGACAAGGGCTAAAACTGACAGAATTGATTGGAAAGGAAGGTGGAGCACGAAAACAAATGAGTGAGGTGGGGAGGAAGCATGGAGTGGATGGGGGAGGAGAGATTGTGGGGCTGGGAGGGATGTGGGAAGGACTGGGTAGATCTGGAGGAGAGAGAAAAAGGACAGAGAGGGAGCAGAAAACAAAGTGGAGAATTCAGTGTTCACACTGTTGGGTTGCAGACTATCCAGGTTCTATTCCTCTAGTTTGCGATAGTTTGACAATACGCTTCCCTGTGGGTTAGATGGATGTATGTTGGAGTGTGAGTTTGTAATCTAGGTTGACACTGACAAGAACTTCAACTGTTATCATGTTAATCCTGCAAAGCTCACCTTTGCTGCTGTGAGATGTATGTCTATTTCTGCATTCTTGTAGATCAGTATGGCCAGTCTCAGATTCTTCGAACAGTTCCTGCAAAAATCGCACGAACACATAATTTATAATCTGGTACTCCGGAACTTCTGTGACCGTAGATACATCGTGCACAACACTGGACATGAGGAGGGAACTGCAGACAACGAACATGTGGATGAGCCAGAGTAAGGAATTAAAGAAATTGTCAGTAGTTCCAATAGAGGTGTGAAGGCTTAGCTATGGTTTAATTTTTCTTGCGAAACCTTCAATGTCCATTTAAGAGTATGATGTCTCCTTGGGCCTCTGATTAAGCATTATGCAATTAGCCTCATAGATGTATGCACATGTTACATCCAAGTTTACCACGAGACTGCTGGTTCCTCTGCTTCTGCTTTGTCTCATTGTACTGCTTTGTGTGAAACTCAGCCGAGATTTGAGAAGAGTTGCTCTTAGAATATTTAAACACAAGAGTATCTCCGGAGTAACACACACAAATTGTTGGAGGAACTCAGCAGGCCTGGAGAGGAATAAACAGTTCATGTTTAGGGCCAAGGTGCTTCTTCAAGACTGGATAGTAGAGGGAAGAAGCCAGAATAAAAAGATGGGGAGGGGAAGAAGGACTGGCTGGAAGATGATAGGTGAAGCCAGGTGGGTGGGAAAGGTAAATGGCTGAAGCAGGAGGAATCTGATAAGAGAGGAGAGTGGACCATGGAAGAAAGGGGAAATTGGAGGGGCATCAGGGGAAGGTAATAAGCAGGTGAGGAGGAGAGTTAAGAGGCCAGAGTGGGAAGGGAAGGAGAAATTGATGTTCCTGCCATCAGGTTGGAGGCTACTCAGATGGAATATGAGGTCTTGCTCCTCCACCCTGAAAGTGACTCATCATGGCAAAAGAGGAGGCCATGGACTGACATGTCAGAACGGGAATGGGGATAGGATCTAAAATGGTTGGCTGCTGGGAAGTTCTGCTTTTGGCCAATGGAGTGAAGGTGCTCAACAAAGCAGTCCTCCAATTTACACTGGATTTCACCACTGTCGAGGAGGCCGCATTGGGAGCACTTTATACAATAGACGACCCCAACAAATTCTCAGGGGAAGTGTTGCCTCACTTGAAAGGACTGGTTGGAGCCCCCCCCCCCCCCCCCATGTAGCTAGGAGGAGGTAAACAGGCAAGTGTAGCATTTTGATCACTTGCGTGGTTTTGTGCCAGGAGGGAGATTAGTCAGGAGGGATGTATGTTCAAGGGACTCACAGAGGGAGTGATCCTGCAGAAAGTGGAGAGTTGGGGGGAGGTAAAGATGTATTTTAGTAGTAAATCCCATTGAAAATGGCGGAAGTTGTGGAGAACGATGTGTTGAATGCGGTGTTAGGTGAGGCAAGAGCAACTATGTCCTTGTTAAAGTGGCGGGTAGGTGGGGTGAGAGTAGATTTCTAGAAGACAGAGGAGAGGCAAATGAGGGCAGCATCAATGGTGGAAGAAGGGGAACCCTGTTTGAATAAAGAGGACATCTCATGTCCTGGCAAGGAAAGCCTCATCCTGGGGATAGATGAGGCGGAGACAAAGGAGCTGAGAAGAGAGAATTTTTTTTTTAATAGGAAATGGGGCGGGAAGAGGTATAGATGGGATAGCCATGGGAATCAGTAGGTTTATAAAAGATGTTGGTTGGCAATTTGTCTTCAGAGATGGGAAAAGAGGATGGAGGTGTCTTGAGGACAGTGAGGACAATATGAGTGAGGTTGATGTTCTGAAACATGTTGATATTAAGAGAGAGAAGGTGTTGGAGTTGTTAAAATACATTAGGATGGACAAGTCCCTGGGGCCTGACAGAGTATTCCCCAGGCTGCTCCATGAGGCGAGGGAAGAGATTGCTGAGCCTCTGACTAGGACCTTTATGTCCTCATTGTCCATGGGAATGGTACCGGAGGATTGGAGGGAGGCGAATGTTGTCCCCTTGTTCAAAAAAGGTAGTAGGGATAGTCAGGTAATTATAAACCAGTGAACCTTATGTCTGTGGTGGGAAAGCTGTTGGAAAAGATTCTTAGAGATAGGAACTATGGGCATTTAGAGAATCATGGTCTGATCAGAAAGTCAGAAGGCATGGGATCCAGGGAAGTTCGGCCTGGTGGATTCAGAAGTGGCTTGCCTGCAGGAGGCAGAGGGTCGTGGTGGAGGGAGTACATTCAGATTGGAGGGTTGTGACTAGTGGTGTCCCACAAGGATCTGTTCTGGAATCTCTACTTGTGATTTTCATTAACGACCTGGATGTTGGGGTAGAAGGGTGGGTTGGCAAGTTTGCAGACGACACGAAGGTTGTTTGTGTTGTAGATAATGTAGAGGATTGTCAAAGATTGCAGAAGGATGCAGAAGTGGGCTGAGAAGTGGCAGATGGAGATCAACCTAGAAAAGTGTGATGTGGTACACTTTGGAAGAACAAACTCCAAGGCAGAGTACAAGGGAAATGGCAGGATACTTGGTAGTGTGAGGAGCAGAGGGATCTGGGGGTACATGACCGCAGAAACCTGAAAGTTGTCTCACAGGTAGATAGGGTAGTTAAGAAAGCTTATGGGGTGTTAGCTTTCATAAGTCGAGGGATAGAGTTTAAGAGACGCGACGTAATGATGCAGCTGTATAAAACTCTAGTTAGGCCACACTTGGAGTGCTGCGTCGAGTTCTAGTCGCCTCACTATAGGAAGGATGTGGAAGCATTGGAAAGGGTACAGAGGAGATTTACCAGGATGCTGCCTGGTTTAGAGAGTATGGATTATGATCAGAGATTAAGGGAGCTAGGGCTTTACTCTTTGGAGAGAAGAAGGATAAGAGGAGACATGATAGAGATGTACAAGATATTAAGAGGAATAGACAGAGTGGACAGCCAGCGCCTGTTCCCCAGGGCACCACTGCTCAGAACAAGAGGACATGGCTTTAAGGTAAGGGGAGGGAAGTTCAAGGGGGATATTAGAGGAAGGTTTTTTACTCAGAGAGTGGTTGGTGCCTGGAATGCACTGCCTGAGTCAATGGTGGAGGCAGATACATTAGTGAAGTTTAAGAGACTACTAGACAGGTATATGGAAGAATTTAAGGTGGGGTTTATATGGGAAGCAGGGTTTGAGGGTCGGCATAACATTGTGGGCCGAAGGGCCTGTACTGTGCTGTACTATTCTATGTTCTAGATTATTTTCTTCATTTGTGGATAAGATCTATCAAAACACAATGATGGTAGGAGATGAAAATTAACAGAAAAATTAATTTCCTTTATACTTTAGGTAGCATTTTAAAACGTGGCTTCATACCAGATCCATTTTGGATTGTCGCTAATAGAGATCTATTATTTCTCTGTTTCTGATTGTCAATGAGTTATTTTTGGAGGCCAAACTGTTCAACAAGCCATTACTGTTATAATAATAAAACACTAGAAAACAGTCTGGTTTCAGTGGCAGAGAAAGGTTGGGGGATGGATGAGTAAAACCAAAGGAGTATCTTAATAACGTGGAGCCCAAATAAGACAATCTGGCAGTTTGAGGCAGGTTATGCTTCTTTGCCGGGATTTAGTGTAGCTAACAGCAGGGATGGAAGACATGTACAGCAGGGCTGCTATATTAGTTGACAGAGAAAATAAAGCTAAAACCACATGTCCGACAGACAGTAATGATCTCTGGCAAAAAGAGTGGGATATCTACTAGAACAGCTCAGTACAGGCCTTTTGGCCCACAAAGTTCTACCTGTCCTTTAACCTATAACAAGATCAATTTAACTCTTCCTTCCCATGTAACCCTCATTTTTCTTTCACCCATGTGCCTATTTAAGAGTCTCTGAAATGTCCCTGGTGTATTGGCCTCACACATCAATCCTGGCATTGCATTTCATGCACCTACCAAACTATGTAAATAAAAACCTGCCTTTGACATTACCCTCTATACTTTCCACCCAACACTTGAAAGTTCTGCCGCCTTGGATAAGCCAATTCTGCCCTGGGATAAAGTATCTAGCTGTCCACTCTATCTACGCCTCTTATCATCTCGTAGACTTTCTCAGGTCCCATCTCTCCAAACAAAACAGCAATAGCTTGCTCAACCTATCATCAGAAGACATGCTATCTGTTCCGGGAGGCATCCTGGTAAATCTCCTAGAATAACTTAGTATTCTACCTTCAAGTGTGACCTTCCAAAGTAAATAATAGACAATAGACAATAGGTGCCCCTCGAGTCTGCACCGCCATTCTGAGATCATGGCTGATCATTCACTATCAAAACCCAGTCCCTGCCTTGTCCATACCCAGTCCCTGCCTTGTCCAACAATGTTACAACTTTCCAGGTTGAACACCATCTGGCACTTCTCAGCCCAGCTCTGCAGTGTCCTGTTGTAACCTATGGCAACCTTCTATACAATCCACAATGCCACTAACCTCTGTGTTATATGCAAACTTAGCTACACGCCCTTCCACCTCCTCATCCAAGTTATTTATAAAAATCACAACGAACAGGGTGACTCTGGACGATCCTAGAATAGATCCCTGTAGAACATGAATGGTCATTGGTCTCCAGGCAGAATACCTCAATCTTCTACCATCCTCTGCCAATTTTGAATTCACAAAGCGATGTTCCCTTCGATCCTATATCACCTCACTTTCTGAATGAACCTTGTCAAATGTCTTACTAAGATCTATATGCACAACATCCACTGCTCTGCCCTCAATGATCTATTTGTTTACTTCCTCAAAGAATTCAGTCAGATTCGTGAGGCATGACTTGCCTCTCCCAGAGCCATGTTGACTATCCCTAATCAGCCTATGCTTTTAAATCCTATCTCTGAGAATCTGCCCAACACTAATGTAAGACTTTCTGGTCTATAACTCCCAGTATCATCCCTATTACTTTTCTTGAACAAAGGAAGAATAATTGCCATCCTTAAATCCTCTGGCACTGTTCCTCTGGCCAGTGACCACAAGAACACAAGACATAGCAGAATTAAGCCATTCGGCCCATAAAGTATACTCTGCAATTCCATTGTGGCTGATTTATTATCTTTCTCAACCCTTTCTCCTGCAACCTTTAATGCCCTGACTAATCAAGAATCTATCAACCTTAAACATACCCAATGACTTGGCATCCACATTCCTCTATGGCAATAAATTTCACAGACTCACCACCCTTTGGCTAAGAAATTCCTCCTCATTTCTGTTCTAAAGAGATGCCCCGTTGTCCTAGACTTCCCCACTATAGGAAACATCCTCTCCACATCCACTATATCTAGGCCTTTCAGTATTCAATAGGTTTCAATGACATCTACCCTCATTCTTCTGAACATCAGTGAGTTCACAAAGAACATCCAGCTCCAGGGACTTATCTATCCTAATGCTTTTCAAAAGTTCCAGTACATCTTCATTCTGAATGTCGACACGTTCCAGCATATCATGCTGTTCTACGCTGACCTCATATTTCTCAAGGTCCATCTCTCTGGTGAATAATGAAGCAAAGTAATCATTAAGGGCCCCCCCACTCCCTCAAACTCCAGGAACAGGTTTCCTATTTAATCCCTGATCTGTCCTCCTCTCATTCTAGTTATCCTGTTCTTCACATATTGTAGTATGCCTTGAGGTTATCCTTAATTCTACTCACAAGACCTTCTAGCTCTCCTAGGTCTATTCTTAAGCTCCATCCTGGCTACCTTGTAACTCTCAAGAGTCCTGTTTGATCCTTGTAATTCTCAAGAGCCCTCTCTGATCCTTTCCCTGCCTCAATGGGACAAACATATCCAGAACCCCATGCAAGAGCTCCCTAAACAACTCCACATTCCGGTCGTGCATTTACTTGAGTATTCATTTTCCCTTTTTTTTCTCCTTGCACCCTTAACTCCTGGTGGAGTTGTCGGGGCGCTGTCATGACAAACTTTGCACCAGTCTTCCATCTGTCGGGGTTTGTGCCAGAGCCTGGATCAGTGCAAATGTTTTCCCTGTCCATTCTTTAATGTTGTCCGTCCATCTTTTCCTCCGTCTACCTCTCCTTCTTTTCCCCTCTACAGTTCCTTGTAGAACGGTCTTTGCAAGGCCACTGGATCTTGTTACGTGGCCGTACCATCTCAGCTTTCTTTTCTTCACCGTTGTGAGAAGCTCTTCATGGGGGCCAATGTGGTCTTGCAGATCTGCTCGTTTGTGATGTGGTCCAAGTATGAGATGCCCAAGGTGTTGCGATAGCATCTCATTTCCAAAACCTGTATCTTCCTCTGTAGCTCTGCTGTGAGGGTCCATGTCTTGCATGTGTACAGGAAAATGGAGAATAGCAATGCAAGCAGGAATCTGATCTTGTACTTCATGGTGATGTTGCTGTCCCTCCATATTGTCTTGAGTTTGGTTAGTGCAGTCATTGTCTGTGCTGTTCTTGCCAGGACTTCTGGTCTTGATCCTTCATCACTGATGATTGCCCCCAAGTATTTGAAATGCTGCACTGTCTCAAGTTTCTGACCATGGACTGAGATGTCTGTTGTGATGGCTTGGTTTTCTCGGCCCTTGTTTCCATTCCAAACTTTGTGGAGGCTCTGTCAAGATGGCTGACCAGGTTGGTCAGTTTGTCCTCTTTTCATGCAAGTCCATCAATGTCGTCAGTAAATCTTAGGTTTGTGACGTTCCTCCCTCCGATGCTGACTGTGCCCACATGATCTTCAAGAGCATCACTCATGATCCATTCCAGGAAGTCATTGAAGAGAGTGGGGAGTATACCTGAGTATATTCATTCTCAATTTACACTTGCCCAATAGCATCTTAATTTGTCCTTCCCCACATACTCTCCCATACCATCTGGCCCTATCCCTGTCTAAAGCTATGGTAAAGGTCAGGGAGTTGTGGTCATTGTCTCTGAAATGTTCACTCACTGAGAAATCAGTCACCTGACCAGGTTCATGGACTAGTACCAGACCAGTATGGTCTCTCCTGCTGTTGGATACACCTAACAAATTCCACCCCATGTAAACTTTTTGTGCTGAGGAGGTGCTAATCAATATTAGGAAAGTTGAAGTCATCATAACAACAACCGGCACAGTAGTGTAGTGGTTAGCACAGTGATTTACAGTACAAGTGATCCTAGTTCAATTCCCACTGCTACCTGTAAGGAGTTTGTACGGTCTCCCCATGACCATATAGGTTTTCTGTAGGTGCTACAGTTTCCTCTCACAGTCCAAAAACGTACCATTTGGTAGGTTAATTGGTCATTTCTCACAGTTTCTTTACACACCGCATTTACCTTTTCACCAACTGCCCCATCCACTCATCACTGTGCCAGACTAGTTTGAACCCTCCCTAACAGCTCTAGCAAACTACCTGGAACTACATTGGTTCCTTTCAAGTTTAGGTGTTAGGTGTTAACTTCCCCAGAAGAGGTCCCAATGATCCAAAACCTGAAACTCTGCCTTAAACCAATTCTTAAGTCACACATTCATATGCCAAATCATTCTGTTCTTACCTTCACTCGTGCTTGGCACAGGCAGCAATCCAGATTACTACCCATGAGGTCCTGCCTTTCAGCTTCCTATCTAGTTCCCTATATTGACTGTTCAGGACCTCATCCTTTTTCCTAACTACATCATTGGTACCAATATGATAACATTGGGCTGCTCACCCTCCCCCTTAAGAATGCTATGGAGCTGATGAGAGATGTCCCCAACCTGGGCACTTGGAAGGCAATGTACCATTGAGTCAAGATTCAAAACGAATAGCACACGTGACTTGTGGTGAGGGCTGCATACCATCGCAGACTTCAGAGCCAAACATTGTGGTGCCGTCAACATCGTGGCCTCTCTCCCAGACGAGTTTAATCGCTTTTACACTCAGTTCGATGTCACTAACTCTGAGCCTCCAAGGAAAGCCACCGCTACAACCTGCATCCTGGTCATCTCTGAGGCTGAGGTATGCAGATCTTTCCGAGTGAATAGTCGCAAGGCTGCGGGACTGGACAGCGTCCCAGGGGACTACTCAGCATGTGTGCAGCACAAATGGCATGTGGGTTTACTGGTATTTTTAATCTCTCCCTGTCCCAGTGTGGAGTGCACTCCTGCTTCAAATTATCCACCATTGTCCCTGTACCAAAAAAGACCTAGGGTGGGGAGGAAGAATGGTGTTACATTTTGTAACTTCAAAACATTAAACTAATTCGAAGGAGGACATGGGAGTCCAAAATGTGAGTCTAACTTTGTGCTTACTTTAAGCAAGGCATGCACATATCACATGGTCTTTTAAAGGACTCCTGAATAGGTACATGGAGCTTAGAAAAATAGAGAGCTATGGGTAACCCTAGGTAATTTCTAAAGTAAGGACACATTTGGCAAATCATTGTGGGCAGAAGGGCCTGTAGTGTGGTTTATGTTTTCTATGTTTCTGTGGTAGCATGATGACGTATACAGTTCACGTATACTTATACACATAATGCATTATTTAAGCGAATGAGAATGCTTAATCAACCTATGTATATATGAATACTCAAATATTAAATGCAGAACACTCCTCCCTGCTTAGCTATAAACTCCACTCAATATAGAATGCATCTCAACTATATACACATATACACAGTGCATTATACAAAGTAACTACTATATACAGACATCTACAGCATAGTACATTTTTAAAAGTCCCATTCAGGCTTGAAGATTCAATCACTGTGGGGGATTTCTTACTCTTGTGGGATACTGTCTTTCCAGAAGAGGGGATCACTGCTAGGCAGGTGAGATTGTGGCTCAATCTCAGGTTCTCGGCCCTTCTCCGTGGTGGTTGTAGGAGTTGATTCTGAGACAGCAGGAAGTGGTTCTCCCTTTTCTTCTTCTAGTTTATGCATCTTGATCTTGGGAAGGTGCATTTAGCTCACGGGAGTATTCTTTTATTAATCCTCCTATTGCTCTCATTATGACCTGACCTCTTCTCTTGGTTGCCTCATCCACAACATTACCTGATGAATCGTCTGTTTTCATATCTCCATTGATTCCTGTGTAGTCCATTTATTTTTGTCTGCCCGACGTGCTCTTTGTATGTGCCCTACTTCGTTGCATTTTCTGCAAGTTTCACACTTAAATCTGCATTGGTCTGGTGTACGTGAGCCCCTGTCAAAATGGTAACACAGTTTGTTTGACCATGCAGCCTCCGTTTAATGCTGCAATTTTGTTCACAATCACATTCATTCTTGACTGCAACTCAATTGCATCTCTGTCTGCAGTTTCCATTCAAACAGTGATTTCAACTGCTCTTTAAAATATGATCTGTGCTTTAGTTAGGAACTGTTTTTGAATGCTTTCTTGTAAGGTTTGACAAATAAATTATCTCTCAGTGCATCATTAAGCTGATCACTGGACTGATAATGCTCGGACAACTTCTTCAATTCAGTTGCGTATGCTGAAATTGACCCTCCTTTTTGATTCTGCTTATGAAACCAAAAGCATTCAGCAATCAACAGTGGCTTCAGTCCTAAATGTTCCTGCATTACTTTGACAATATCAGCAAAGCTCATTTCTGCTGGTTTGGAACAGTAAAACTTTGAAGCAGACTGTCTGCTTTTAAACCCAATGCACTGAGCAAAGTTGGTACTTGTTTCTCATTGACCATTTAATATGCTTCAAAATACTATTCAAGTTGCTTTGTATATAAAATCCAGTCTGACATCAGCAGTGGGAAAGTTATTGGAAGGTATTCTAAGGGAACAGATATATGAGTACTTGGATAGACAGGGTCTGATTAGGGATAGTCAGCATGGCTTTGTGTGTGGTCAGTCACATCTAACCAATCTTTGTCATATGCCCTGTAAGCCTATTGCTGCCCACCTTACATCTATACCCTTTAGTTTTAAATAAACAGTTTGTGTAGCTTTGGAACTCTCTTCTTTGAAGGACAACGGAAGCAAAGTTTGTGGTGAGGGAGATGAAGTTTTAAAAAGGTGGTTCATCACAATCTTCTCCAAAGTATCTTGAGATGCCATTACATTAACCATAAGGCCCGCAGCTCACATACTAATACATGAAATAGTATAAAATCTGGAGAGTAATACTGGACTGGGCAGTTGTTTTTACAATTAGCTATGAACCCATTGAATTGCTAACTTCTGTGCCACAACTTCCTACGATGTACCACAGATGGGATACATAGCATACAACAGACTGACCTGACCTCTTTCCTTTTGTATTTTCAGAGAACTGGAAGATGATCCTTTCTTCACAGATATCTACCTAGGGAGCAGATACCCAGCGTCAGACTGGCTTGTTGCACCAGCAGCGTCACAAGCAGCTGCAAAGGCTAATGGAAAACCAGAGGTCAACAGGATAGTACACAGGTGAGCATTGTATCTCATCTTGCTGCTTTCAATTTGTTAACGTTTTCAGCAGGGAAACACCCTGTCACAGTTTCCTGCTCTCAAGCTGAGTTCCGATGGACTGGAAAATTGTAAATGTCACTTCGCTCTTTAAGATGGAAGGGAGGCAGAGAAGGGAAATTATAGACCAGTTAGGCTGACTTCATTGGTTGGAAAATGCTGGAGTCTATTGTTAAGGATGAAGTTTTGGGGTACTTGGAGACTCATAGGCCAAAGTCAGCATGGTTTCCTAAAGGGGAAATCTTACCTGACTGATCTGTTGGAATTCTTTGAGATACTGCTAACAGGCAAGATTAACAAAGGAAAATCAGTGGGTGTTGTTTACTTGGATTTTCAGAAGGCTTTTAACAAGATAAGAGTCCATGGTATTACAGGAAAGCAAGGATAGAAGTTTGGCTGACTAGCAGGAGATGAGGAGTGAAAACAAAGGAGGCCTTTTCGGGTTGGCTGCCAGTGACTAGTGGTGTCTTGCAGGAGTCAGTCTTGGGGCTGCTGCTTTTGTTATATGTCAGTGATTTAGAAGACGAATTTGACGGCTTTGTGGCCAAGTTTGTGAATTGGTGGAAGGGCAGGTAATGTTGAGGAAGCAGGGAGTCTGCAGTGGGGCTTATACGGATTGGAAGAATGGGCAAAAAGTGGCAAATGAAATATAGTGTAGGGTCATTGTAATGAAAAATTATTTTAAACTTCGTTTTGTGTTCTTTTCTTATTCAACTCAGGGTATCTGCATATGCATCCACAAATGAAAGTCATTTCACACCTATTAAACCATAAGAAAACACTTTATTACAGGTACAGAAAGTAAAACAATTGTCTATGGTAGTTGCAAGTATTGAAATCAAAATAAAAATATTTGTCATTCACTAGTCAAGCTGATCTCTGGAAAGCAACACACACAACATGCTGGAGGAACTCAGATTTCCAGCATCTGCAGACTTTCTCATGTTTGTGATTTCTGCATTCTCGAAGCAGAGCCACAGATCCAACAATCTTTCTTGCAGCCTGATCTCTCTCTCTCTCCCGAACTCTAACTCTGGATTGATGTACTGTTTTGAGTCCAGTTTAACATGGCACTGGTGAAGCACAGCGCCTACTTGCTGGTAGCAGACAAAACAGAAAAAAGCTGTAGGTTACTGTATTAATTACACTTTTTCTCTGATACGTTCATTGCAATCAGTAGCCTGTAACTTCCCTTTCAGAGATGAGCTTTGAACTGTCTGTACAACTTGGCATTTTTGACACGTGAACTGAGGTTCCGAAGGTGCTGGACAGTTGCGGCAGTGTGACCCGGGCCCAGAAGTGAGGATAGACTTGAGGTTTGATCGATGCAAGTGTGGGCTGAATTGAAGTGACTGGGCCAGGGCCCGAGCCCGAGGTCATATTGAAATGGCAGAGCCCAGGTCCAAAAGCAAGGGAGAACCGGAGGTTTGGATGATTTAAGCACTGTTCCAGATTTAAAAGGTCATGGAGACGAGGCACGAGCTTGTTCACCTTGCTGCTCTGTGAGGTTTTCTCACTGAGATTGTATCTTACAACTAGTGGGCTCCTGAATTGACTGCAGTGAACACTGGCTTTGTGACTGTGGACTCACCTTCACGAGTTCCAGTTCTGAATGCTATTTGCTTACTTTTATTGTTTGCACAATTTTTTTTACTGCACACTGGGTGTTTGTCAAAGCCTTGGATAAAGTGGATGTGGAGAGGATGTTTCCTGGAGTGGGTGAGTCTAGGACCAGGGGGCACAGTTTCAGAATAGAAGGACAGTGTTTTAAAACAAAGATACCAGAGGTTTGTGAACCTGCGTAATTCATTGCCACAGATGGCGGTGGAGGCTAAATCATTGGGTATATTTAAAGCAGAGGTTGATGGGTTCATGATTACTCAGAGTACTAAAGGTTATAGGGAAAAAGCAGGAGAATGGGGTTGAGAGGGATAATAAATCAGCCATGATGAAATGGTGAAGCAGACTCAATGGGTCAAATGACCTAATACTGCTCCTATGTCTTATGGTCTTATATGGGATGGGATTCTCATTGTTTAGTCATTCACATTGTTTATTGCACTGGCTGTACATTCTCTGTGTGTTTGTGTCTCATTTTAGCTGTCATACAACAAACTCCTCTGCACTAAACTATGAGGAATAGCACTTTCTTTGCCTATTTTGAGATATGTTGATAAGTTTTATGATGCAATTATATTTTAAAAGATTTTGACATAATGTGTATATCATAACTATTTTCCCTCCCATGTTTACTTATAATTATTTGTATTTTGACTTTATAGTGTATCTGCTTATTTTGAGAGTTTAAAACAGATGATATTAGAAAAAGTTCAAAGTTGAAAGTCAATTTATTGTCAAAGTCCATATAAGCCATATAAGAAACCCGGAGATTCATTTTCTTGTGGGCATATTCAATAAATCATCGGCAAACTTGAATATGGCCTCACAGTCATAAGTAAAAAGTGAGTAGAGCAGGAGACTAAGCACACAGCCTCGTGGTATACCTGTGCTGATGGAGATTGTGGAGGAGATGGTGTTGGCAATCCGAACTGACTAGCGTCTGCTAGTGAGGAAACCTAGGATCCAATTGTATAAGGAGGTATTGAGGCCAAGGTATTTGAGCTTATGGATTAGTTTTGAGGGGATGATGGTATTGAATGCTGAGTTGTAGTTGATAAAGAGCATCCTAATGTATGTATGTATGTATGTATGTAATGTATGTATCTTTGTATGTCCAGATGTTCCAGGGTTGAGTGAAGAACCAATGAGATGGCATCTGCTGTGGACTTGTTGCTCTGGTAGGCAAATTGGAGCAGATCCAAGTCGCTTCTCAGGCAGCAGTTCATATGATAAAGAGCATCCTAATGTATGTATGTATGTAATGTATGTATCTTTGTATGTCCAGATGTTCCAGGGTTGAGTGAAGAACCAATGAGATGGCATCTGCTGTGGACTTGTTGCTCTGGTAGGCAAATTGGAGCAGATCCAAGTCGCTTCTCAGGCAGCAGTTCATATGTTTCATCACCAGCCTTTCAAAACAGTTCATCTCTGTGGATGTATCTGCTACTGGGCAATAGTCATTGAGACTGGTTACTACATTCTTCTAAGCACCAATGTATTTGAAGTTTGCTTGAAGCAGGTGGGTACCTCAGACTACTGAAGTGAGAAGCTGAAGATCTCAGTGAACACTCCAGCCAGTTGATCAGTACAGGTTTTTAGTACTTGGCCAGGTACCTCATCTGGTCCACTTGCTTTTTGTGGATTCACCCTCCTGAAGGCTGCCAGCACATTGGCCTCAAGATTGAAATCACCGGATCATCAGGGGCTACGGGAGTTCAAGATGGCTCCTCCATGTTTTAACGGTCAAAAGGAGCATAGAAGACATTGAGCGCATCTGGAAGTGAATTGGTTGATTGGAGTTTAGTTTGGGATTGCCACTTCGCCCGTGAGAAGGCTTTCCAGACATCGTACCTGAACCTCTTTTAACTTGCTTGGTCCCCAGACCTAAGTGCTTCTGATCTGGCCGTCAGCAGATTGTGAGTCTCATGATTCATCAAGGGCTCCTGGTTGGGGAAGACTCAATGATTGTGTGGGGACGCACTCATCTACAACTGTGTCAATAAATTCTGTGACAATCAGAGTCAGATTTGATATCACTGGCATATGTCATGAAATTTGTTAACTTTATGGCAACAGTACAATGAAATACATGATAAAAATAGAGAAAAATCTGTTACATTGAGTGTGTGTGTGTGTATGTATATGTATGTATATATATCTCAAATAGTTAAAATAAGTAATGCGGAAAAAAACTAGTAAAAAAAGTAGTGAGGTAGTGTCCATAGGTACAATGTCCATTTAGAAATTGGATGGCAGAAGGGATGAAGCTGTTCCTAAATTACTGAGTGTGTGCCTTCAGAATTCTGTACCTCCTTCCCGATGGTATCAATGAGAAGAGGCCATGTCCTGGGTGATGGGGGTCCTTAATGATGGACGCTGCCTTCCTGAGGCATTGCTCCTTGGGATGTCTTGGATGCTACAGAGGCGAGTACCCATCATGGACCTGACCAATCTTACAAGTTCCTGCAATGCATTTTGATCTTGTTTAGTACCCCCCCCCCCCCCCATACCAGGTGGGCATAATGCTCCTCATGGTACATTTTGAGTTTTTGAGTGTTATTGTTGACAAACCAAATCTCCCCAAACTCCTAATGAAATATAGGCACTGTCTTTCCTTCATAGTGTATTCATTCAGATCCACAGTTGAGTCCTTGAACATGGCCTGGTTCACCAACTGGAAGCAATCCCATCGCAGCTCCTCTGCCTCACATGACCATCTCCTTGTTGTCGTAACCTCTGGAACTTTGCAGATAGGAGAAGGACAGTCAAGTGATCCAATTTACCGAAAAGCGGTCATGGAACAGTAGGCATTCCTTATCTTAGTCTAACAATGTGTTGAAATTTCTGGTGTTACAGGTTATATGCTGATGGTAATTGGGCAGGGTTTTCTTCAACCAAGTTTGTTTGAAATCCCCAACTATGATTTGAAGTGCATCAAGATGGACCTTGTCTGGAGACGGTATCATGTAATATCTCGAGCACTTGATTATAGTCAGCCACTGGTGATGTGTAAACTGCTGTCAGGATTATGGAGGAAAACTCCTTAGGTAAATAGAACGGATAGGATTTGACCATTAGGTGTTCAAGGTCGGGGGACACAAGTTCGCCAAAACTACCATGTTGGAGCATCACTGAGAGTTTTATCATGAAACACACACCTCCACCTTTTGCCTTTTCCAAATCGGCAGTTTGGTCCATTCTGTAAATTGAGAAGCCTTCAGGTCTAATCGCTGTGTCTAGAGTGCTGGGAGAAAGCCACGCCTCATTCAGACATAGAACACAACAATCTCTCATTTCCCTCTGATGCATCAATCTTGTCCTCAGGTTCTCAATTTTGTTCTCCAGCAACTGCATGTTTGCTAACAAGATGCCGGGTAGTGACAGCCTCATCCCTCTGCGTTTCAGCCTGGCTTCGAATTTCCCCCCCCCCCCACCCCACCTTCTGCCTCGCTTCCACCAGGGTGGTAATCCTCTTAGAGACAAAGTTCCTGCTTGGTCCACCAGGTCCTTCGTAAGGTCATGAAATCTATGGATCATTAAACACATTACTTAAAGGGAAATAGCATGCTGCAAATTGCAGTGAGAGTAATTTAATGTCATTATAATTGAGCCATGATGTGTACAAACTGGATGCTGTATTTCTAATATTGTATAGTGTAAGTGTACTTCAGTGGCTGTGGAGTGTTCTGTGTTCCTGAAAAATAAGTGGAAAATGCTGAGTAACTACAAATCTCATTTTCATTTGTGTTCCAGCTTTCTTTGTCTTGTTCCTGATGCAGTAAAAACATCACATCTTGTGACAGGATCTGGCTATGAAACTTATCTTGTGGATGCTCATCAACTGGTAAGACAACTGTTGTATTCCTGACATCACACATTGAAAAAGGCGCCCACATGACAGATGCTTCTTTCTCTGCAAACACCCAACCTCTGCAAGATCTCGCTTAAATGTTCCAAAATTTGCGTCTACCCCAGTTCAGGACCAGTTGTATCCCTTCCCATAACCGTTTTAAAATTAATTGAGTTATAGACAGTAAACCCAACATGCTTGCTAATAGACACTTGCTGTAGCTCATTTCTCAGGAGAAGATCCAACTTTGCACCATCTCTAGTAGTTCCATCTATGTATTGATAAAGGAATCTTTCTTGGACACATTTAATAATAATTCACACTCCATCCAAGCCTTTTGTACTATTGCTAACTTGGTCATGTTAGGGAAGTTAAAATCTCCCTTTTTATACTGTCCTGGTATGTTTGTAATCTGCCTACATATCTTCTGCTCCAGTTCCAGTGACTTCTGCAGGGTGTATAATGAGTCCCATCAGAGTGACAACCTTCTTTCTTTTTCTAAGTTGCACCAATATGATCTCAGTGGATGATCCCCCAAGAATATCCTCTCTGTTTGTATCTTCTTCCATCAAAAATGCCACTCCCCCTCCTATTTTAGCTGCCCCCTGCCCCCCCCCCCCGTAGAACCTTTACCTGGAATCTGCCTCCATTACTGCCCTTGGTAACACATTCTGAGTTTTGACAAAGAGCCAGCAACACAAAGTGTTGACCATTTCTCTCCCCACAGATGCTGCCCAGCTTGCTGTGTTTTTCTAGCATTCTCTTCACTCCTTGTGCTTAAAGAAAAGTTTTTCTGAGCTTAATATCCGGATGCCAGAATCACAGTTAATTATTGATCTCTTGGAGTCAGCCTAAGAACATACTGTATATCAATCAGTATACGGAGGCAGACTGAACCCCGCACTAACCCTGTGCAATGTCCAACTGACCCAGCCTGTAAAAGTGCTGTTATCCCCATGACTCCACCAGGGACTGGTACCCCTTCTCCAGCTGTGCCATGACCAGCAGACCAGGCTGGGGTCTTGATGTGCCACACAGATCAGGCTCCAGCAGTGTCCTGTTGCTCAGATCAAAGCTCCACTGTTTGTGCCTTGTCCCTGGTTCCACCTCTGTTCAACCCCTGATTCAGCCTCACCTCACCGTGGGCCCAGGCTTTCCTGACACTGCCATTCAGACTCATGCCAGAGCCACATCCCCTCGTTTGAGGTCTGTGGTCCTTGGACCAGGCAGCTGGAGGGAACACTGCAGCCCAGTCCCACCTATCTGCTTCCACTGTGCCCTTCCTGTACTTCCACTGAACTTCTTGCTGTTCTGTCTACCCTTCCCAATCACACACCCTCACTGCCTCCTCCCATTATCCCTACCTTCTCCCCTCGTCGCACGCATCCCCCACTGTCCTTCAGCCCTCCATCATCCCAATCACCATTGTACACCCTCTCCCTCATCCAACATTCCCCCACCATGCTAGAACCACCAGCCACGACCTAACACCTTCTCCCCTATTCCACACACCCCCATTGTGTCAGAACACCCACAACCCCTGTGCCTCGACCCCAAATACCGTTCCACAATCTCCCTATCCCACACTCACCCCTACCATGCCCTCTCTCTCACCCTCCCATACCACACACTCCTCCTCACCCCCTCCCACAGACCCCCATTGTGCCACACACTCCCCGCCATAGTATACCCTTACCCCATACCCCAGTGTCCCATGTTTCCCCAGTCCCACACCACACACTCTCAGTTTCACACCCTTTACCCCCATTCCACACCCACTCACTGTGGGTTTTCCTCACTGTTCTACACCCTCCCTCTACCCCACTCACCACCATCCCACATTTACCCCCAATACTGTGCCACCCCCTCTCCCCTCCCTCCCCCACTGTGGCCCACTGCCCAGGGCAACCTGGGCTACACTGATGTGTGCTCTGCAGTTCCAGGGGTGCTGGGCCAATGTCAGAGGCTGGAAGTGGCCAGCTGACTGCCATTCCTTGACAAGCCATCCACCGGTGCTATTCTATGAAGGAGACTTCCTGAAGATGCTGTTTGACAGGATGACACAGATCTTGCACCAGGTAATTTACAACCGCATGGCACTGGTTGTCATTTCTTCCTGGAGAGAGGGAGCACAATGCAGGAGTTCTCCCAACTCTGAATCACACGCCCATGGATCCAGGTCCCATTCTGAGACTTCAGCTGAGGTAGTGCTAGACTTCCAGGGCATGGGGTCTGAGGCCTGTAGTACCTTTGGAGGACAGTACTGCAGAGTTATTAAACTGATAGAGTTGGGTTCCATGCTATTAGAATTGGGAATGCTGCATCTCAAGTAGACATTTTCCATCAGACTCCATTTTCCTTCAGTGGGTGTCAGAAACCCTCCAGCATCATTTAGGTGGAGTGCCCTGCAGTGTCCTGGCCAATGTCTACTTAACCAGGCCATCGTCTTATCGCTGTCCTTGGGCAACTTGGCTGCGGCTTTTTCTACGGTTATAACAGTGCTAACTGTTCACGGGCAATGTATTAGCACTGACTGCTAATGAGAGTGAGTGAGTGAATGAGTCAGGGTTGACCATGGATGTTGCATCCTAGCTGTCTAGATACACAAGTCTTGGCAGTATGACATGGAAAGCAAGCTGTGCCCAAGTAGCAACCCCCTCCACACCTAAAGGAAAGGCAAAGACCGATACAGTTTGGCACCAGCAGAGTTACAGGAGTTCCCAGTCAGCGTTGAGCTCAATGTAGGACTGCCTTAGGGACTCCAGCTCCAGATTTTACCCTCAGGGTTTACTCCCAAAGCCTTCCCCATCAGCAGGTATAGGGCAAGGCAGTGGAGGTTTTAGATCAGAGTTTTCCTTCTCCTAGATGAGCCTCTGACAACCAAGTCCAGCTCCTGGCCTTCACTTGTGGCTTACTTACTCAGTCCAGTGAAACCGTTTCTACTGACAGGAGAAGGGGAAAAGGCAGTCACTTTCAGCAGATGGGGACTTATTAGCCATGGTTGGCTCATGAGAAAGAGGAGTAAATGGGTCACTCATGGAGTGCTGTCGTGGGCAGTAGCGATTTACAATCAATATCAATGATTGAAGGTAACGTGTTTATATTTTGCTAACGTTACAAAATTGATGAGAATGAAAACAGATATAAATCAGGAGCACAAGTAAGTATTCTCCATGCATCTGTTTTGAGTACAGTGTACCAAAAGGAAGTTGCTTGCCACAATCCAGGGTAAAGCAGCCCACTTGATTGGTATTCATACACCCAATAGTCCTTGCAGTAAAGGTCAATAGTTTCCACTTGTGCTGATGTGTTAGACATTATGTAGTCCCAATTCATTTAAATGTTCTTTGCACTTTTATTCTCCTTTCCAAAGTTTTTCTCCTTCCTTTGAGCATAAAAGAGCATAGCACAATATACCTCAGGAACAGGTGCATTCTCGCATTCTCCTCTCAATTCGGTGTCATCTGCAAATTTGAAAATGTAATATCGCATTTTGTGAATAACTGGGCTGGGCACTGATGCTGTGGCACTTGGGAAAGATCCATTCAATCCCACTGCTTCCTGTCTGTCAAACAATTCCAAAACCATGTCATTCTTGAGGACGTCCATTAACTTAAGTGGGTTCTTATCAAAAGGGATGGGTAAAACATTCTGATCTGACCAGTGATGCTGACGTCTCATAAATAAAAATACTTAATGGATTAGGGAAGTTGACAGATGGACCATGTTGGAGGGAAATGGGATTCATGGACAGATAACATGTTGTACATACAGTGAGCTCTAGGATGTTCTAGTTTTGACTGGGGAGGTAAATTATAAGCAGGGTTCAAGAGCTTGAGATTGAGGAAGACAGAGAGGTTGTGGAAA
This sequence comes from Hypanus sabinus, assembly GCF_030144855.1. Taxonomy (NCBI): domain Eukaryota; kingdom Metazoa; phylum Chordata; class Chondrichthyes; order Myliobatiformes; family Dasyatidae; genus Hypanus; species Hypanus sabinus. The sequence goes on from NC_082706.1 coordinate 36,758,739, forward strand.
GCATTGGATGGAGCCTTAAAGGTAGTGACTAGTAAATAATCCTGAACTGAGGGTGAAATGCTTAGCTAGCTTGTACTGAATGCTTTTTGCTTTTGTACTTAAATAGGAATTCTTCATTGTATTGAAGATTACAGCCTAATAATTTTTATTTCAGCCGTATGACCTGAATTTGCAGATAACATCTGTGATTTCAAAAGTTGCACTCTTCCCTCATCCGCACCTCCATGAGTATTTGCTGGATCCGTTTATTAACCTGGTTCCCGGCTGCAGGTCTCTCTTCTCTATCATTGTCCGAGTGAGTATTCGCATTACATAAATTGAATGAAAGGTCAATATCAGGAAGAGCTAAGTGGGTGGACTACAGAACAGGGATAGCTGTGAGTGAGTGGATAGAGGATTAATGAAAATATTCTGATAGGTTGAACGTTGAATCAGTTTTAATGCTGCAGTGGAAACAAGAGCCAGGGCCTTCTAAATATGGCAATAAGTAGCTTCTGAACTTGGCTTCAGTTTATAAGGAATGAAGGAGAGCTGTAATAATTTGCAAAGTCTTTATGCATGAACGGGCAGCCTGTTGCCTCTAGTACCAGGCCGATAATGGAAGCAAACTGGCAATGTCAGAACTTGCTTTATTCCAGTTGTCAAAACAAACATTATTGTAAAAATGCCTCTGGAAATCTTGTCCTAACACTGCTTCTGGGTCTGGCCCATGAGAGTCTGGTCCCAACCAGCAGTGCTGATTTTTCATAGCCTTTGAAGTGATTTGACTGGCCTATCATTGCAGTAGATGCTCACTGTGGAGTGGTCATGGCCTGAGAATGACCTGGTGTAAGCACTCAAGGAGAGTGTATTAAACTCTTTCCTTAATCAGTCTCGTATTCACTCTTCACTTCTCAGGTAATTGGTGATCTCATGCAGAGGATACAGAGAATCCCACAGTTTGATAACAAGTTACTTCTCCTCAGAAGGCAGCTGATGGGATTGGAACCTGAAGACATGTAAGTTGACTAGTCATTCAGTGTTTAGTTATATTAAGCCAATCCTGTTCTGTTAAAGCAGGATTACTGTTCTTTCTTTGTAGAACAGTAAGATGGTGGAGGAGTTATTGGAACAACAATTTCAGACAGATCAAATTTTAACACTGAAGTTGGAATTTAAGTTCAGTATCAAAATGAAACTACTTAATGTTTCAAAAAGTTAATTCCTCTGGGGAATGCAGTTTGCTCCCTTATATCACTGCAGACTCACTGACACGAGTGATTTCAGATTTTTGAAGTACCCAGGATGTATATCAGATCATGCTAGGCAATAACTGCTGGGTTTGAGGGTGACATCAGATCCATTCACTGTAGGAGATTCAGTCTTCTTCAGCTGCCCTATGGCACCTCCCTTCCATTATAAATAAGGATGGTCACATAATATTCAATTCCATTTTAGTTCAAAGTACATTTATTATCAAAATATGTATATTTTATACAGCCTTGACTGCTTACAGGCAGCCACACCGCTCGTCCCTTCATTGTTTGGGGTGTTAGTTTACCACAGAAAAGGGGTTATTTATAAAGTATTTAGTTGTATTTCTTTCTTTTTATGAGTCACCAGTAAGTACCCATCTTCAGTAGCACCATCGTAAACCAGAAGTTTAAACCTTAAATCTTAAACCACAAAAGAGTCAGGCCATGATTATGTGCAAATGTTAGTCAAGAACTGATAGATGGTGAGTACAGTTTGTGCTGTCTGACAATTTGTGCAACCATCTAACTTTACTGTTCAATGCCATTGCTCTTGCTGAGCCCTCTTTCCCCGTCCACTGATGCACCATGAAACAGGCCCTACAACTCAGCCTTCCATGCCGATCAAGTTGCCTCTATGGGCTAATCTGTTTGCTTGTGTTTAGCACACATCCCCCTAAATATTTTTGATTCAAGTATCTGTCCAAATGTCTTTTAGGCATTGTAATTGTACCCACCTCTATCACTTCCACTGACAGCTCATTCCACATATCCACCAGCCTCTCAGACCCCTTTAAATCTTTCCCTCTCACCTTAAACCTATGCCCTCTAGTAACCCTCACCCTTGGAAAAATACTGTGACCATTCACACCATTAACACCCCTCACATGTCTTTATATACCTGTAAAAGGTCACCCCCTCAGCCTCTTAGCTCCTGGGAAAAAAAACAGCTTATCCAATCTCTCCTTATTACGCAAGTCCCCAAATCACAGCAACATCCTTGTGAATGTTCTACACCCTTTCTGTCATAATGACTTCCTTCCTGTAGTAGGTAACCAAGACTGCACACAATGTTCCGAGCGTGGTTCCACCATTGTCTTGTAACATAATGCTACAATATTTGCCCTGACCAATGAAGGCAAGCATGCCAAATGCCTTCTTCACCAGCCAGTCTGCCTGTGTCAGTATTTTCAGGGAACCATTCCTGCAGGGACTTGCCGCTTACTGTACAAGTTGTGCCCTGGTTTAACTAACCAAAAGGCATCACCTCAGAATTGGAGTCGGAGTTATGTCATGTGAAACTTGTTGCATTACAGCAGCAGTACAGCGCAGATTTTAAAAAATGCAATAAATTACTTACTAAATAAATAAATAATGCGATAAAAATGAACACTAAAGTAGATCTCCCTGGATTCAAGGACTGTTCAGAAATCTGATGGCAGAAGGGAAGAAGTGTTCCCAAATCATTAAGTGTGGGTGCTACACCCCCAACTGGTGGTAGTAAGAGGAAAGCATGTCCAGATAGTGAGGGCCCTTGGTGATAAATGCTGCCTTCTTGAGGCACTGCATCGTGAAGGTGTTCTCGGCAGGGAGGGTTGTGCCCATGATGGAACTGGCTGAGTCTACAACCTTCTGCAGCCTCTGAACCTGTGCAATGGAGTGTCTGTACCAAGTGGTGATGCAGTCAATTAGAATGCTCTCCACCACGTATGTAGAAATTTGTAAGAGTCACTGGTGACTCTCTTAAAGGATTAGAGACACTCCTTTAATGAAGCAGGTTTGCCTTCATTATCATTGCATCAATACATTGGGTCCAGGAACCTGAAGCTGCCCATCCTGTCCACAGTGACGAATGATGAGTGTTCTCCCAACTTCTGCAATCAATTCCTTGGTCTTGCAGACATTGAATGAGGTTGTTGTTGCAACATCATCCAACTAGTCAGTCAACCCCACTCCTGCAGGTCTCCATGCTGCCGCCTGAAATTCTACCAACCACAGTGGTGTCATTGGTCACACAGTCATGCGTATAGAGAGTGGAACAGTGGGGATGCGACTTTCAGGTGCACCTTTGTTGTCTGTCAGCAAGGAGATAATGTTGTTACTGATCTGTACCGATTATGGTCTCCCAATAAGTTATTTGAAGGTACAAAGGGTTGTAAAGAGGATCACTTTTTGAAGCTTGGTGATTACTACTTAGGAACGATGCTGTTGAACACCAGGGTGTAATCAATAAACAGCAGCTTGGGTTTGTGGACCGTTTTGTAGTTGTTTAGATGCTCCAGAATAGACAGCCAGAAAAACTGCATCCCCTGTAGACCAGTTGGGGCAGTAGGCAAATCGCAATAGCTTGCTCAAACAGGAGTTAATTCTGTCAAAACCAATCTCTCGAAGTACATCATTACAGTAGATATGAGTGCTACCAGGCAGTATTAGAAGCAGATCACCCTTCACAGACTTTGTATTCATACAAGTTAAATTCCATTTGCCATTCCTTGGCCCACTTGATCTCTGCAATTTCCTTATGTTCATTGCTCTGAGTCCCTTAGAAAAGTCCAGCACAGGAACAGGCCCTTCAGCCCATCTAATCCATGCTGAAACCATTTAAACTGCCTACTCTCTTCAACCTGCACCAGGACCATAGCTCTCCATACCCCTACTCGCCATGTACCTATCATAACTTCACTTAAACGTTGAAATCAAGCTTGCATGAACCACTTGTGCAGGCAGCACGTTCCACACTTTCACGACCCTCTGAGTGAAGAAGTTTCCCCTCATGTTCCCCTTAAACTTTTCACCTTTCATCCATAACCTTTGGTTATAATCCCACACAACCTCAGTAGAAAAAGCCTGCTTGCATTTACCCTATCTATACTCTTCATAAGTTTGTATATCTTTATCAAATTTCCTCTCAGTCTTCTATGTTCTAAGGAATAAAGTACTAACTGATTAATTTTTTCCTTATAACTCTGGTCCTCTAGTCCCAGCAACATCCTTGTTAAATTTCTCTGTACTCTTTCAACCTTATTTACATCTTCCCTGTAGGTAGGTGACACAAACTGCACACAATACTCCAAATTTTGATAGGCAGCATTTGTAACCTTAAAATAGGAGCACAGGAATTTGAAACTATACTTGATTTTAAATTCAGGCTAGACAATGGGGTGACCCGTTGAGGCACCCTTTGAGAGAAAGGTAGTGCACTCTGATATGACCAGAATGAACATTAAATTTTCCTTAGTGCTATTGGTATTGCTTTGCTTTGGAAATTGAAGAATGAAAACCAGTTTATTAAAGAAGAAAGACGCATAGCAAGGCAAATATAGCTCCTCCTCGTTTAACGAAGGTCACTTCTGATGGCAACATTTCTGGCTGATCTGCCACCCTTGTGCCTCTCGTTGTCATTCTGGAGACGTGCAGTCCTTTCATGCGCCGTCTATTCATCTCTTCCGCTGTTTGTTCTTTGTCTCTGATCCTGGAGATGTGCATTTCTCAGCTCTTTTGTCTCTTCCTCTCCTCCTTCTGTGCCTATTGTTGTCATTCTGGAGACGTGCATGCCTCTCCTTCTCTGTCTCTTCGTCCCTCATCTTTTTATCCTGACTCTTTGATCCTGGAGTTGTGTGGCCCTGACCTCATTCGATCCTTGTGCTCTCCCTCTCCTTGCTGCTTCCCGACATTTGGTGTCATCTCTTGACCATATTGTCCCCCTTCTCCTTCCACGCAGCATAATTAGGCTGACCATAGTTTTTTTTTATCCTAATGCTGTATGGAAGATATGAAGCAGTAATACCAAAGGAAGCTAATTATTCTTGATGATGTGGTTGGCGCTTTCCTAAATGGACGTGATATCGTCACCGCTGTCCTTTGACTGCAGCAAAGGGTTTTATGGGTGTCTCGAAGTTTGTCATTATGGGTTACGGGATGTTATGTCATGCTAAATTTAGAGACGATCCGATGTTCAGTTTTTGAATCTAGTCAAGACTTTTATACATTGTGGGGACTATTTTTGAGTTATTTTCAAAACCTTTGATTTGTTGTAAAAGTACAGATGGTGGCTAATAATATATTTTATTATATGATAAGGTTTTTCCCCCTTTTTTTCTTGCTTTTCCTAACAGCTCTGACCTTGGTAGTGGGTTTAGATTTTTTTTCTGTATACCAAACTTTTTTATATTTCAATATTATGATTTATTTTTTATGAATACAAGGTTTTATGATTGTAACTGTATTTTAATACAATGTATTTGGTACTTTTTTTGATTTATATCTTCTTGTACCCTGTATTCCTTTATGCAGAAACTGATAAAAAATATTGAAAGAGAAGTATGTCATTACAGTAAGATTTAATGATCGCTTATTGATGGGTGGCAGTTAGATCTGTCCCAATCCTGCACATGCTGATGGTGATATGTCACCACTTGAAGTAGAGTTGACTTGCCCTTTTGCTCCGGTTGGTGTCGCTGCTGAAGCTGGCCGTGCGCGTGCGTCATGGTGTCGCATCCCTATTTCCATGATGGCAGATCAGCTCTTGGGTGAAAGCGGGGCTGTTGATCTTGGCGAATGAGCAATTTTATACAAATATATAGCCCTGAATGAACTTTGCCTGCATTCTGTAAGTTAGCGCATTTTGTCGATTTAGCCAAAAAAAGTGCCACTGTAATGCACCTTTTGCGCTAACTGGAGGTCACATACAGACAAACAGAGCATGAGAGTTTTAGTAGTATATAAATATTAACTCAATATTTGTTTCTGTGAACATTTTGCAGGGTGGATCATGCGATATTACTGAAAGGAGTGATTGTCCTGGAGGAATTCTGCAAGGAGCTGGCTGCAATATCATTTGTCAAATCGTCAACTGAACCCAATTAAACCAGGATAGTTGGGATTGTGGACACGATTGAACTACGTTACTGAATGAAGTCCATCTGTCTCCTCTTCTCCACAGTATGGAACTTCCGTCCACTAGGATTTGCATTTAGCAGTTGGACTTCTTGTCACTGTGCTTTTTAAAAAATCTATTCCTCTTTGCCCTGAGATAAACATCCTGAATTTAGCTTGCACCTATGAGTGGGTGAGCTGTATTGTGCTGGGAATAAGGACTTGTTACTCAACTTTAATCAGCGGAACTCAATTTGCACCAAGACCAAATGTTGGTCTCCTGAGTGATGCTCATCGCAACACTCGCTCCCTAAACATCTCCTCTCAGTTTTTCCCATCCTTTCTTTGCTCCCCTTCCCTTTCTGAATTTTAATCTTACATTGTTATTAACTGACAATGTTTCCTGACTCAGAACGCACGTTATAAGATTATATAAAATAATCTGAGTGAAATGTTTCAACATTTCAGAGTTGTCTGAGAGTATATAAATGCAAGTCTTATTCTTTAAAGATGAATTAATTACACTGGACAGCAAATTCTTTCCGAAGTGTTGGTTCTTCAGATTTTTTTTTGTGGTTACGTGGCTTCAAGCTGAGCTCAGATATGATTTCAGACTACTTGTATCATGTAGGAATTTGGAGAAACAAGAAATTAATTTTTATTGAATATAATATGTTCAATTGCTGAAGCTTTGCAATAGGTCAACTAAGCTAAAAATGTTTTGATGATGATTTTCATCTTTACTCAGTGGCTTCTTGCTTGTATGTCCAACAAAAATTATCCAGCAATGGTGGGTTCCAGTTGCCCTGATACTGTTTCTCCATGACCATAATGTCCTTTCACCTTGCTCTTCACTGACAGTGCCAAGATTTGCAGGGAAGTTGTCTAAATGGGAATGTAGAAGATGAGTCTTTAGTGACATGTTGCACTTCATGGTTTTATAGTTTGAAGTATGTTGACAATAGTTTGGTGCTCTGTAGTTGCCAAGAAACTTTTCAACATACCTGAATGCCTTCCATTGAATTTTCTCCAGTCACACTAGAAGTTCATCAACTTGCCTGTTGTTGATGACCATTTTGATTGGTAGTACAACAAAAATGCCTTTCCAACTCTCGGCATTGGTTATTCTGGAAAACATCCATCTCAAGTATTGAAATCTTTTTCCTTCACCTTTCATCGCTGTCACAAAATTTTTAATAAGCCCCAATTTTATATGGAGAGGAGGCAAAAATAGCTTTGTAGTCTACAAGTGGCTTATGTGTCACACTTTTCTGCCCTGCTTACAAAGTGGCCAGTACTTTTAAATGTACTGAGATTTTTTAGCATAGCTGTCTTATTTGCAAATGAAGCAACAGTAGTTGGTGTATCTGAGCAACATTCCCAGAATCAGCACCACTGCTTTCAGATCACCAGTTGTATTTGCTGTATTGTATGTGTTTCAACAAGACTTCTAAATTTCGGTAGTTTTCTTTCACGCGTACTGCATAGCCAATTGGTGTTGAAGGGTGCACACTGCCATCATGTAGTCGCTCAGTTTTCAGGCTTAACACTGAAGAATCAATAACAAGATACCATTGTTGTGGGTCTTGCTGGCAACCCTAAACGTACCCAGGCTTGCCTGGACAAGATAGAAAACTTTTAAGCTTAACATTGTGGGCAACATTTTACTGGACTTGAATAACAAATTGAAATAACAAATTTAGACGATTCCAAAAAAGTGGTGTGTGTTGGGGAAGTTTCATGGTGATTTTCTTGATCAGCAGTCTACAATAAGATATACCCAAAAGTATTCAGGGAACACAACCTTTGTTGTCCTGTGTTATAAGGCTCTCAAGTTATTTGGAAATGTTGTCTGGTACAAGCAGCATTTTAATGAGGATTCCCTATTATTTAAAAACAATGTTTCCCACAATTTGAGATTGGTGGCATGGTCTTCTTAAGAATCTAGAACAGTACCTGCAAGAGAATGAAATCTTCACCTAATTGAATAAACATTTGTGTTCTTTGGTGGTTGATGTTAAGCATGAAATCACTCGCTGCTCTGGGGTTGTCATGTTCTGCTCATGTTCTGAGGGTTCCTCCAAGACTCAAGTAGATAAATAGTAGTCTTAACTTGTTGGAGGTCTGAAATTCAAATCTGCAAATGTCGAGGCCCACCTCACTGAGTTGCAGAGTGACATGTTGGCAAATACTTAAAAATAGAGAAGGTAGTTCCCTAAACTATAGATGGACTGCAAAGAATGACTTTATCAAACACCCACCGATCAGGCCGTCAGCTGGTGAGTCCAGGAGTTAGATGATCCCAGTGCTTGCAAGAGTATGGGTACAAAACCAGACCTGTTTTACAAAAGGGAGGCATTCCTGGACAAATGTTTAATCAAGTTAAATTTCATAAATGAAAAACCTAACATTCAGTGTTAGTGGATTTTATTACTGTGCATTCCTGTGATAAAAGTGGTATATTCTTCATAGATTTGATTTGTGAATCAGACACATAACCAAAGCATCAAAAGGTTTCACCTGGTCTCATTCTGTGGCCATCACTGGCTTTTCATTTTCAACAAGTGCTGATTTTGTCCTTTGAGAGTGTTCAACTGACTCTGGTTCAATTCACTTCCTCAACACACACTTTCTCACGTTACCTTTCCCAACATCTTATGGTCGTGAGATGAAGTGTTGTCAGGTAACAACTTTTTAAGTTTACTTTTCACCAATGCCTGTTCTGACTTAAACTTTTCACTTCAGAATGGCAGATATAAACCATGGCCATGCTTCAAAACACCTGTGGGACTTGCACACAACCACTCTTTGTCAGACACACTTTGTTTCATGGAGGCAAATTTCCCAAGAACCTTAAACCATGAAGATATCATTCAAGTTCACTGACTGCAGCTAGGGCATGCAAATAAGGCCCAGGAGAGGGATAACAGTGGTCTTGTAATTTTCAGAAGACTCACAGACAGAATCAACTCTTGGGCTACACATGCACTAGCTCATTCAATTTATTAAAAACTAGTCAAAGTACTGACAGAATGATCATATTGTTCTCAGTAAAATGGATTTATCTTCAGCTGGAATGTGTCTATTTCCTCACATTGCTTCTAATGGTCTAGTGATGAATCTTGGACTGACGACCACAGACACCAGCAACACTGGGTGAGTATACAACAGCTAGAGAATGGAACTTGCTGCTTGGAATGTTGCAACTTCTTCGGGAGTCCTTAGGTATTCCTCGATTTCACTGTCTGATATCTCCTCCTCCCCAGTGGTTGGATTACTGCAGCTTCCCTCCGGCTCCAGGTTCAGATTTTTCCTCTTTGTTTGCGTGAGGCACGGAGGGAGGAAAACCGGTGCGGAGCGTTTCCGACTCGACCCTGCCTCCTGTGCCTGGTGACAGCTACTGTTCTCGCCAGCGGCTGACATACGTTCTTCCTGCGAATCTGTCTGTGCATTTGCGCTTTCTGTCCAAACACAGTCAAGTGTCTGCCTCAATAATAAGGTGCGATGGCGGAGAATATCACCGGTATATTTCACCACAGTTTTGGCATCGACTTGCTGACCTCTCAGCCAGGGCAGCTGCGATGCTAGTCTGATTAAAACACCAGTGATCTCTTTCAGCCGCTGAGAGGTGGGTGGTGGCAATGAAATTCCAGCCAGCTTGCAGAACCTTCCCATGCTACACTTCAGGCGCTGCGCAGGGAGCAAGGACTGCCAAGCCAGGTAAGCTGCTGCTGTGATGATGGGGACAGGGTGTCTCCCTGTCACCAGCCACGTTTCACTGGCCAGTTCCACCAACTGCACTGCAAGATCCACCACCTTGTCTTTATCCTCTAAAAACTGGGGCGGAATCAACCTGGAATTCTGGAGCAAATTAAACCTTGAAAGAGAATAGAAATGTGTCAGAGGGGTCAGTATGATCAAAAGCACATGTGCCCTGTCTAAGAGTTATGTCGATATCTTCAGGCTAGCACAGGCAATCTGTTGAAGGGCAGTACAAATAAGCCAGGTAACTACACATCAGTGAAGCTTACATCAATTGGTATGGAAACTATTGAAAAACAATCAGGATTTATCAACACTTAGGATTTATCAACACTTAGGATTATCTATGATCAGGATTCACCTACACTTGGAAAGATAGGTTTGATTAGGGATAGCATGGCTTTATCTGTGGGAAATCATGTGTTATTAATTTTTTTGAGATAACTAAGCAATGACATATTGATTACATTGTCTACAGTAACCTTAAGGCCTTTAACAAGATCCCATATGACAGGCTGATCAGAGTCACACTGCATTCATCCCAACTGGCCCATACCAACGAAGATGTCCATCTTAAGACAATTCTATTTAGCTCATATCCTATGCCTTTACCATCTATGTACCTGCCAAGTACCTTTTAAATATTCTTAAGTGTATCTACTTTAACCTCTTCCTCTGGCAGACTGTTACAAGAAAAATAAGGTTATTCTAGTAGGTGATTTTAACGTTCCATATACTAATTGAGAGTCCCATACTGTAAAAAGGCTAGAGGGGATAGAGTTTGTCAAATGTGTTCAGGAACGTTTCCTCCAGTACATAGAAGTTCCAAACATAGAGGGTGCGATACTTGATCTGCTATTAGGGACTGACAGGGCAGGTGACAGAGGTTTGTGTAGGGTAGTGGTCACCAACCTTTTTAAGCCCAAGATCCCCTACCTCGACCTTAGTGAAAGGCGAGATCGACCCCAGATTGATTAGTTACACGCATGCACACTGTGGCAGAAAAGACCGGAAGTAAAACCCCGCAACCAGAAGTAGAAATAATGCACCACCCTTTTTTTGCACTGCGGACCGGTTTAATATTGGCAATATTCTTGTGGACCGGTCGACGGGGGAGGGGGTTAAATACGGTGGGAATACAGTGATACTCGAAGCAGGTTCCTTATGTCCAGTCTATTCTGCAATTTAGTTTTTGCGGCTCTCAGCACTTAGCTACTGTCCCGTGCTGTTCATGTTTTTTTCGCTGAAAAAACTCAGCGGGTTTGTCTTTAAGTGCAGGGTGCTTGGACTCAAGGTGCCAAAGCAGCTCATTGCTTCATTAGACAGCCTCCCGCCCATCTGCAGCCAGACGCGCTGGTCGTGGGTGGGGTGAGAGGATAAGGTCAGGGCCGGAGGTCTCCGTGCCGGGGCCGCGGCGGTCGCAGTCCAGAGTGAGTGACTGACCGAGCGAGGAGTGCGACAGGTCCACCCCCCTTATAGGATCTATCGGCCGACCAAAGTTTGTCTCGAGGGATAACTAAGTATATCGCAGCGAAGTAGCTGCTCTGCTACTTACAAAACCTTGAGCCCAAATTAGGACGTCTGTGAATATTTTAGCACCAGGTTCCTCACGAGCATTCGGTGTGGTAAACAGGTTTAGAGGCGGCACCCATTTGTCCGTGTTCCAGGCCAGTAGCATCGGCGGTACTGAAGTATCCTGTGTAGTGTGGGGGAGCTATGCGCGTGCGCACTGTGCAGAAAGAATGGAACTAAAACCCCACAACCCGGAAATAATCTCTCAACAGTATTTGTGTATTTATTTTTCATTTTTTTTGGGATCTACTGGGAAAGTCTCAAAGGTCGACCAGTCGGTCGCAATCGACGGGTTGGCGACCACTAGTGTAGGGGAACATTTTGTATCTATTGGTCATGATACCATTAACCTCAAAATAATAATACTGACACGTGTGACTTTAGCTTCTCCCTCTCAAACCGCAGAAATTGAAATTGCTATTGAAACTCCTCCATCAACTCCTGCCTGAGAAGCGACTTGGATCTGATCTAATTTGCTGACAAGTCCACAGCAGATGCCATTTCACTGGCTCTTCACTCAATGCTGGAACATCTGGACAGCAAAGATGCATACATCAGGCTGCTCCTTATCAGCTACAACTCAACATTAAATACCAGCATCCCCTCAAAACTAATCAGTAAGCTTCAAGACCTTGGCCTCAATACCTCCTAATGCAATTGAATCCTTTATTTCCTTATTTGCAGATGCCAGTCAATGTTTAGCTCCCTGTTCTACACACTTTGCACTTATTGCTGTGTCGCTAAGCACAGCTCCAATGCCATTTTCAAGTTTGCTGACGACACCACTGTCATTGGCCAAATTAAAGGTAGTGACAAATAAGAATATGTGGAGAGGTTGAAACTCTGGCTGTGTGGTGCTACAACAACAACCTCTCACTCAATGTCAACAAGACCAAGGAGCTGATTATTGACTTAAGGAGGAAACCAGAAGTCCATGTGCCAGTTCACATCGGGGGATCAGAGGTGGAGAAGGGCAGCAACTTTGAATTCCTCTGTGTTATAATTTTGGGGAACCTGTCCTGGGCCCAGAAATTATGAAGAAAGCATGACAAAGACTACTTACTTCCGAGTTTGTAAAGATTCAGCATGAAATCTAAAGCTTTGACATGTGTTATGGAGTATATTGACTCATTGCATCACAGCCTGGTATGGAAGTACCAATGCCCTTGAACGGAAAATCCTACAAAAGGCAGAGGACACAGCCCAGTCCATCGCAGGTAAAGCCTTCCCCTCCATTCAACACATCTACAGGAAATGTTGCCACAGGAAAGCAGCATCCATCATCAGGGACCCCCATCACCCAAGTCATGCTCTCTCCTCACAGCCACCATCAATAAGAAGGTGTGAGCCTTAGGACTCTCACCTGTCAGTTCAGGAACAGTTATTACCCCTCAACCATCAGGCTCTTAAGCCAAAGGAGATAACTTCACTCAATTTCAATTGAGACATTGAAATGTTCCCACAGCCTATGGATTCACTTTCAAGGTCTCTTCGTCTCATGTTCTGAATGTTTAATGCATACTTACTCATTTTTATTATTTAGTTCTTTATCTACTTGCACAGTTTGTAGTCTTTTACATATTGGTTGAATGCTGAAGTTGGTGCAATGTTCTAAAGTCATCTCATGGGCATTCTAAAAATTCCCTCTTGGGATTTTCCTCATTGGGAACCTCATTTTCCCCATTACCTGCAAATTGAAATTCTCCCACGACAATCATAACATTGCCCCCTTGACATACCTTTTCTATCTCTCGTTGTAATTTGTAGCCCACATCCTGCTACTGTTTGGAGGCCTGTAAATAACTCCCATCAGAATCTTTTTACCCTTATCTTTACCTACAAGGACTCTACATCTTCAAATCCTATGTTACCTCTTTCTATAGATTTGATTTCATTTTTTACCAACAGAGCCACTCCACCCCCTCTGCCTACCTGCCTGTCCTATCAATAGGATGTGGATTTTTATCTCCCAAATATAATCTTCATTCAGCCATAACTCAGTGATGCCCAAAACATCATACCCACTAATCTGTAACTGCACTATAAAATCATCTACCTTATTCAGTATATCGTGTGCATTCAAATATAATACGAAGTCATGTATCCATCACCCTTTTTGATTTTGTCCCTTTTTAAAAAAAACACTGAAAATCAGCAATTATGCCCTATCATTGCCTGTCCTCCCTGACAGTCTCACTACACACTGCCTTTGCTTGAAAACCAACTGTCCCATCCTCAGCCCTATCACTCCGGTTCCCATCCTCCTGCCAAATTAGCTGAAATCCTCCCCAGCAGCTCCAGCAAACCTGCCAGCAAGGATATCAGATCCCCCTTGGGTTCAGGTATGACCTGTCCTTTTTCTACAGGTCATACCTTCCCCAGAAGAGATCCCAGTGATCCAAAAATATGACACCCAGCCCCGTACACCAGTTTCTAAACCACTCATTTGTCTGACAACTCATTCTATTCTTACCCCCACCAGTCCAGAAATAGCTACCCTGAAGGTCCTGCTTTTCAGTTTTCTACCTAGCCCCCGACCTCCTCACTTTTCATACCTATGTCATTTAGGAGTCACCCACGGAACTTCTGCCTCCAAGGAAATGTCCCCCCCCCCCCCCCCAAACTTCAAAGTAAATTTATTACCTAAGTACATATATATGACACCATATACAACCCTGAGATCCATTTTGCTGGGCCTGGTGCAGGTCCTCTGAAATGATAACAGTGTGGGGGCTGGTGCAGAGTAAAGGGGATTGATGTTCTTGTTGCCATTTGCACGATTTGGTTCTTTTGCATGGGGGTGGAGGGGGTTGACGTTTTCCTTTGAATTTGAAAATAAATGTACTTTGAATCCTTTGAATTTATAACTGCTGACCATCTCCAATCTGATCCCCTGATGAGGACTGGCTCATGGACCTCTGGTTTCCTCCTCCTGAACTCAATAATCAGCCCCTTGGTCTTGCTGACATTGAACAAGAGGTGGTGGTTGTGGCACCACTCAGCCAGAATTTCAATCTCCCTCCTGTATGCTGATCTGTCACTACTTTGGGCCCTTGGCATTCGCAAAGGCGAGGGTGAGCAGCCAGAAGTATATTGGCACCAATGACATGCAGACGAGGTCCTGAAGAGAAATTTTAGGGAGCTAGGTAGAAAGCTGGAAAACAGAACCTCCAGGGTAGTAACACACACAAAATGCTAGTGAAACACAACAGGCCAGGCAGCATCTATAGGAAGAAGTACAGTCGACATTTAGGGCTGAGACCCTTCGTAAGGACTAACTGAAAGAAGAGATAGTAAGAGATTTGAAAGTGGGGGGGGGGGATGCGAAAGGATAGGAGAAGACAGGAGGTGAAGCTAAAAGCTGGAAAGGTGATGGCAAAAGGGAGACAGAGCTGGAGAAGGGAAAGAATCATGGGGCAGGAGGCCTAGGGTGAAAGAAAGGGGGAGGAGAGCACCAGGGGCAGATGGAGAACAGGCAGAGTGATGGGCAGAGAGAGAGAGAAAAGAAGAGGAAAAAAGGGAGAAATAATAAATAAATCCAGGATGGGGTAAGAAGGGGAGGAGGGGCATTAACGGAATTTAGAGATATCAATGTTCATGCCAACAGGTTGACACCACCCAGACAGAATACAAGGTGGTGTTCCTCCAACCTGAATGTAGCCTCATTGCAACAGTAGAAGAGGCCATGGATAGACATATCAGAATGGGAATGGGATGTGGAATTAAAATGTGTGGCCACTGGGAGATCCTGCTTTCTCTGGTGGACCGAGCGTAGGTGTTCAGCGAAACGGTCTCCCAGTCTGCGTCGGGTCTCACCAATATATAAAAGGCCACACTGGGAGCACCAGACACAGTATACCACACCAGCCGACTCACAGGTGAAGTGTCGCCTCACCTGGAAGGACCGTCTGGGGCCCTGAATGGTGGTGAGGGAGGAAGTGTAAGGGCAGGTGTAGCACTTGTTCCGCTTACAAGGAAAAGTGCCAGGAACGAGATCGGTGGGAAGGGATGGGGGGGGATGAATGGACAAGTAGGGAGCCATCCCTGCGGAAAGCAGAAGGTGGGGAGGGAAAGATGTGCTTGGTAGCGGGATCCTATTGGAAGTGGCGGAAGTTACAGAGAATTCTATGTTGGACCCGAAGGCTGGTGGGGTGGTAGGTGAGGACAAGGGGAACCCTATCCCGAGTGGGGTGGCAGGAGGATGGGGTGAGAGCAGATGTGCGTGAAATGGGAGAGAAGCGTTTGAGAGCAGAGTTGATGGAGGAGGAAGGGAAGCCCCTTTCTTTAAAAAAGGAAGACATCTCCTTCGTCCGGGAATGAAAAGCCTCATCCTGAGAGCAGATGCGGTAGGGTAGTAATCTCTGGATCGCTGCCTGTGCCACGCTCCAGTGTGGATAAGAATAGGATGATTTAGCAGGTAAATGTGTGGCTGAATAACTAATGCAGAGGTCGATGGATCATTGAGATCACTTCTGGGGAAGGTATGACCTGGACAAAAGGGATGGGTTACACCTGAACCCAAGGGGGTCCAATATCCTTGCAGGCCATTTTCATAGAGCTGTTCAGGAGGGTTTAAACTAATTTGGCAGGGGTTTGGAAACTGGAGTGATAGTGCTGAGTATGAAGAAGTTGGTTTACAAACAGAGGCAGTGTGTAGTGAGACTCCTAGCAAGGAGAGGCTGAGGATAGGGCAAAACTGCAGTCAACAGCTTGAGTTGCAATGTAAAAGGTGAACAAAGTTGAAAAGGGTGAATACAGGAATGAAGGTGTTACATTTGAATACACATGTAGAAAACAGGAAAAGGTAGATGATCTTGTTACAGATTGGTATGTATGGTGTTGTGGGCATCACCGAATCATGGCTGAAAGAAGATTATAGCTGGGAGGTTAATGTATCGAAAGGAAAGGCAGGCAAGCAAAGAGGGTGATGTGGCTCTGTTGGTAAAAAAAAAATCAAATCCTTAAAAAGAGGTGACATAGGGTTGGAAGATGTTGATTTGTTGTGGGTAGAGCTAACAAACTGCATAGATAAAAAGACCCTGTTTGGAGTTATATACCAGACCCCAAAACAGTAGTAAGAATGTGGTCTACAAATTACAACGGGAGACAGAAAATGCATGACAAAAGGACAATGTTACAGTAATCATGGGGGATTTCAATATGCGGGTAGATTGGGAAAATCAGGTTGGTGCTGGATCCCAAGAGGGGGAATTTGTAGCATGCCTGTGAGATGGCTTTTTAGAGCAGCTCATGGTTGAGCCCACTAGGGGATCAGCTATTCTGGATTCGATGCTGTGCAATGAACCAGAATTGATTGGAGTGCTTAAGGTAAAAGGACCCTCAGAGGCAAGTGTTCAGAATATGACTGAATTCACCATGAAGTTTGAGAAGGGGAAGCTAAAGTCAGATGTGTCAGTATTATGGTGGAGTAAAGGGAATTACAAAGCCATGAGAGAGGAGCTGGCCAAAAATTAATTGGAAGAGAACACTGGCAGGGATGACGGCAGAGCAGTAATGGCTGGAATTTCTGGAAGCAATTCAGATGCACAGGATATATAAATCCCAAAGGGGAAGAAGTATTCTGAAGGCAAGATGAAACAACCATGACTAACAAGAGAAGTCAAAGCCAACATAAAAGCAAAAAAGCAAAAAATATGATAAAGCAAAAATTAGTGGGAAGTTAGAGGATGTGAAGCTTTTAAAAAACCAACAGAAGGCAACTAAAAGAGTCGTTAAGGAAAAGATGGAATACAAAAGTAAACTAGCCAATAATAGAGGATATCAAAAGTTTCTTCGGATACATAAGGTGTAAAAGAAAGGTGAGAGTGGATATCGGACTCTTGGAAAACAATGCTGGAGAGGCAGTAATGGGGGACAAGGAAATGGTGGACAATCTGAATAGGTATTTTGCATCATTCTTCACTGTGGAAGGCACTGGCCGGATGGTGAAGATGTCAGAGTGTCGGGGGTCAGACAAGTGTGAAGTTGCATAGCTAGGGAGATGGTTCAGGGTCTGAAAGAGGTGGCTGAAGAGATTGTGGAGGCATTAGTATTCCTGGAATGGTTCTGGGAGACTGGAAAATTGCAAATGCCACTCCATTCTTCAAGAAGGGAGAGAGGGAGAAAAAAAAGGAAATTGTAGGCCAGTTAGTCTAAACTCAGTGGTTTAGAAGGTGTTGGAGTCGCTTGTTAAGGATGTAGTTTTGGGGTACTTGGAGGCAAATGATAAAACAGGCCATAGTCAGCATGGTTTCCTCAATGGAAGATCTTGCCTGACAAGTCTGGTGGAGTTCTTTGAAGAAATAGCAATCAAAGGAGAATCGGTTGATGTCGTGTACTTGGGATTTTCAGAAAGCCTTTGACAAGGTGCCACACATGAGGCTACTAAACTAGTTAAGAGCCCATGGTATTACAGGAAAGATACTTGCATGGATGAAGATGGACAAGTAATAGTCAAAGCCTTTGTAGTTCACTCCATTATGCTTTTAATCAACTGGGATGTTAAATTAGTCCTGGGAATTTATCTACTTTTAGAGATACTTGACTTGAAAATCACTTTGTCTATCCTATTCCCATACGCTTTCTGTTTAACCACAAAATTGTTGGTGTTTGCCTCTATTATAAAGACACTTTCAGGGTACTCATTAATGATGGTTCAGTAATGCAGCCGGGAGAGCTGCTGCCTCCCAGCTTCGGCCCTCAATCCCAGCCTCAGGTGCTCTGTCTGTGGAGTTTAAACGTTTTGGATAAGGGTAGGATTAATGTGAACAACAGGTGTTTGATGGTGAGAACAGACCCCATGCTCCCTATGACTCTAACAACCCAAACACACATCCTCCGCTCCCACATAGCTTTTTTTGACCCAGCTAGTCTCTGTTCCTTCCCTATTTACAATGCTCTAATGTAGTCCTCTAAGAAATTATTGGCCTGTGCAATCTTGAAATAAATCCAATAGTTTGGCATTGGGTAAACTATGGTGGGAAAGAATTTCCTCCCCTTCCCACAACACCACCATTCAGTTGGCCTGGACTTTCATCCAGATTTTCATGACCCCTGTAAAGACAGGTTGAGTGCCAACTAGAGCACAACAATTGGATGAGAGTTGAGGGGTCTAGACCGACCATTTGAAATTTTCATGTTATATCACCTCAATTGCGGGTCCAGAGCAACCAAAGTTGGTAATGAGCTGAAAAGGATTCATTTCTGAATGACTGTATTTTACACACAGTGCAGTATACGGTGGCTCTGACTTCACTATTCTGTGTGCCAATGAGCCTGCTCTGAATGCAGAGCACAAAACCAGTGAATCTGTACCCATCCACATGTAGGTTAATTCACACTGTAAGTGGGAGTTCAGATGGGATGACAGAGTGAGAGGATTTACTAACCCATTGCAGTGAGTCGTCACCAAATCCTTCAGACTGAGAGTGGGAATATCCAGCTGCAGTTCCTTCACCAACTGCAGGTAGACAGTCGAGAAGAGGGTGGCTTCCACATGGAGGAGAGAATACAGGGTGCCCATGGTCAGAGGCCAGTTATGCTGTCGACAAGCGATGTGAATACAGCAGCCCACCAAAGCCTCTTTCTTCTCCAGAGTGACATGCAGGAACTCATCGTGGTCATAGGCTCGGACATAAAGCTCCATGGCTGTGTCCTGTACAACTGGACGCAGACGGAGAATTTGGCACAGGTCACGGACCCGCCTCATACCTAAAGACAAACACGGCCCAAGACAATCACAGCGGAAGATAAATGCTTCAAGTGCTAACAACAATGCCCAGACTCAATACATTAACCCAAAAACTGAGATAGTCACTTCTCAGGCCAATAAAACATAATACGTGTTTCTGTGTACGCATGTGTGCAGTGGGAAGATGTGGTGTGCAGGGCTAGAGCAGTTAATAGAGTGATACAGCCATTTTGCCCAATTCGTCTATGTCACCCTGAGCTAGTTCCATTGGTCTGTTTCCCTCTAAACTTCACCTATCTATGTATCTGTCCAAATATCTTTTAAACGTTGTAGAAGCAGGTACAATTACCTCTTCTACGGCAGCTCTTTCCCCATACTGATGTACAATGTCCTGTGTATGTTACTCAAAATGGCCTCTTTGGTTTGTTACAAGTAGGAATGCTTCTTTGTCGGATAAGTGTTTCTCTCGCCGTTGTTTCAGTTTAGAATGGCTGATATGGTAATTGTATTCATTTGTTAATCAATGGGGAATGTTATTGTGTCTTGTGATGCTGGGAACTTGGGGGAGGGGTTTTCGCAGGTTTTTTGGTGGGAGGAGAGTGCGGGAGGAAAACGTCGAGGAAGGTGGACGTGTGCTGCACTGCTCGGAAGACCCCCCCGGGCGTGGTCCTAGGTGCGAAGACGAAGAGGTCGGAGGCAAGCGACGAGGGGTCGAATGGTTCGTTGATTGAGCTCCACGAGTGCACCAAACAGACTGAACTTTGATAAGTTGGAGCCTTTTGTTTTTTTCCTTATATATATATATATATTGTATTGCCTACTACTCTTTTAATTTTAGTAAACTCTTTAAAGTGTATGTCATAACGGTGTTTGTTGTGGGTTTGATACTGTTGGCGGGCGCGAGGCATAAAACTCGATTCTCACAGCACCTGCGTGAACGGGAGGTGGGTTGGTGAGTGGCTGGATCTCCTTATTCCCCTAGACATATACCAGCCTATTGGGTAAGGGTTACATTTGTGGGGTGCTTGTCCCGGTCTGGATTGTCAGGGGCTGTGGAATCGCGCAGGCAGCAGAGCGGAGATGGACAGAGATAAGTTTGTTTGTTGGTGCCAGTTTGAAGATGTACCAGTACAGTACACATGCGTAGTGAGCGGAGTGGATTTTTGAGTTTCGGGAGACGCGATAGTGAGGGGTTTAAGTTCAGTGAAGGGTATTGGGCAGGTAGAATTTGTAGCTAGACGGTGTGGTAAAGAGGTAGAGTCTAACTGGGTGTTGGTTCGTACGAGTGCTGAAGTCAGGACGGTGGAACTGCCGGCGACGGTCAGTGTACCAGGGGAGGAGGGGCCGTGGGGGCTCCACTTCTACAAGGATGAGGCTGAGGAGACATCAGAGGAGGAATCAGAGCTAGAGGTGGACCCCAGAGAGGTGCCCGGTACTAGTAAAGGGAGGTGGGAGGAGGGAGTCGTGACTAAGCCCCGCTCCCCAGATAGGGTGGAAGCCTCGGAGCTGGCAGCCGCACTTAATTCCCTGGTGGGAGTGGCCGAGAGGCCACGGCTGAAGCTGGGGGTGTTCTCCGGAGCCAAGCCTACTCCGGATGGGGAGGTGGACTATGAGACCTGGATCGAGCATACGTCTTTGATGTTAGAGGAGGGGCCAGGCTCAGAGGAGGAGAAGAGGCAGCGATTGGTGGGAAGTTTGAGGGGTTTAGCAGCCAAAACCGTCCGGGAGTTGAAAGCTGAGAAGCCTGGAGCCTCAGTGGAGGAATGCCTAGTTTTGGAGGGAGCGTTTGGGTTGTCAGGGGAACCCTGGCTACTTTTGGCAGAGTTCCAATGCCTGGAACAACGGAGAGGGGAAAAGCTCTCCGAGTACATATTTCGGATGGAGGGGATGCTCTCGGGGCTGCGGCGCCGGGGGGTAGTGAAGGCGACTGACGTGGCTAGCGTGAAGATGAGTCAGCTATTCAGTGGCTCTCTGGAGGAGGACAAGGTGGCGTGGACTATCCGGCAGGCTTATAGGAAACGTCCCCCTCCATCCTTCGGGCAACTGATTAGAGAGGTGCGAGAGGAAGAGAGAGTGTTGGGGCGGAAAAGGGGCACGGGCCTACGGGAGCGATACAGGAAGTGGTGGCTGGGTGGAGGAATGACAGTCCTCCGGGGAGTAGGGAACCCCCTTTGGAGGGGAGGGTCAGGGGAGGTACCTACTCTCAGGGGCAATCAGTGCAGTGGATTGGGAGCAGGAGCCGTCCTGGGAGAGGAGGGGTGGCAGGCAGCGTGTGCTTTAACTGTGGGAAAGAGGGGCATTTCAGGCGGGACTGTGGAAGGTCAAGGGTGTGCTATAGCTGTGGAGAGGAGGGACACTTTAGGTGGGATTGTGAGAGACAAGGAGTCCCGCGGAGGACAAGCCCCCCTATGACTAAAAAGGGAGAGGTGTCGGGAAACTTAGGAGAGGCTCAGTGAGGGAACGGACTGGAGCCTCTGGAGGAACACGTTCCCAGAGATCAGCTGGAAGACCACCGGGTGCCCACGCCTCTATTCCGGATGGGCTGGTAGGACCCCGTGCCAGTGTGGGTCTACGGATAGAGGGAATTTACGCAGAAGCCGTTCTTAATACGGGATCGCAGGTGACCTTATTGTAACGGTCTTTCTACAATCAATATCTAAAGCATTTGCCCGTAACCCCATTTGACGCCCTGCAGATTTGGGGTGTGAGCGAGGGTGACTACCCATATGATGGGTACCTATCGGTGAGATTGGAGTTCTCAGAGGCCGATGTGGGAGTGTCGGAAGCTATTGAGACGTTGGTGTTGGTGTGTCCTGACCCGGTGGAAACCGGTGGTGCTGCCCTTCTGGTGGGGACTAACTCCCCAGTTGTGCGACGGCTCCTGGGAGCTTGTAAGGAGAAAGGTGGGGAAGACTTTCTGGAGACCCTCTCGGTGCATCCAATGTTTCGAGCAGTGTTCGCAGAAGGGATTGCCTCCCAAGGGCTGGACCTGGAGTGTAAACGAGGGACGGTGTGGTGTACACAGGCGAGGCCCAAGGTGATCCGACCAGGGGAGGTAGCACCAGTGATGGAGACCCCCAGATTCCCAGGAGTGCCGACGGGAGAAGCCCTGTTAGTAGACACCCCAGACAATCTTGAAGGGGAGACACGATTTCCGGCGGGGGCGCTGGTGAGGCCCGAAGTGCAGAGACCAGGGGTGGTACATGCAAGGCGTATAGCTGTAAGTGTCAGGAACACCATGGCAAGAGAAATCACCTTTAAGAGGGGAATGCCGTTGGCACATCTGTTCCCGGTGACGGTTATGTCTAGCGCACCAGTGAGGACCCCTAACGGGGAGGGATCAGAGCATCGAAGGGAGCTGACTGCTGAAGCCTTTAACTTCAGGGATTCCCCTGTGTTGCCGGAGTGGAAACACCGGCTAGTGGAGAAGATGCTGAAGATGGAAACTGTTTTTTCTTGGGGCGAGTTTGATGTTGGCTGCGCCAAAAGCACTCGCCACACCATCCGGGTGACGGAGGACACCCCGTTCCGAGAGAGATCCCGGCGGCTGGCTCCAGCAGATGTTGAGGACGTGCGACAGCACTTGTGCAAGTTGAAGGAGGCCGGAATCATAGCTGAGTCTCGAAGTCCTTATGCGTCCCCAATAATGGTGGCACGGAAGAAGAATGGGCGAGTGCGCATGTGTGTTGACTACAGGACGTTGAATCGGCGAACTGTCCCTGATCAATATACTGTCCCAAGGGTCGTGGTCCCCAGCCACCTTCCAGAGGCTCATGGAGAGAACTGTGGGGGATATGAATCTGTTGGAGGTGCTGGTGTACCTGGACGATTTGATAGTGTTTGGATCGACTTTGGAGGAACATGAGGAGAGGCTGTTGAAGGTGTTGGGCCGGCTTAATGAAGAAGGGTTGAAGCTTTCCCTGGACAAATGCCAGTTCTGCAAGTCATCGGTTAACTACATTGGCCATATCATTTCGCGAGAGGGAATGGCTACTGATCCAACAAAGACAGAGGCCGTGACCACCTGGCCGAGACCCCAGAAAGTGGGTGCTCTGCGCTCATTTTTGGGGTTCTGTGGGTATTACCGGCGATTTGTGAAAGGATACACCAAAGTGTGTCACCCGTTGACTCAGCTGTTGTGTGGCTATCCCCCGGTGGGAAAGAAGAGGATGGAGGACCAGAGGCAGGACGATGGAGGATACTGGAACCCGGCGGAACCTTTTGGCTCGAGATGGGATGATCAATGTGAAGAGGCGTTCCGATCTTTGAAAAGGGCACTGACCCAGGCCCCGGTGTTGGCTTTTGCCGATCCCCAGAAGCCATTTGTGCTGCACACGGATGCCAGCCGAGAGGGTCTCGGGGCTGTTCTGTACCAGGAGCATGGCAAAGCATTGAGGCCGGTAGCCTTTGTCAGCCGAAGCTTGTCGCCATCGGAGAGAAACTATCCCACTCACAAGTTGGAGTTCCTGGCGCTGAAGTGGGCGGTGGTGGACAAGCTGGGCGATTACCTGTACGGAGCCAAGTTTGAGGTGAGAACGGATAACAATCCTCTCACTTATATTTTGACTTCGGCGAAGCTGGATGCCACAGGACATCTGTGGCTGGCGGCCTTGTCAGTATATGATTTCAGCCTGAGGTACCGCCCCAGAAGCAAGAATGTCGATGCGGATGCATTGTCTCGTTGGGAGCCGGGGGAGGAGGAGAGGGACAAGGAGTGGGAGAGTGTCCCTGCCCCTGGAGTGAAGGCGATGTGTCAGTTTGCTATCACCGTGAAGGCCGCGGGAAGAGGGAGGCTGGAACGAGCCGTGGACCATTTGGGGGTTTTTGACGACGCTATACCCCTAGTTTACTGTGACCTGACCGCACTGGGGACTAAACAGTTGCCGGAACTGAGTCCGGGGGAAGTGGCAACTGCTCAGCAAAATGACCCGGGCATTGGCAGAGTGTGGAGAGCGGTCGAGAAGGGGGATGGGGCGTTGGCTGAGAAGGCGAAACACCCATGCGTGCCTCTGTTGTTGAAGGAGTGGTCTCGGTTGAAGTTAAAGAACAAAATCTTGTACCAAGTAACGACGCCTCCGGACCAAACCCGCTGTTGGCAACTGGTCCTGCCCAAGGAGTATCGGCAGGCTGTACTCCAGGCCTTACATGATGATTCTGGACACTTGGGGGTGGAAAAGACCTATGGATTACTCAAAGGCCAGTTCTACTGGCCCCGGATGAGGGGGGACGTCGAAGAATACTGTAGGGGATGCCGTCGTTGCATCCAGAGGAAGACCCTGCCAGCGTTGGCGGCTCCACTGTCGCACTTGCAGAGTGCGGAACCTCTGGACCTGGTATGTATGGATTTCCTGTCGATTGAGCCTGACACCAGCAACACCGCGAATGTCTTAGTCATCACCGATCATTACACTCGCTATGCTCAGGCATTTCCCACCAAGGATCAGAAGGCAACGAAAGTGGCGAAGGTGTTATGGGAGAAGTATTTTGTGCATTACGGCCTTCCCAGGCGAATCCATAGTGATCAGGGGCGGGACTTGGAGAGCCGCCTTATCCAGGAATTACTGACTATGCTTGGGGTTGAGAAATCCAGGACTACCCCTTACCACCCACAGGGAGATCCTCAGCCAGAGAGATTCAACCGGACCCTGTTGGATATGCTCGGGACGCTGGAGATTGGGCAGAAAAGCAGGTGGAGTCGTCATATTGGACAATTGGTTCACTGTTACAATTGTACTCGCAATGATGCTACAGGGTATTAGCCCTATTATCTGATGTTCGGGCGGGAAGCGAGGTTGCCCATTGACGTGTGTTTTGGAGGTGGAGTGGGTGAATTTCCTGGGAAGTCCCATCTAAAGTACGTGTCCAACATGAAGAGGGAGTTACAGCGGGCGTACGAGTTGGCCGAGGCGGCGGCTACCAAACAAAATCAGAAGAATAAGATGCGGTATGATCGAAAGGTGAAGTTTGTACAATTATTACCGGGCGACCGGGTCCTTTTACGGAATTTGGGACTCCCTGGTAAGCACAAGTTGGCAGATTGATGGGCGGCCAGCCCCTATGTAATAGAGAGCCAGATGCCGAACCTGCCCGTTTACCAGGTGAAACCTGAGGATGGAAAAGGGCCTATCAAGGTACTCCATAGGAATCACCTGCTGCCACTGGGTCAAGCGGTGCAGGTGGATAAGGAGCCCGAGTGGGAGGTTACGCCCAGTACAAGGACTCTGCGAGGGCACGGAGAACGGGTAGAGCCCGCTGCTGAAGAGCGGGGACGGGTCCCTCACCCAGGAATGGCTACCGATTCAGAGGAGGACGACTGAGATGAGTGGGCCCTGTTCCCATTCGCTGGTGCTCCAGTACCAGGAGAGGAGGCTCCTGGCCCTTCCCATACTGAATTGGGTGAGAGGAGGGAAGGTCTTGAGGGTCAGATGGAGAGGCAGCCTACATTGGTGGGAGAGAGGGTGGAACCCGAGCGTGAGCCGGAGAGATCTCAGGTGAGGGAGGACCCCTGTGAGGAAGGGGGTGCGGGTCTGTCAGGTAGACCTGGGGTGTCCGACACAGTGGGTTCGCAGGTGACGAGGGAGCCCAGTGGGGCAGAAGGGGTATGGAGATCTCAGAGGATTAGGCGCCCCACGGAGCGGTTGATATATGTGGTACCGGGAGAACCGAGTGTGATTTCTACTGCTCTGGGTAGTTATGTCACTGCTTTCTGCACCTGGGTTGGGTTTTGTGTGTTGCAAGAAGCTTTGGGGAACTCTAGTAATGCCATTAGGGCATGACATTTGCTGGTGGGGAGAGAATGTACAATGTCCTGTGTATGTTACTCAAAATGGCCTCTTTGGTTTGTTACAAGTAGGAATGCTTCTTTGTCAGATAAGTGTTTCTCTCGCCGTTGTTTCACTTTAGAATGGCTGATATGGTAATTGTATTCATTTGTTAATCAATGGGGAATGTTATTGTGTCTTGTGATGCTGGGAACTTGGGGGAGGGGTTTTCGCAGGTTTTTTGGTGGGAGGAGAGTGCGGGAGGAAGACGTCGAGGAAGGTGGACGTGCGCTGCACTGCTCGGAAGACCCCCCCGGGCGTGGTCCTAGGTGCGAAGACGTGGAGGTCGGAGGCAAGCGACGAGGGGTCGAATGGTTCGGTGATTGAGCTCCAACGAGTGCACTAAACAGACTGATAAGTTGGCGCCTTTTGTTTTTTTCCTTTTATATATATATATTGTATTGCCTACTACTCTTTTAATTTTAGTAAACTCTTTAAAGTGTATGTCATAATGGTATTTGTTGTGGGTCTGATACTGTTGGCAGGCGTGAGGTATAAAACTCGATTCTCACAGCACCTGCGTGTACGGAAGGTGGGTTGGTGAGTGGCTGGATCTCCTTATTCCCCTAGACATATACCAGCCTGTTGGGTAACAGTTACACTGATACTAGCATGGATAAAGCATTGGCTGGTTGGCAGGATGGAAAGAGTGAGAATAAAGGGATCCTTTTCTGGTTGGCTGATGGTGATCAGTGGTGTTCCACAAGGGTCTCTGTTGGGACTGCTTCTTTTCACATTGTATGTCAATGACTTGTATGACAGATTTGACGGCTTTGTGGCCAAGTTAGCGGACAATAGGCAGAGGGGAAGGTAGTTATGAGGAAGTAGAGAAGCTATGGATGGACTTTAGACAGATTAGGAGAATGGGCAAAGAAGTGGCAGATGGAATACAGTGTTGGGAAGTGTATGGCCATGCACTTTGGTGGAAGAAATAAAAAGGTTGACTATTTTCTAAATGGAGAGGAAATTTAAAAATCTGAGGTGCAGAGGGACTTGGGAGTCCTTGTGCAGGATTCCTTAAAGGTTAAATTGCAGGCTGAGCCAGAGATGAGGAAGGCAAATGCAATGTTAGCATTCAATTCATGAGGACTAGAATATAAAAGCAAGGATGTAATATTGAGGCTTTACAAAGCACTAGTGACGGTTCACTTGAAGTATAATGAGCAGTTTTGGGCCGCTTATCTGAGAAAGGATGTGCTGACATTAGAGAGGGTTAAAAGGAGGTTCATGAAAATGATTCCAGAATTGAAAAGCTTGTCATATGGAAGCATTTGAACCTGTATTCACTGAAATTCAGAAGAATGAGGGGTGACCTCATTGAAACCTATCGAATGTTGAAAGGCTTCGATAGAGTGGATGTGGAGGATGTTACCTATTTTGGGAGTTGAAGATCAGAGGACACAACCTCAGAATAGAGGGCTGTCCTTTAGGACAGAGATGAGGAGGAATTTCTTTAGCAAGAGTGATGAAACTGTGGAATTCATTGCCAAGGAAGGCTGTGGAGGCCAAGTCATTCAGCACATTTAAGACAGAGGTTGATAGATTCTTGATTAGTCAGGGCATGAAAGGATACAGGGAGAAGGCAGGAGATTGGAGCTGGGAGGGAAAATTGGATCAGCCATGATGAAATGGTGGAGGAAACTCTATGGGGCAAATGGCCTAATTCTGCTCCTATATCCTACGGTTCACTGGTCTTCATCACATTTTAAAAGTACTTGAACAAGACATAAGCCTGCTGGAATGTGAGATAGGACTGAAGAGCTTTCTCTGGACATAGTGCACCAAATAGCCATTTATTCAAGTCCTTCCAGCAGCCAGATAGTACTGCTGGAGCATCTCCGCTCAATTCCCTGACCTAGGCAGTAACTATAGGCTTTTCTTAAGAATTATACAAGTAGCTTTTCTAATCATTGAACAGGCATGCAGCTAATTGAAAAGCACATTGGGACATAAATATACACAATACCTAGGGCAGTAACAGTGACAGAGACAGATGTTGATGGCATTCCCTGCCTGGCATGCTGAGAGCTAACTGCATTTCTTCACTTTCTCATTCCTTTATCTCATTGCAGCAGATAGTGAGGTCAGCTGAGAAGATCATCTGGGTCTCTCTTCCCACCATTACGGCCATTTACACTACACGCTGCATCCGCAAAGCAAACACCATTATGAAGGACCCCATGCACCCGTCATACAAACTCTTCTCCCTCCTGCCATCTGGGAAAAGGCACCGAAGCTTTCCGGCTCTCACGACCAGACTGTGTAACAGTATCTTCCCTCAAGCTATCAGACTCCTCAATACCCAGAGCCTGCAACCTTGCCATTTCTTTAGCATTTGTGTTTTTTACGAGGTTCAGTGGCTAGCTGGGCACTCAACCCAGCACAGATGGAAAGTGTGCAAGGAGCTGGCCGGATTCGGACCCTGGATCAATTGCGCCAGTCCAGTGTGGATGCCACTACCCCACCGGCTGGATATTCCACATCTTACCTTGTACTTTATTCCGACAAGGCATCTTCGCTGCAGCTGTGCTCTGGGTGTAGTTCACTGCTGTGGATTGAAAGAAGTAAACTCAACAACAGAGATCGAATAGGGAGCGTCTCCTGTTCAGAACACTTGATCGATAAACTGTGACAAGGCACGGGGTCCTGGCTGATAGTCTTTACCCTCAATACCCCACAAATCTCTTCACTGTGATCAGGTACAGGAGCCCAGGGAGTTTAGGTCTGCTCTAATTCAGGGATTCCCAGCTAGTAACAACAGAAAGCATGTTTAATTTCCTTCTCTCTAATCCAGACATTACTGGGTCAAGGAATATAAAAGAGAAAATCTGCAGATGCTGGAAATCCAAGCAACACACACAAAATGCTAGAGGACCTCAGCAGGCCAGGCAAAGACCTTCCAGGCTTGGCGACTCTTCACCTGTAAATCTGTTGGGGTCATATACTGTGTTCGGTGCTCCCGGCGTGGCCTCCTATATATCGGTGAGACTGATGTAGACTGGAAGAACACTTCGTCTGCCAGAACAAGCAGGATCTCCCAGTGGCCGCCCATTTTAATTCCACTTCCCATTCCACTATGTCCATCCATGGCCTCCTCCACTGTTGTGATGAGGCCACACTTAGGTTGGAGGAACAACACCTTATATTCTGTCTGGGTAGCCTCCAACCTGATGGAAGAACATCGTTTTCTCAAACTTCCGGTAATGCCCCCCCCCCCCCCCCACCTTCACCATTCCCCATCCCCTTTTCCCTCTCTCACCTCATCTCCTTCCCTGCCCATTGCCTCCCCCTTTTCTTTCTTCCATGGCCTTATGTTTCTTTCACCAGCTCTTTACTTCATCTTTCCCCCTCCAGGTTTCTCCTATCACCTGGAGTTTCTCTCTCCCCTCCCCCTCCCCCTTTTAAATCTACTTCTCTTCTCCAATCCTGCCAAAAGCTTTCAGCCCAAAAGGCCTTAGACTCCAAGACTGGTCTGACGTTCATGATGCAAAGGGTCCCCACCGTTAACTGTACACTTGATGCCCCGAAATGCACACTGAAAGCAGATCAACTCCTGGAGTAACCAGCTCCAAGCCAAGCCTCTTACCTTGGAGGAAAGTTTCTTCGGTGCGTGTCGTAGTGAGCAGCCCCTCAGTCAACAGGAAACCACATTCGGTACACACCATGTGGCTCTGGCTGTAATGTGTGTCTTCTTCCACTGCATTGGATCCACACTCAGGGCACCTGGTCTGCCCAGCCATCTTTACACTGAAACAAGACAGAGTGGTTGAGAGACTACTATGTCCACAAAGATCAGACAGCGAGTTTCAGCACTCTCTCAGAGAGAGGACCTAGGGAACAGAAGCCCTGGGAGCACTGTCCAAACTTCAGCACATCAGTTTGCTATAAAACGTTTGCAAGAAGTTTCAGGAAAGTTGGAACTCTTGAGCCACAAAGTTGATTGTTTATTCCCCTACATAGACGCTGTCTGACTTGCGGAGTTCCCTCAACATGTTCCCTGTCCTATCACCACTGTGACACTACTACAGTTCGGAGTTCAACTCCAGCATCGTCTGGAAGGAGTTTACATCCTCCCCGTGAACACCCGAGTTTCCTCCCACAGTCCAAAGTCGAAACGGTCAGGAGGTCAAGTGGTCATTGTAAATGGTCCAGTGATTGGGTTCGTGTTAACTAGGAGGGTTGCTTGGTAGTGTACCTCCGTGGCCCAGAAGGGCCTGTCCTGCACTCTAAATAAATAAAATTAAATATCTATTTTGAATGTGATCGATGAAAGCATCTTCTTTGCCTTGCTGCAAACCAAAATGCCAGAAGTTCACCCTTCCACCAAAGTTCCTGCTCCCCGAAGGATAAGAATGGTACCTGCTAGCTAGCTGCTTGCCCTGATACAGCAAAGGCATCCCTCCCAGAACTGCACAGTCCCCAGGGTGGCTCTCACCAAGCTGCCATATAGTTGTAACAAGACATCGTTATAACGTACTCAGAGCCTCTCACAATGAACGCTACCAAATTTGACTGGGGAGGGTGGAGTGATGAGCAGAGAACACTGCCTGACTCCACACGGTGGATGGGTGAGCTGGATACACAGCAAGTTTGGTCACAAGGGGCAAACCGTGTAGTGGAGGGGGATTATATACATAAACACACAGGTTCCACTTCTGAGCCTTGTGGAAGACCAACTGGAGAGGTGGTGGGAGACGGGTTGAAGGGGTGAGCGGAAAGGGGGGGTAGGAGGACAAAGGAGGAGAGGAGGGTGCGAGAATCCACGAATTTCGGACTGACCGTGTAATGGGGTCCGGTCCACGGAAATTCTAACACCTTTGCTTCCTGTCTGCCCGTCACAAAAATGGCTCCGGGCCCAGAAACGTACTGTTCTAGCGTGCCCGTCAAAAAGATGGCGGTGGCGCCCCCATGTGATCTGCTAGCAACGAATAGCGAGCCGGCAGCGTCTTTTTAAACGTCAACATAAATTATATTCGTAAGAAAATATACAAAAAAAATAGAAAAACAACGCACGGCTTCCCTTGCATGCAGGGTCTTTAAACTGGTGCATTTGACAACTTTCGCACATTGTACTATCACTACCTGCAGAGGAGAACCACCGCCGCCCGAAGTGTTAAAGACCCAGCGCCCGGTCTCTCACGCACGAGTACCTTGGACTGCAGGCCTTCTGCACGCAGCCTCGGTAGTGGCTGCACCGAACTTCAGGGTGACCCTCACCTCTACATAGGCTGCAGCCTGGCATTGCCAAACAGTTGTACTCGTTGTAAAAAGTATGAGATTGTGATAGTAGGTGATTTTAAGTTTTTGCATATTGACTGGGAATCCCATACTGTAAAAGGACTCGATGGGATAGAGTTTGTCAAATGTGTTCTGGAAGGTTTCCTTCATCAGAATGTAGAAGTCCCAATGAGAGAGGGTGTGTCGCTGGATCTGCTATTGCAGAATGAGACAGGGTAGGTGACTGAGGTTTGTGCAGGGAAACACTTTGCATCCAGTGACCACAAGGCCATTAGTCTCAAAGTACTGTAAATATGCAAATAGGTGAGTCTGGTCTGCAGGTTGAGATTCTAAATTGGAGCAAGGCAACGTTGATGGTATCAGAAAGGATCTGGCAAGTGTGGATTGGGATAGGGTGTTTTCTGGCACTTGGTAAGTGAGAGGCCTTCAGAGGTGAAATTTTGAGAGTACAAAGCTTGTATGTGCCTCTAACAGGTTTAGGGAACCTTGGTTTTCAAGAGATACTGAGGCCCTAGTTAATGAAAAAATGGTTTGTAGCAGATATAGGAGGGGAGGAACAAATGAGGTACTTATGGAGTATAAGAAATGCAAGAGAACACTTGGGAAAGAAATCAAGAGGGCTACAGGAAGGTGTGAATTTGCCCTAGCAGAGATTCTACAGATATGTTAAAAACATAGAAAACCTACAGCATAATACAGGCCCACAAAGCTGTGCCAAACATGTCCTTACCTTAGAAATTACCTAGGGTCACCCATAGCCCTCTATTTTTCTGAGCTCCATGTACCTGTCCAGGAGTCTCTTAAAAGACCCTATCATATCCGCCTCAACCACCGTCGCCAGCAGCCCATTCCACGCACTCACCACTCTCTGAGTAAAAAACTTACCCTGACATCTCCTCTGTACCTACTTCCAAGCACCTTAAAACTGTGCCCTCTCATGCCAGCCATCTCAGCCCTGGGGAAAAGCCTCCGACTATCTACATGATCAATGCCTCTCATCATCTTATACACCTTAATCAGGTCACCTCTCATCTTTTGTCGCTCCAAGGAGAAAAGACCCGAGTTCATTCAATCTTTTCTCATAAGGCATGCTCCCCATTCCAGGCAACATCCTTGTAAATCTCTTCTGCACCCTTTCTATGGCTTCCACATTCTTCCTGTAGTGAGGTGACCAGAACTGAGCACAGTACTCCAAGTGGGGTCTGACCAGGGTCCTATATAGCTGCACCATTACCTCTTGGCTCTTAAACTCAATCCCACGATTGATGGCCAATACACCATACGCCTTCTTAACCACAGAATCAACCTGCGCAGCAGCTTTGAGTGTCCT
Source organism: Hypanus sabinus (assembly GCF_030144855.1). Lineage (NCBI taxonomy): Eukaryota > Metazoa > Chordata > Chondrichthyes > Myliobatiformes > Dasyatidae > Hypanus > Hypanus sabinus. The sequence goes on from NC_082706.1 coordinate 36,791,259, forward strand.
ATGGACTCAGACCCCAAGAACCCTCTGATCCTCCACACTGCCAAGAGTCTTACCATTTATACTATATTCTGCCATCATATTTGACCTACCAAAATGAACCACCTCACACTTATCTGGGTTGAACTCCATCTACCACTTCTCAACCGTTTTGCATCCTATCCACACTATCCACAACACCCCCAACCTTTGTGTCATCAGCAAATTTACTAACCTATCCTCTACTTCGTCAACACACATAAAATGCTGGTGGAACACAGCAGGCCAGGCAGCATCTATAGACGTGCAGTAGACGTTTTGGGCCGAGACCTTTCGTCAGGACTAACTGAAAGAAAAGATAGAGATTTGAAAGTGGGAGGGGAGGGGGAAATCTGAAATGATAGGAGAAGACAGGAGGGGAAGGGATGAAGCTAAGAGCTGGAAAGTTGATTGGCAAAAGGGATTCAGAGCTGGAGAAGGGAAAGGATCATGGGATGGGAGGTCTAGGGAGGAAAAAAAGGAGGAGGGGAGCACCAGAGGGAGATGGAGAACAGGCAAAGAGAGAAAAATGGGGGAATAATAAATAAGGGATGGGGTAAGAAGGGGAGGAGGGGCATTAACAGAAGTTAGAGAAATCAATGTTCATGCCATCAGGTTGGAGGCTACCCAGACGGAATATAAGGTGTTCCTACAACCTGAGTGTGGCTTCATCTTGACAGTAGAGGAGGCCATGGATAAACATATCAGAATGGGAATGGGATGTGGAATTAAAATGTGTGGCCACTGGGAGATACTGCATTCTCTGGTGGACAGAGCATAGGTGTTCAGCGGACAGATCATCCTCATCCAGGTTATTTATAAAAATCGCGAAAAGTAGGGGTCCCAGAATGGATCCCTGAGACACATCACTGGTAACCAACTTCCATGCAGAATATGACCTGTCAACAACCACTCTTTGCCTTCTGTGGGCAAGCCAGTTCTGGATCCACAAAGCAATGTCCCCTTCGATCCCATGCCTCCTTACTTTCCCGATAATCCTTGTATGGGGTACCTTGTCAAATGCCATATACACTGCATGTACTGCTCTACCTTCATCAATGTGTTTAGTCACATCCTCAAAAAATTAAATCAGGCTTGTAAGGCACAACCTGCCCTTGACAAAGCCATGCTGACTATTCCTGATCATATCATGCCTCTCCAAATGTTCATAAATCCTGCCTCTCAGACCCTTCTCCATCAACTTACCAACCATTGAAGTAAGACTCACTGGTCTATAGTTCTACTCCCTTTCTTGAATAATGGAACAACATCCGCAACCCTCCAATCCTCCCAAACCTCTCCCTTATTAATCATTGCCAGAGGCTTAACAATCTCCTCCCTCGCCTCTCACAGTAGCCTGGGGTACATCTCATCCAGTCCCGGTGACTCATCCAACTTGATGCTTTCCAAAACCTCCAGCACATCCTCCTTCTTAATATCTACATGCTCAAGCTTTTCAGTCTGCTGTAAGTCATCCCTACAATCACTAAGATCCTTTTCTATTGTGAATACTGACGCAAAGTACTCATTATGTACCTCTACCATCTCCTCCGGTTCCATACACACTTTCCCTCTGTCACATTTGAAGGTCCTATTCTCTGACGTCTTATCCTCTTGCTCTTCACATACTTGTGGAATGCCTTGGGGTTTTCCTTAACCCTGTCTGCCAAGCCCTCTTCATGGCCCCTTCTGGCTCTCTTAATTTCATTCTTAAGCTCCTTCCTGCTAGCCTTATAAACTTCTAGATTTCTATCATGACCAAGTTTTTTGAACCTTCCGTAAGCAAAAGGACTGCAAGGGGCAAAATTGGTCCTCTGGAAGACCAGAATTGTAATCCATGTGTGGAGCTGAAAGAGACGGGGGAAGATCCTTAATGAATTTTATGAATTTTTTTACATTGGTATTTAATCAGGAGACATAGAGTCCACAGAAGTGAGGCAAAGCGGTATCAGCTTCATGAACCCTGTACAGATGACAGAGGAGGAACTGTTTGCTACCCTTAGGGTGGATAAATCCCCAGGGCCTGACAAGGAGTTCCCTCAGATCCTACAAGAGGTAAATGCAGAGATTGCTGGGGTCCTAGAAGAGATATTTAAATCATCTTTAATGACGGGGAGGTAGCAGAGGATTGGAGGATAGCCAATATTGTTCCAATGTTTTAAAAAGGCTCTGAACAGAAACCAGGAAATTATAGGCTGGTGAGTGTGACATCAATTGTGGGAAAGTTATTGGAAGGTATTCTAAGGGACTGGATATATAAGTATTCGGACATGTAGACTGATTAAGGATAGTCAGCATGGTTTCAAAGGTTCATTTTATTATCAAAGTACATACGCAGAATACAACTCTGAAATTTATCTTCTCCAGCTAGCCATGAAATATAGAAAATCCACGGAAACTGTTGAGAGAAAAGACATCAACCACCCCCCTCCCTGCACAACAGCAAAACTCAAACCCCTCGCCCTCTCCCTTGCACAAAAACTGACAGCTCTCCCACCCGGGAAACATCAAACCCCTAACACCCAACCCCCTCCCATGCAAAAAAAAATCTGTGACAATAGCATCAAACCTCCAATCCTCTCTCATACACAAAAATTGAAGTTTGCCCACATGGGAAAACACCAACAAGAACATCAGATCCCTAATCCCCAACCCCTTCCTCGCTCAAAAAGTAACACCTGCCAATCGGCAACAAGAAAGAAAGCTCAAGAAACTGACAGAGACCAATATAAACTACAGTCCACACCAATGATCATGACCTGGAATTCCAAAAACATCCTCGTCAGCCTTGAGGAGTGTGACAGTTTGAACTCAGTCCTTCCGTGGGGAGTGACTGCTGAACCATGGCCTTCCTCTGCCACCCCGCGGCCTCCCGTCCTCCAGCCCGCGACCTAGAGGATGTGTTGTTATTGGAGAGAGACCAGAGATTCATGAGGATAATTCTGGGAATGAAGCGGTTAACATATGAGGCGCATTTGGCAGCTTTGGGCCTGTACTCACTGGACTTTAGAATAATGTGGGTGGGGGGGGGGGATCTCATTGAAACCTACTGAATGTTGAAAGGATTGGATGTGCAGAGGATGTTTCCTGTGGTGGGGTTATCCAGAACTAGAGGGCACAGCCTCAAAGCTGAAGTGTGACCTTTTAGAACAGAGGTTTTTCAGGAGGAAATGTTTTAGTCACAGAGTAGTGAATCTGTGGACTGCCCTGCCACAAACTGCAGCAGAGGCCAAGTTGGTGCGTATATTTAAGGTGGATGTTGACTGTATCCTGATCGGTCAGGCATCAAAGGATATGGCAAGAAGGCAGGTATATGGGGTTGAATGGGATCTGGGATCAGCCATGATGGAATGGCAGAGCAGACTTGATGGGCCAAATCTGCTCCTATGTCTTATGGCCACGTGAGCTTTGTGCATTGTAGGCCATGTCTAACCAATCTTATAGAGTTTTTTTGAGGAAGTTACCAAGAAAGTGGATGAAGGGAAGGCAGTAGATGTTGTCTACATAGACTTTAGCAAGGCATATGACAAGGTCCTACTTGGGAGGCTGGTGAATAAGGTCCAGTTGCTCGGCATTCAGGACGAGGTAGTAAATTGGATTAGACATTGACTTTGTGGGTGAAGCTAGAATGGTAGCAGAGGGTTGCCTCTTTATCAATGATCTGGAGATAATGTGGTTAACTGGATCAGCAAATTTGCGGATGACACCAAGATTGGGGGTGCAGTGAAAATAAATAAGCAATAAGTATTGAGAACATGAGGTGAAGAGTCCTTGGAAGTGAGTCCGTTAGTTGTGAGAACGTTTTAATGATGAGGCAAGTGAAGTTATCCCCTTTAGGTCAGAAGCCTGATGATTGAGGGGTAGTAACTGTTCCTGAACCAGTGGTGTGAGTCCCAAGACTTCAGTACCACGTTCCTCATGGCAGCAGAGAAGACAGCATGTCCTGATTGGTGAAGATTCCTGATGATGGATGCAGCCTTACTGCGACAGTGCTGCTTGTAGATGAGACCAATTGTGGGGAGGGCTTTACACGTGATTCAAGGGCACACCCGGCTGTGATGCAGCCAGTCAATATACTCCCCACGGCACATCTATAGAAATTTGTCAAAGTTTTAGATATCATGCCAAATCTCCACAGACTCCTAAGGAAGTAGAGGCACTCCCTTGTTTTCTTCATGATTACATAGATATGCTGGGCCCAGGACAGGTCCTCTGAAATAATAACATTGAGGAATTTAACATTGCTAACCCTCTCCACCTCTGATGAGGACTGCCTCATGGATCTCTGGTTTCCTTCTCCTGAACTAAATAATCAGCTCCTTGGTCTTATTGACATTGAATGAAAGGTTGTTACGGCACCATTCAGCCAGATTTTCAATCTCCCTCCTAAATTTTGATTCATCACCGACTTTGATTCAGCCCACATCAGCAAACATGAATATGACATTGGAGCTGTGCTTAGCCACACAGTCTTAAGTATAAAGTGAGTAGAGCAGGGGACTTAGCACACAGCCTTGTAGAGCACCTGTGCTGATGGAGATCATGGAGCAGATTTTGTTGCCAATCCGAACTGACCAGGGTCTACAAGTGAGGAAATCCAGATTCCAATTGTAAGGAGGTATTGAGGCCAAGATCTTGGAGCTTATTGATTAGTTTTGACAGGATGGTGGTATTGAATGTTGAGCTTAGTCAATAAAGGGCATTCTGATGCATGCATCTTTGCTGTCCAGAGATGGACATGTTGTTGCAGTAGGCAAATTAGAGCAGATCCAAGTCGCTTCTCAGGCAGGAGTTGATGTTTCATCACCAACCTCTCAAGACACTTCATCACTGTGGATGTAAGTGCTACTGGATGATAGTCATAGAGACAGGTCACCACATTCTTCTTAGGCACCAATATATTCGAAGTCTGCTTGAAGCAGGTGGGTACCTCAGACTGCTGAGGTGAAAGGTTAAAGACTCAGTGAACACTCCAGCCAGTTGATCAGCATAGGTCATTAATACTTGGCTAGGTAATCCATTTGGGCCGGTTGCTTTTCATGGGTTCACCCTTCTGATGGCTGCTCGTACTCTGGCCTCAGAGATTGAAATCACAGGATTGTCGGGGGCTGTGGGTGTTTGTGATAGTCCCTCCATCTTTTAACGGTGGAAGGGAGCATGGAATGCATTGAGCTCATCTGGAAGTGAAGCCATGTTGTTTGATTTACCTTTAAAAGTGGTGATAATATTCAAGCCACCCCCCCCCCCCAACTGCCAAGCATCCTTCGTTGATTCAAGTTTGGTCTGAAATTGTTGCTTCGCCCATATATTCCAGGCACCTAGCATTCCAATTAAAAATCATGCCCCACAGCTTTCCTTTAAAGTTCCCCCCTCTCACCTCAAAGCTTGGCATTTCTACCCTGGGAAAGAGACTCTATCCAGAATTCTTTATAAACTTCTAACAGGTTTCCCCTCAGCCTTTACTGCTCCAGATATCTGGTGTATTACGTGCAGTTCTGGTCACTGCATTATACAAATACTTTATTGTCACCAAACAATTGATACTAGAGCGTACAATCATCACAGTAATATTTGTCTTTGCGCTTCGCGCTCCCTTAAGTACAAATCGAAGTAAATATAATGATAATTTATATTATAAATCGTAATTAGAAAATAGAAAATGGAAAGTACGATAGCGCAAGTCAGGTCCGGATATTTGGAAGGTACGGCCCAGATCCAGGTCAGGATCTGTTCAGCAGTCTTATCACAGTTGGAAAGAAGCTGTTCCCAAGTCTGGCCGTACGTATCTTTATGCTCCTGAACCTTCTCCCTGAGGGAAGTGGGACAAAAAGTGTGTTGGCTGGGTGGGACTTATCCTTGACTATCCTGGCAGCACTGCTCTGACAGCATGTGGTGTAAAGTAAGTCCAAGGATGGAAGATTGGTTTGTGTGATGTGCTGGGCTAGGTTCACAATCTTCTGCAGCTTCTTCCGGTCTTGGACAGGACAATTTCCATACCAGGTTGTGATGCACCCTAGAAGAATGCTTTCTACGGTGCACCTATAAAAATTAGTGAGGGTTTTGGGGGACAGGCCAAATTTCTTCAGCTTTCTCAGGAAGTAATGGCACTGGTGGGTCTTCTTGGCAATGGACTCTGCTTGGTTAGACCAAGTCAGGTCATTGTGATATTCACCCTGAGGAACTTAAAGCTTTTTACTGGAAACATGTAGAGGCTAGGAACAGTAGATGATCACAAGGACATTGCCTGGATTGGACAGTGTTAGCTTTAAAAAGAGGTTGGATAAATGTTTTTGCTGGAGTGTTGGATGCTGATGGAGAGACTTGACCAAAGTTTATAATGCTATGAGCGGCATAAATGGGGTGGACAATCAAAGATCAGAATGGGAATATCAGACAGAGCACAGGTCAGTCATCCAATCTGCATCTGGTCTTACTGATGTAGAAGAGGCCTATACAGAAAATGAAGTTGGATGACATGCACATGAATCTCTGGAAGAGTTGTTTAGATCCCTGGAATGTGGTGAGGGTATCACCAATATACCTGGCAGGGTGAAGGCATGCATCTCCATTGCTTCACACACCCATGCTGAGTTCGTCGACCGCATTGGTGCTACTGCATGCACCCATGCTGAGCTTGTCAACTGCATTAGAGCTGCTTCTTGCACCCATACTGAGCTGACTAATTTCATCAACTTTGCCTCCAACTTCCACCTTACCCTTAAATTCACTTGGTCCATTTTCAACATTTCCTTTCTCTTTCCTGATCTCTGTCTCCATTTCTGCAGACAGACTGTCTATTGATGTCTTTTATAAATCTACCGATTCCTACGACTGTCTAGACTATACCTCTTCCCACTCTGTCTCCTGTAAAAATGCTATTTCTTTTTCTCAGTTCCTTCATCCAAGCCGCATTCATTCCAGGTTGATGCTTTCCTTTCTAGGACATCAGAGATGTCCGCATCCTTCAAAGAACAGAGTTTCCCTTTGTCCCACCATTGATAATGCCCTCACCAGTATCTCCTCTGTTTCCTGGACATCCACACTCACCCTATTTTCCTATCACCTTATCAGGGAGAGAGTTTCTCTTGTCCTCTCCTACCACCCCTGAACCTGCACATTAAAAACATCATTCTCAAAAACTTTTGCCATTTTCAAACATAGCTTTACATTCCCCCTCCATTTTCCATAGTTATCACTCCTTCCGTGATTCCCTTGTCCATCCCCATTAATCTCCCTTGTGACACAAACCACTGCAAGTGACCAAAATGCTTCAACCACCCATTTACTTCCTGCCTTACCTCCATTCAGGTGTCCGAATAGTCCTTCCAGGTGAGCCAATACTCAATGCAGCCTCCTCTACCTTGGTGAAACCCAACATACTGTAAGTCGGGGGGACCACTTATCGAGCACCTGCACCTATGCTCCATTGCCAAAAATGGAATTTCCTGATGGCCAACCATTTGAATCCCTATCTCCATTCCTGTTCCCATTCTGACTCTTGGGGTGGAGGAGCAACACCTCATATTCCTTCTGGGTAGCCTCCAGCTTGACAGCATGAGCATTGATTTCTCCTTCCTTGTTCTTCCACTCCACACTCTGGCCTTTTATCTCTTCCCATCTGCCTATCACCTCCCCTAAAAAAAACTACAGGAGTTTTTAAAAGTATGGTTAATTGCTATCACCCCTTCATTCTACGAACTGCAGAACTTATGCTTCCCCTGTATAGTGCACTTAAAGCCAATACCCCTAATCACGTGCTTGACTGGGCAGTGGACATGACAAGGGCATTTAATGACACCAAATAAGCTCTTTCCACTAGTGGTGCACCCACATGCCAACACACCCATAGCCATTACTACTGATGTTTAAGACTAAGTTGTGGGTGCATGAACAGTTAGTCATTGGTGTGTGGCAACCACTCACGTTCTTCAGCCACTAGTTCCGTCCCCTGAAACGACAGACAGCACATTTGACTGTGAGCTTCTTGGTCTCTACGTGGCTGCCCACCATTTTTGTTTTCTTCTAGAGGGTCACCATTTCATAGCGTTTGTTGACCACAAACCCCTCGTATGCATGATGGCCAAAATATCAGACCCTTGGTCTGCACGGCAGCAACGCCATCTGGCCTAAATATCAGAGTTCACAACTGATATATAAAGGGAAAAGTAACGCTGTGGCTGATTGCCTCTCACAGCCAGCCATCGAAGCCATACAGACAGGGGTTGCCTATGCTGACACAGCAGCTGGCCAAGCTGCTGACCCAGAGGCCCAGGTTTACTGAGCAACATTCACGGGCCTGTGGTTGGCTGACATTAAGTACGGGGAAGCTGGAGTTTCTCTCCTGTACGATGTCTCAACCAGTCACCCTCACCCCATCATTCCTGCAAACTGAAGATGGATTATTTTCAACTCCCTACATGAGCTCTTGCATCCAGACCGGAAGGCCCCACAGAAACCGATTGCACTGAAGTTTGTGCGGCGCGGTCTTTGAAATGATGTGCGTGATTGGACTGCAGCCTGTGTGGAGTGCCAGTGGGAAAAAATTAACCGTCATGTTCAGGCGTCATTGGCATCTTTTGAGGTCCCTGAGCAACGGTTTGACCATGTTGGCCTTGTTGGTCCTCATCCCCCCCTCCTGCGGCTCCACACACCTCCTTACTGTGGACCATTCCACCATGTGGCCAGAGGTTGTCCCCCTATCATCGACGATAGATACAGACGTGGCTCGGACATTCATCAGTACTAGGTTGCTCGGTTTGGCACCCTATCTGATATTTCCTCTGACCGCAGTCTCCAATTCATATCAGACCTCTGGACTATGATGGCCCACAACCTGCAGGTACATCACACCATGGTGTATCACCTGCAGCCCAATGGCTTATGAGTGCTGGCATGATCATCTCCCGTGGATTCTGCTGGGGCTCAGAACTGCTCCAAAAGGGCCCTATAGTCGTCTGCGGTTGAGTTGGTATACGGGCAGCCGTTACGAGTGCCAGGAGATTTCATTCCTGACTGCCTTGCCTTCCTCTCAACAGCGTTTCACCCTCCTCAGTAAATTCAATTCCTTTTTACCCACTTCCACCTCCCAACAAGGTATACAGCACCCTTGGGCTCCTGTGGACCTATATTCCCCCTCGATTGTTTTCATCCACCATGACACACGCCAACATCCCCCGAGGCCCTCTCAAGATGGCCCATTCTGCGTTTTTGGAACAGAGAGAGAAGACTTTTATCATATATAAGAGGGGTAAACCCGTACATCTTTCCGTAGATCTCCTTAAACCGGCCCACCTGACGATGAAGGAGTCAGAGGCCTTCACCCAGGAACACAGGACCCGAGCCGGGCGACAGGCTCGCAATGCCGGTTTCAGTGAATGCTGTGGGGGCTTGTGCAGGGTAATGCAAATCGGTGGAAACGTACAAACTTCACATCCGCCGCCATCGAGCCGGGAGTCACTTCAGAGGCTGGGCTGACGTGATGACGTAATTACGTAAAGGCTTTCAAGTCACTTTGACCCCAGTTTTGTTTGTATTCGGTTAATGGATTACTGCGGCTTTTCAGAGTGAAACGTCTCTTCCGTTTTATTTGTGAAAATTAACACCTCCGACCACAAGTGTCCTGGCGCCGTCGGAACCTAACTGCCTGTCACAAAGATGGCGTCGGGCTTCCCGTTAAGGAAGCTCGGGCGCTTCCTCTGGGCGGGTAGCGGCGGGCGCGCCTGCGCGATGAGGCTCGGAGGCCTTGTCGCGGTGGTTGTTCGAATGGAGCGAGAGTGGTTCCGGAGTGGAGGGAAAGTGAGAGGGAGATATGGGGCGAGGGGGCTATCCGGGAGGAAAGCAGAGTCCTGGGCTGGAGGGAATGGAGCCGGATCGGGCAAGAACCGCATTCCTGATAGGTGAGGCCACCATCCGCGGACCTCGGGGATCACCTCCCTTCATCATCCCCCCCAACCACCTGACATCCCTCCCCATATCTCCCAAACCCCTTATTTACCCCTTCTGTTTTACCCTTCCCCGTCTCCCACTCCATCTTCCACCTGTTTACCCCTCCTCCTCCCTATCTCCAGCTCCTGCCCTCCCCATCTCCCCCTCTCCCAATACTTGTTCCTTCTCCTTCACCCTCCCTATTTCATTCCCCTGCCCTCATCATCAGTACTTTCCTTCACCCATTCCTAAAAGAAAGTCACTGACATTTGATTCCCCCCCCCCCCCCCCCCCCACTCGGCTCTAGGTGGCAGGAATACTCTGCAGTTGGCCAAAGGCTCCCAGGGACCAGGTTCATCGCCTTCAAAGTTCCACTGAAGAAGGTAAGAGGCTGTGTGTCACTGTATGTGTGTGTGTGAGACAGAGATCCTGAGAGTGACCAGGGTCTACAGTGGGCCACTCAATTCTGGATTTCATATTTCAGGTATTTGAAAGCCGCCTGATGCCCCATGAAATCTTCTCGCCGACTGATCTTTTGAAACAACTTAGTGAGCAGCATCAAGAGTTGGGCAAGATTATTGACCTCACCTTTACAAAGCGATATTATGACTCTACGGTAAGAACAAACAGATTTCTACTCAAAATTTTTGGCCAGAAATAGAGGAAACTGTTGAAGTTCTCTGAGGCAGGACAGAATGACTGATGTCTGCTGATGGTGGCCAAAATGCCTGCTTATGGAGGGACCTTAAGGCTGATTTATACTTGTGCGTTGCATCAACGCTATGGGTAACGTGTACCCTACGCCGTAGGGTGATGTGCACCTCTCCAGAAAAGTTACTCACACGTTGTGGCGATGCAGACCGCAACAACTGATTGGTTCACTTGGTAGCATCGCATTTCCTCCACATTTCCGGTTGCTTCTTCTCCGCCACGTCTGTACACCTATGCGAAACAGATGAACCAAATCGTCAAGTCTACCTGCCGACATGCGAAAATGTTTGAATTGCATATCCTCGTCCATGTCTCTCACGAAGAAACTCAACACAGTGGCATAGAAACCCCACCGCCAACTAGCGTTTTGGTGCACACCAACACAAGCTCGCTACAGCATAGAGCGATGCAGCAGTGAAAATCAGGGTTACACCATCGCCCGTATGCACAAGTATAAATCAGCCTTTGCTGTAAACCAGAATTGTAAAGGTGGCCAATTTATCTTGATGCAGTCCTGTTCTAATTAATTTCTTTCTTTTCCATTACTCATTAACAAAGAAGCTTAGTAATTATCTCCAGAAATAATAATCTTGGCTTGTTTTTTCACAGAAAGGGGTGAGAAATTTCACTCAAAGTTCAAAGTAAAATCTATTATCAGAGTGCACAAATGTCAACACGTGCAGCCCTGAGGTTCATTTCCCACTATCTAATGGGCAGAATCCACTACCTTTTGTAGGATTTTCCACTTGGGCATTGAATTGATTGGCTTACCTCCTCAGTCCTCACTGACACCCATCATTGGGACGAGGGTTGCCCTGAAGTATTTGTGGGACGTTCAGGTGGTGAAAAGCAGCCAGTTGTACAACAGACATTTTGTGTATGGGTGATGGTGTGGTCAGTAGTGGACTATAAGGTGGGGGGAATGCAGGCCCTGACTTGTGATTCTATAACCGATTGAATACCAGTATAGGTTCATGATGAAAAATTTCTACGTGGCAGGCCCCTGGTCTTGTGTTGTACAAGTGTGTTTTACGTTTTCTACTGTAGGAGCTGCCAGAGGATTTGCAGTACGAGAAGATTTTCACTGCTGGCCATGAGGTACCAAGTGCAAAAAACATCTTAAGCTTCAAACAAGCCGTGAAAACGTTCCTACTGGAGAATATGGACAATGGTGAGTACGGTTTTGGGGAGGTGTGGAAAATGGGTTGTGGGGAGGGAAGGACAGGTTCGAGGAGGGCTTCAGTAGCTTATCTAGACGGGAACTCTGCCAGTGCTTTTTCCCGCCGTGTGGCCATTGATGAAGTTGTGTTGAGCCACTGCTGTCCTGGTGTAGGTTCTCCTGCAACAGTGTTGGCCAGGAACTTCCAGCGTGTAGGCCCAGAGACACTGAGGGGGTACGCAGAACAGTACAGCACGGGAACAGGCCCTTCTGCCCACAATGTTTTGCTGAGCCAGCGAAAAAGTAAATGAATAAAACACCAAAAACTCTTTGTTTCCTTACCCCACAGTGCTTGCTTTGACCTCCTACCCAAGATCCACAAACAGGACTGTCCGGGTGGGCTTATTGTTTCTGTCTGATCCTGCCCCACTGGACTCATGTCCTCTTACCTCAATTCCATTCTGTTCTTCTTGGTTCAGTCCCTTCCCACCACATCCGCGACACTTTCTCATGCCCTCAAATCTCAGTAACTTTCAATTCCCTGACCATCTTATCTTGTATCTTATTTAATCTTATCATGTATGTTCAGTCCCTATGTACTTAAACCTACTATTTCCACAGTTATCTCAACTATACCTCTATCCACCCTACCTCCTGTTTTAAAAAAAGAAGCTATCTTCTTTTCTCCGTTTCTTTGCCTCCGCCACAGCTGTTCCCAGGAAGCAACTTTCCGTTCCAGTAGTCCTCCACCTCTAAGGAACTGGGTTTCCCTCCATTCACTACTGACGCTGCCCTCACCTGCATCTCCTCTGTTTCCCAGACATCCGCACTGACCCCATCTTACTGCTGCCATAACAGCGATACAGTTCCTCTTGTCCTCAGCTACCATCCCATTGGCCTCACATCCAACACATTAATCCTCTGCAACTTCCACCAATGCCATAGAGATTCTACCATTAAACGTATCCTTACCCCCCCCCACCTTATATGCTATTCCCTTGTCTGCTCATCCCTCCTCACTAATCTCCCTCCTGTCACATATTCCTGCATGTGCCCTAAGTGCTACACCTGCCCATACACCACCTCCTTCACCTCCAGTCAGGGCCCCAAATAGTCCCTCCAGGTGAGACAACACTTCACCTGCGAATCTGCTGGGGTTGCCTATTCACCCGTCATAAACTGGGGAACTGCTTCATCGAGCACCATCTGCTACAAGTGGGACTTCCCAGTGGCCAAACATTTTAATTTCGATTCCCATTCCTACATGTTGATCCATGGCCACCTCATGTGCCGAATTGAGGCCACTCTCAGCGTGGAGGAGTAACCTTGTATCTGAGTAGCCTCCAACCTGATGGCACAACTATCAATTTTTTCCTTCCAGTAAAAAAAAATTTCCCCACCCTGACCTTTTACTACTTCTCACTCGCCTGTTGCTCCCCCCCCCCCCCCCGGGTCTCCTCTTTTCTCCCATGGTCCACTCTCCTGTCCTATCAGATTCCTTCTACCCCTTGACCTTTCCCACCTACCTGGTTGGCCTATCTCCTTCCACCGAGCCACTTTCCCCTGCCCCCGCATTGTTATTCGGGTATCTTCCCCCTTCTTTCTCAGTCCTGAAGAAGACTTGGCCCAAAACTATTTATTTATTTCCATAGATGCTGCCTGACCTGCTGAGTTCCTCCGTCATTTTCTGTGTGTTGCCCAAAAACTAACCCTTCCTACCTACATGATGTCCATATACTTCCATCTTCCTCACATTCATGTGCCTATCCAAACATCTTTTTAAAAACTCTAATGTATTTGCCTCTACCACTGTACCAGGCATCCACCACTGTGACTAAAAAAACTTACCCCTCACATCCCCTCTGGTATTAGACATTTCTACCCTGGGAAACAGATACTCCCTGTCTACCTCTTTCACATCTCCCCTCAGCCTCCAGGGAAAGCAATCCAAGGTTGTCCATCCTCATGTCCTCTAAACCAGGCAGCACCCTGTTACTACTCCAGATGTGGCCTAACTAGAGTTCCATAAAGTTGCAGCATAACCTCTGGACTTTTGAACCCACTATCTCAACTAATAATAACAAGTATTCCGTAAGCCGCCTTAACCACCTTACTGACCTGTGTAACCACTTTCAAGGAGCTGTGAACTTGGACTCCAAGACCTCTCTGTTCAGCAACAGTGATAACAGCATTCTGCCTCCTTGCATTGGCTCTAGCAAGGTGCAACACTTCATATTTATCTGGGTTAATCTGCATCTGCCATTTCTCTGCCCATATCTGCAACTGATCTATATGGTGCTGTATCCTTTGCCTATCTTCTAACTACCCACAACTGCACCAATCTTGGTATCATCTGCAAACTTACTAACCCACCCATCTACATTTTCATCCAGGCCTTTTAAATATGTCACAAACAGCGGAGGTTCCAGCACAGATCCCTGTGGAATATCACAAATTACAGACCTCCAGCTCAACTATGTCCCTTCGATCGCTAGCTTCTAGGCTCAAGCCAATTCTGAATCAAAACAGCCAATTTGCTGTGGATCTGGATTAGCCTCCCGTCAGGGACTTTGCCAAACACCTTTCTAAAATCCATGTAGACAACATCCACTGCTCTACCTTCAATTTCATCACCTTATCAAAAAACTTAATCAAGTTGGTAAGATACGACTTGCCCCACACAGAGCCATGTTGGCTCTCCCTAATTAGGCCATGGGTTCCCAAAAACACTCATATATCCTATCCCTAAGAATTTTCCCTACAACTGACATGAGACTTACCGGTCTACAGTTCCCAGGATTTCCCCTTAAATAGAGGTAATGTTAAGGAGTTGTGGTCACTGTTCCCTAACCGCTCACCCACTGAAAGGTCAGTCACCTGGCCAGGCTTATTACCCAACACCAGGTCCAATATAGCCCCCTCCTCTCATTGGAGCATCTACATGTTGATTTAAGAAATCTTCCTGGATATGCTTAACAAATTCAGCCCCATCTGAACCCCTTGCACTAAGAAAGTCACGGTTTATATTAGGGATGTTGAAATCCCCCCATGACAATAACCCTACAATTTTTGCACACTTCCTTAATCTGCTTGTGTATCTGTTCCTCGGTGTCCTCGCGGCTGTTGGGAGATCGTAGTACAAACCCATCAGAGTGATTGCACTTTTCCTACTCCTGAGTTCCACCCAAATGGACCCCTCCGTTATGTCTCCCAAGTGCAGCTGTGATATTGTCCCTGATTAGTAGTGCAACTCCACCCCCTCTTTTACCACCCCCTGCTCTATCTTTTCTAAAGCCTTGAAAACCTGTTTCATTAATCACTCATTCCTACTCCTCTCTCAACCAGTCTCTGTAATGACCACAACATCGTAGTTACATGTACTGAAGTTAATCACCTTTATCTATAATACACCTAGCATTAAAATACACACAATTCAAATATCTGACCCATCATACCTGTTATTTTGATTTTTGCCTTTCAATACTTTCCCTACCTTCCTGACTGATCCTTCGCTTACTGACTTGGTTATCTGGTTCCCAGCCCCCTGCAAAACTAGTTTCAACCCTCCAGAGTGGCATTTGCAAACCTCTTGGCCAGGATATTGGTTCCCTTCTAGTTCAGGTGCAACCCGTCCGTCCCTCCTGTACAGGTCACCGGTTCTGATGATGCAAGATCTTGAAACCTTGCCGCCTGCACCATCTCCTCAGTCACTTATTAATCTGTGCTATCATCCCATCCCTACCTACACTAGCCTGAGGCACTGGGGGTAATCCGGGAGTAGCTGTGTACTTCCACATCAGCACAGCATGTGACTTGGATTAGAACCTGCAGATCATGGGCAGATAGTCACTGAGAAAAAAAACAGGCCCCTCTGCCTACCATGTCTATTCCAACCTTCTACTCCCATTTTGCCCTTCTGGGATCCAGGTGTTCCAGTGCAGGAATCGCAAAATATGGTTTATTGCAAAGAGGTTAGAATTTTAAAAATAGTGAAGTTTAGTAACATTTGTAAAAGGTATTGACAGAGCCCCACTGAGAATACTGTGGATGGTTTTGATTCTGTCACCAAATATTTAGTAAAATTGGAGGCAGTGTCAGGGCAGTTGTGAAACATTCACATTACACTAGAGGAGGTGCTTATAGTTGGTGTGCCAGTGTAACAGTTGGCATAACGCTTTACAGTGCCAGCGATCGGGGTTCAGTTCCCACCACTGCCTGTAATGTGTGTACAGAATGTTCTCCCTGGGACTGTGGGTTCTCTCCTGCATTCTGAACACTATGAGCTCACGTGCTGTGGATGTACACTTGCTGACTGCCCCCAGTACATCCTCGGACTGTGTTGGTTGATAGCACAAACAACACACTTCACCATATATTTTGATGTACATGTGACAAATAAAACTAATCTTTATCATTAATGAAGCTAATCTCAGCGTGCATAAAGGTAAATCCTTGGGACTGATGAAATACATTCCAGAGCATTGTGGGAAGCTAGGGAGGAAATTCTATGGCCCTGATAGGGACCACATATCGTCGTTAGGCAGGGGTGAGGTGACAGAAATCTAATGGGTGACTGATGTTGTGCCTCTGTTTAAGAGGGGCTGCAAAGACACCCTTGGGAACTCCAGGCGGAGAGCCTAACATCAGTGGTTGGGAAGTCAGTGGAAGGGATTCTGAGAGTGGTTGGGAAGTCAGTGGAAGGGATTCTGAGAGACACGATCCACCAGCCTTTGTTGGTAGTGTGGCTTTGTGGGGAACTGGGTATCATATATTGCGATGTTTTGAAGAGATATAGAACACAATGTTGTACCGACCCTTAAACCCTGCCTCCCACATAACCCTCCACCTTAAATTTCTCTATATACCTGTCTAGTCTCTTAAATTTCACTAGTGTATCTGCCTCCACCACTGACTCAGGCAGTGCATTCCACGCACCAACCACTCTGAGTGAAAAACCTTCCTCTAATATCCCCCTTGAACTTTCCTTCCCTTACCTTAAAGCCATGTCCTCTTGTACTGAGCAGTGGTGCCCTGGAGAAGAGGCGCTGGCTGTCCACTCTGTCTATTCCTCTTAATATCTTGTATACCTCTATCATGTCTCCTCTCATCCTCCTCCTCTCCAAAGAGTAAAGACCTAGCTCCCTTAATCTCTGATCATAATGCATACTCTCTAAACCAGGCAGCATCCTGGTAAATCTCTTCTGTACCCTTTCCAATGCTTCCACAACCTTCCTATAGTGAGGATATAAATCCTATATCAAAAGGGTTGATGAGGGCTTCAACCAGGTTTTTGACAAGGTCCTACGCGGTAGCTGATCTTGAAGGTTAGTACACAAGCTTCAGGGTGAGGTAGCCGATTGGGTATAAAATTAGCTAAGTGGCTTGGTTAGGTTGGTAGTGGAGGTTGGTAGGATATGAAAATTTGAGAAACTTTCATATCCTCTAATTTGAACTCGTGGTGAGCTGGAGGGACGCCTGCCGGGTCCTCTGTTGTTTGTCCTCTGCATTAACAACTTGAATGAGAATATAGGTAGCAGGTAGTAGTACTAAATTTGATGGTGTGGTGGGAAATGAAGAAAGTTGTCTAGGTTGTAACAGGATCAAGATCAGCTGGGGAGGGAACTGGAAGGAAACGGCCAATGGAATTTATTGCAGACGAGAGTGAAGTGATGTATTTTAGGGAAGTTCAACCAAGCAATACTCTCAGTGCGTGACAGGGTCCTGGGAAGTGTCGCAAGACAGAGTCGTAGGAGTACAAGTACAGAGTTTCCTGAAAGTGGCAGCACAAGTAGACGGGACGGTGAAGAAAGAATATGGTGCACTTGTCTGCATTTGTCAGGGCATTGAACACAGGGGTTAAGGGTGTCACGATTTTGCTGTAGGGGGAATTGGTAAGACTACATCTGAAGTTCTATTCATTGATTTAATTATTGGGATGCAGTGTGAGACAGGCCCTTTCAGCCCTTCGAGTTATGCTGCCTGGCAGTCCCTTGACTTAATACTAGTCTATGCATGGACAATCTACAATGACTAATTAACCTACCAGTTATTTACCCAGCTATAGGAAAGAAATAAATTTAAACAGGAAAGGATGCTGAAGAAATTCACAGGAATATTAGAGGGACTGAAAAGCTTGAGTTAGAAGGAGAGTCTAGATATGCTGGGACATTTTTCATACAGTGTAGGAGGCTAAGCGGTGACTTTACAGAGGTTTATAAAATCATAAGGGGAATAAATAAGGGTTGCAGTCTTTCTCCCAGTTATGGGTGTCTAAAGCTAGAGGAATGGGGGGGAAGTTGAACACGTGCAGGTAGATGGGATTAATTTGGATTGATATCTTTGGCAGAGACCTAGCAGCAAAAGGACATGATTCTGTCAACAAATATGAGACCTGTGAGATCTTACCTGGAATATTGTGTCCAGTTTTGCTCCGTGCCTAGAAAGTAATATAGCGAGTTCAGAAACACAAAATATTCCACAGATGCTGGAAATCCAGAGTAGCCCATACAACATGCTGGAGGAACTCAGCAGACCAGGCAACATCGATGGAAAGGAATAAACAGTTGATGTTTTGTGCCGAGATCCTTCATCAGCACTGATGAAGAGTCTCAGCCCAAAATGTCATCTGTGTTCCTCTCCATTGATGCTGCCCGACTTGCTGAGTTCCTCCAGCATGTTATATGTGCTACATAGGGAGTTCAGAAAAGGTTCCTGAAATGGTAGGTTGGTTCTACAAAGGGAGGCTCGGCTTTGGTCTTTTGTACAGTTTGGAAGATTGTGAATGATTTTACTGAAATGTGTAAAATTATTTGTAGAATTGACAGGGTAGTTAAAACAAGGTGGTCACTGTGTCGCAATATGGAATCTTCCCTTTAGGACTGAGATGGGAGAAATGCTATCACTAGGGAGTTGAATTTTCAGAAGACTCGTGTTTTTTTATAATTTCTGAATGTCTGGGAAACCTTTAAATGCAGTGAAGTTTGTAATTAATAGCCAGTTATCATGTGCAAATAGTGGCAGGTATCTTGCACCAAGCTCCCACACAGACCCATCTGATAGTAACCTGATTATCCCTTTCCAGTGATGTTGACTGAAGCATAAATGTTAGTCGGTCATGGAGAAAGCTCCAGTGTACCCCTCAATGAGAGCTTTTCCATCCCGTGCCTCATCTCCAAGAATTCGCTTCCAGTATAGTGCAGCCTCTGCTAGGAAGGTACTTTCTTTTTCCTTCCTCCTTCCTTTGTCGTAGACTCTGGGTTGATAAACATATAGAATCACTCCTAATCCAGCTTCTAGGCTGCTGTCTGCTTGGGGCCCTTACCTGGAATTCAGACCACCCATCCCATCAGATTTCTGAGATACCACATCACTTTAGAGTGTAACAGTACTGAGTCCATGCCAGCCATCAAACACCCAGCTACTCTATAAACTAATTCCATTTGATTCATCCCGTCAGCTTTTGCTCTCCCCAGATTCTACCACCCATTTACACAAGGGAAGGGTAGAATGTCCAAACTGCAACTAGGTGTTGGAGGAAACGAGAGCACCCAGAGGAAACTTGCATAGCAATTGGGAGAACCTGCAAGCTAGACTGATTCAGAGATCGGTCTGTGAGGCACCAAGCCCTGACCACAATGTCATAGATTCAGAGTTGTAAAGCATGCAACTGGGCCATTCAGCCCAGCTGATCCAGTGGACACTCTTCCATATGAAACTCATCCTGTTCATTAGGTGCGGGGGTCCAATCTGGCGTGCTCACTGTTCTGTACTTGTCTGCCTTTAGATAAACTGGTTGGAGTTCATTGCACTCACGGCGTTAACAGGACTGGCTATCTCATTTGCAGGTAGGTTGATGAAGAGTTTTTAATGACTGTAAATCAGAATCATGAAAAGAGCGCAGGAAGTTCTGTACCTAATTTGGAGTCGTATGGCATTGAAAGAGTCCCTTTGGCCTAACTGGTCCCATTTGCCTGCATTTGGCCTATAACCTCTAAACATTTCCCATCTATGTACCTGTCCAAGAGCCTTTGAAATATTGTTAATGTACTTGCCTTAAGCACTTCTGGCAGCTGGTTCCATACACGGACCACCATCTAGGTTTAAAAAAAAAATGTTTTCCCTTGGGTCCCTAATAAATTTCCCCCTTCCCACCTTAAACTTATGTTCTCCATTTCTTGATTCCCAACCCCTGGAAAAATTCACCCTCTCTGCCTGTCATGATTTTATACATCTCTGTAAGATCACTCCCCATTTTATGCTCTGATGAATACAGTCTCAGTTGGTTCATCCTATCTCCATAACTCAGCCCGTCCAGTGCCTGCACCATCCCTGTAAGCCTTTGCACTCCTGTTTTAAATGGCATCTTTCCTACAGCTGAGTGACCAAAGCTAAATGCGGTAATCCAAATGTCGCTAAATGCAATACTCCAAATGTTGTACAACTGTCCCCGAGCTGTCCAGTAAGGATATCGTCTCTCAGTACAAGCATTGTCACAGTTATGTACATTTTTGAATAACAAAAAGCAAATTAAACACCAGAGCTTATTTTGAAAGGGATTGGATTGAAGAATATGGATGTCTTGCTAAACCTGTATTGAACATTGGTTGGGAGTATTGTATTCAATTCCACTTACAACAGAGTGTATGTGGGAGCACTGGAGAGATTTAATGCATAAAACCAGAAAGGAGGAATTGTATATTTAGGTAAGAATGAGCAAAGGCTAAAAAGTAACCTGAAAGATGTCCTGAAATTAGGTAGGGTTTCCATTTTGGACACAAACATGATGTTTCCACCTCTGGCTATTACTGGAGGCTATTAATCTAATATTCACCAAGAAGTCCAGTTGGGAATCCAGAAGGAACGGTCTGCCTGAAGACTGAGAGTATAACAGTACAGATGACTCAAAGGTTGGTGGTCTGGCATGTATTGAGCACTTACAATTTCAGGCAGAGTCGTGGCAGAGGGAGTTCAATTTGAGCAAGTGTGAGGAGTTGAATATTAGGAGATCACGTTGTCAGTGTTGAGGGATGTGCAGAGGGATCTTGTGGATAGCTCCCAGAAAGTGGCTGCACAAGTTGATAAGGTGGTAAAGTGGCTGTGTGGTCTGCTTGCCTTTATTGGTCATGACATCAGGTTCAAGAGTTGGGACGTTGTGTTGCAGACTTATAAAACTCTGCACTACATTCAATTCTGCTTGCTCCATTTTAGGAGGGATGTTGAGGCAGATGCAGAAGTTGTTCACCAACATGCTGCCTGGATTTGCTTTGAGGAGAGATTGGACAAATTTATTTCCCTTTTATCACAAAGAATCTTGTTATAAGAATGTTGGACACTCCCCTAGTTTAAGATAAAGTTGAGCTCATTGTGATCTTGCACATTACTAATCATCTGCCCTGCACTTTCTCTGTAATTGACCACCTGAGAATGAAATCATGAGGGACATAGATTTGGTGGACAACATTTTCCCCAAAGTAGGGGAATCCAAAACTGTGGAGCATAGATTTAGGGATGAGAGGGAAAATATTTCTGAGGAACTTGAGGGACAAGCTTTGAGTGGTATTGAGTAGGTACGTAGAGCAATAGGACTTGGAAGGACATTGGCTGATGCTGTATGTTTCTTTCAGGTATCTGGTTGATGTGGATGGAATGGACCCTCATGAAGCGATTGACCGTAAGTTTTAGGATTTCACCACCTGGACTTGTTCTTTTGTTGTCCATCAAAATCTAAAATCTCTTCATCCCTGGTTCTTTTTGTCAAGTGTTCAATAGATCCCGTGGACATCCAATTGAGAGGCAGAATTACATTCAGGATTTGTTACAGGGGCCTCATCGAAGGTAAGATCAACAACGCACTCAGCTGCTGTGTTATCCTGATGTGTCAGCCTGTTTCTGTGTGTCATAGCTGTTACAGCTCGGAAGCGGCATAGGCGCCAACATCAATACCAGCCAAGGTGCCTTCCTGAGCTATTCCCATTGGCCCATATCTGTCCATGAACCTGTCCAAATGTCTTTGTAAACGTTATATTCGTACCCACCTGTATTATTTCCTCTGTGTATGAAAGAATGTGTCCCTTAGCCCCTCTTTGTATTTTTCCCTTTCTCCATAAACACTCTGCTTTCCTAGGGGCAAAATCTGTGACCTTATCTATGCTCCTCATGATATTACAAGGTCATCCTTTAGCCTGCAATGCTCTCAGGGAAACAGTTCCAGCCTATCTGGTCCTTAGAATTCCTTATCCTTATTTTTCACACCCTCCAGTCCAGTCCAGACAGCATCACTGCGAATCCCTTCTCACTCTAGTTTCATCACATCTTTCCTGTAGTGTGGTGATCAGAACTGCACGAATACTGCAGGTGTGGTCTCACCAATGTCTTGCACAGTTGTAACGTGACACTTGTTGCACTGTCTAATGAAGGCAAGTGTGCGAAACATCGGTTATGATTTCAGAAAAAATGTACAGACACAAAGAAAAGTCATGTCCCTGTGTGGCATGACTAGACTGATGGGAAGTTGTTCTGGTCTAGCTTGTTTTCCCACCGAGTGGAGAGCAGCTCTGCCTTGACATCTCATAGCCACAACTGAGGCAATATGCCTCCCCTGCAATCAGTCTCGCCTGTGAACCAGACTTTGTTACTAATGTCTAGCGGGGTCTTGTGATCACTATCATCTGGACTAGTCTACCATGGTAGACTTTATCTAAGACCCCACCAAAGTTGATGAAAGTAACATCCACTGCCCTGCCCTTGTCACTTCCCCCAGAAAAACGGATCAGATTTTGGAGACACAATTTCCGAAGCCATAATGGAGACATAAACTTTTCAAGTGTTGGAAACGTCTCGGCTGATCAGATGATTCCAGGTCACAGATGGGAAGTAGTCTGAGGAGCCAGATCTTGCAGTTTCCCTGTTGACTTTAGAACACAGCGCAATACAGCCACCATGCCTTAACCTACTCTAAGATCAATCTAACCCTTCTACATAGCCCTCAATTTTTCTATCATTCACGTGCCTACTTAAGAGTGTCTAAAGTGCCTGTAATATATCCTCTACCACAACCCCTGGTAAGGTGTTTCATGTACCTACCATTCTCTGTGTAAAGATCTTCAATATTTATCTCCATTTCTGCCCTGGAAAAGTACTCTGGCTATTCACTCACTCTATGCCTCATTATCTTGAGTGCCTCTATTAAGCCATCTCTCATTCTCCTTCACTCCAAAGAGAAAAGTCTTAGCTCAGTTAACCTATCTTCATAAGACGTGCCCTCTAATCCAGGCAATATCCTGGAAAATCTCCTCTGCACCCTCTTTAAACCTTCCTGTAATGAAATAACCAGAACTGAACAATATTCCTAGTATGGTCTAACCAGGGTTTTATTGAGCTGCAACGTTACCTTGCAGCTGTTGAACTCCGTTCCCAACTAATGATGCCCAATACACCATACACCTTCTTAACAACCCTATCAATTTGTGCGGCTACTTTGAGAGATCTACGGATGTGAACTGCAAGATCCCTCTGTTCCTCCACATACCCCAGAATCCTGCCATTAATCTAGTATTTTAACTTTGACTCAGAAAAATTATTCATTTTGGAAAGCGGAATTTGAGTTCCACCTGCCAGCTCTGCATCCTGCCAGTGTCTCATTGCAGCCTACAAAATCCCTTCACACTATCCACAACTCCACCAACTGTCATCTGCAAACTTATTAACCCATCTTTCCTCTTCCTCATTCAAGTTATTTGTATAAAAAAAAACCACAGAGCAGGGAATCTCAAAACCGATCCCTGTGAAATACCAATGGCTCCCCCACCCCTGACCGAATACTGTCCATCGGCTACTACTACCCTCTGCCTTGAGCAAGCCAATTCTGACTCGACACAGCTAAGTTTCCCTGGATCCCATGCCTCTTGATTCTGCAAGTCTACCATGGGGAACTTTATCATATGCCTTACTAAAATCTATACACATCACATCCATCTTTGTCAATGTGCTTTGTTCAATTTCAAAGAATTCAGTCAGGCTTTGATCTGGTTTTGATAAGAAGTAGAAGTTTCTGCTGAAGAAGAGTAGGGTTTATTTGCACCAAGTGCAAAGTGACATAAGGAAATTGGATTTAAAATTATCCCCTTTTAATGTTTCTTTTCTTCACAGCTACTGTATTTGGCAAAAGGAGGTCATGTTCCCCCTGCAATCTCATGTATGATTTTTCTGTTTCATAGCAATAAAGGAATTGATATCCCGACTATTTGCACAAAGCAGATGGGACAATTCAGCCTGCAGTCTATGTCTGCACCACAAGACAGGTGAGTAATGGCCTGTGGCATGTCCAGCGGGTGCTGGTATAACGGTTTGCACCCTCTCTTTGTGCTTGTTCTGTTGCAGGTAATTCAGTGTCCATTGGATGTGAGATCTTTAGCTGACACTAGTAACGTGGGTGGGGGGGTGGGGTGGAGCAGGCACAGGCAAGCATGGTAATTTGTGCAAGTTTTAACTAATTCAAGCATTAAATATGATGAGATTCACTCAGGTGGATGAGTTGGATTGAAGTGTCAGTGGATAAGCATAACTAATAATTTTTAAAATTCTTAGTTATGCTGAAGTCATTGGGTGAATGTTATATATTGAGGGAAGGTCGATGACAACAATATTGAGTAGGATCTGGGGAAAATGAACTGAGTGTTGCTGTTTGGGGACAGATTAAAGGCCAGCTGGTTAGAGTTCAGAACCTGCACATTCTCATGAGGATAGCAAGGTTTGGGAACTTTGCATGACAAGATACCGTCAGGTTAATAATTTAAAAAAGAAGAAGAAAGCCAGTGGATAGTCAGAGGCTTTTTCCCAGGGCTGAAATGGCTAGCATGAGAGAACACAGGTTTAAGGTGCTTGGAAGTAGGTACAGTGGAGATGTTAAGGGTAAGTTTTTTACGCAGAGAATGGTGACTGCGTGGAATGGGCTGCTGGCGACGGCGGTGGAGGTGGATACGATAGGGTCTTTTAAGAGGCTGCTGGACAGGTACATGGAGCTCAGAAAAATTGAGGGCTATGGGTAACCCTAGGTAATTTCTAAGATAAGGACATGTTCGGCACAGCTTTTTGGGCTGAAGGCTCTGCATTGTACCGTAGGTTTTCTATGTTTCTGTAAATAGTCATCCACATGGGTTTACCAGAGTGCAGTGGAATATGTTTGCAGATAGTATCCGTGAACCCAGACTGTTTGGGTGAAGATCATTGGGTTTGAAAAGTGTGGCACATTCCCAGAATAGATTAAAGTTGTCAATGAAACCAAAGTTCCGTGCTTTACGTTGCATCTGAAGCCAATCATGCAGACTGAGGAGCTGTTAAAACGCCCAGATCCATAACCCAGCATAGGAATTGGTCCAGAGATAAAAAGTCCTTGCCACTGATTTTTAGAAATCATTATTGTACGTTCGTGCAGCTTAGATAGTTGTTGAACAACACCATTTGTGACAATGTGGACAACGATCCATTTTACAGACGGGTGGTCAGTTAACAGGCAAGGGAGTTCGGTGCTGGGAAAACAGTTACACTTAGCTATGTCTTGATGTTCCTGATAATGGAGTTGCCAGTTATCAGTGTTGTTAGGAGTGTAGAAGAACATAAGAGATAGTAGCAAAAGCAGGCCATCTGGCCCATTTAGCCTGCTCCGCCATTCAATAAGATCATGACTGACCTGGCCATGGACTCATCGTGTACCTGCCTTTTCACCATAACCCTTAGTAACCCTGCTATGCAAAAATCTGTCCAACCTTGTCTTAAATATATTTATTGCCCACTGCTTCATTGGGCAGAGAATTCCACAGGTTCACCACTCTCTGGGAAAGACAGTTCCTCCTCATCTCCATCCTAAGTCTACTCCTCTGAATCTTGAAGGTATGTCTGTGAACCTGTAAGACTGTGGAATTTGCGATGGTGTTGCAGCCCGGGAGGTAGCCAGAAGGGTACCCCTCTTGGGGCACAGTGGAGGTGTGGAGGTGTCTACTGGTGGTCCGAGTGGTGTGTAGCTGGTGGCGGAGAGTGTCTCACCACTTACAGTGGAGTGTCTGGTTCCCTGTGCAATGGAGGATGAGACAAGCCAGTCAACAGGGAAAATTGCCCGACCAAAACATTGAATCTATTTTGTAGTTGGATTACTTGTGTAGTTGGAGGGGTGGAGTGTTTATTCCTTCCTACAACTAACCAAGGTCCCACTAAGTAGGGAGTTACATCCTGATTGATGCTTTAGACTTGGCTCCCAGTTGATTCCAGTGCTCGTTATGCTCGGTTAGAGCGGCCTCCAAACAAGGAGTGGTGGAACTGGGCCTTGTCCAATCCAGGGTTCAGTGGAGTCTAGCTCTTCGGCGATGATGGTGGCGCCCATAATGATTACAGAATTGAGGAATGATGAGGTTGGGATATTCTCCTGTCTTGTACAGTGATTTTCCAGTCTCGTACAGTGATTTTCCAGTCTCGTACAGTGATTTTCCAGTCGTGGCAAAGACAGCTCTTGCGAGGCAGTGAAAGGTGGTATGATCTCAGTCTCTGTGCTGCTGAGCAAAGCAGGAAGTAATCTTTTGCCAGATATGCCACGAAATTTGATTTGCGCCAGAACAGTGCCAGGCAGCAGGGAGGGTTGTGCCTGTGGTGGAGCTGGCTGAGTCTACAACTCTACAGCCTCTCATGTTCCTGTGTATTGGAGTCAGTGATGCAACTAGTCAGAATGGTCTCCCATCATGCGCCTGTAGAAATTGGCAAAAGGCTTTGGTGACCTACCGAACTCAAACTCCTAATAAGCAGAGCCGCTGGCGTGCCTTCGTCACTCTCAGGGAACTATGTACTTGTACCCTAGGTTTCTCTGTTGTACAACGTTCTCCAGGGCCCTACTATTTACAGAGCAATCCTGTCCTAATTTCGGTGTAATCTGCAAGTTTAATAATCTTGCTGTCTTCATTCTAATCCAGAATTGTCTTCATTGCCTATATTAACAATTGACCCAGTCCTCCCATCTGAAAAACAAGCCTCCACTACCATCCTCTGACTCTGTCCACCAAACCAACTTTGTATCCAATGAATTAGCTCTGGATCCCATGTGATCTCACCTCTAGACCAGCCTGCCCTGCAGGATCTTGTCAAAAGTGTTAGTTCGTCCATGTTGACAATATCTATCATCCTGTCCTTGTCAATCTTCTTTGTCACCTCTTCAAAGAGCTCAGTCAAATCTGAGTTTCAATCTCCTACGCACAAAGCCATGCTGACTATTCATAACCAATGCCCTGCTTTTCCATATGCGGTTGGATCTTCTTTCAGAATCCCCACCAATAACTTGCTCACCACTGATATTAGGCTCACTGGCCTGCAGTTTGTTGTTACGGTCCTTTAATAACTCTACAGTCAGTTTTCCAGACTGTTGTAAGTTAGACGCTCGATGGTCATTGCGGACCAGTAGTCAGAAGGAATTGTCTCCGTACTGCGTGACTCTGAAACCACAGATCTGCTAATAGCTGATGCTCTCACTTGTGTGTTGTAATCATATGGGACAGGGCAATAGTGTAGAGGTTAACATAACACTATTACAGTGCCAGTGACCCAGGTTTCATTGCGGCTGCTGTCTGTAAGGAGTTTGTAAGTTGTCCCCACGATTGTGTGAGTTTACTCCAGGTGTTCCTGTTTGCTCCCACATTTCAGAGACATGGGTTAATCGGTCATGTGTGTAATTGGGCAGTGCTGGCTCATGGGCCTGGAAAGGCTTGTTACCATGCTGTATCTGTAAATGAATAATTACCTGCTTCCACTGTCTCCCCGGCAGCATGTTCCAGGCACCCATCACTGTTTTAAAAAAAACTTATACCATAAATCTCCTTTAAATTTTCCCTTTCAATTTAAGGCAGTGCCCTCTAGCATTTGGTATTTCTACTCTCAGAAAAGACCGTCTTTTCTGCAGCTCTCATAATTTTACGAACTTCTCGCCAATCTTCCCACTGCCTCTGCACTCCTCCTGTAATGCTGTGACCATGACTTCGTGTAGTACTCCAGATGTGGTCGAACCAGAGTTTTATACAGCTGCAATGTGTTTTACTCCTTTTTACAACTTCTGTACTCAATTCCCAGCCGGTAAAGGCAAGCATGCTGTACCCTGTCTTTACCACCTTACCAGCATGTGTTGCCACTGTTACAAACCCCGTAACTTGGTGTCTTACCAGCAAAGATAGGAGTATCTTTTGGAGTCTGATGATACTATTTTTAACAGTATTTATTCGTAAAAATACACAAAAATAATACCAATGCAAATATACAGATAATATACGTCATCAATATTAAACCTAAAAGTGCGGGTATAATAATAATCAATAAGAAATAAGCTCTATCGTTGTCTAGGGGATAATGAATTGTCCGATGGAAATATAAAGTTCAGTTCAGTTCAA
This sequence comes from Hypanus sabinus, assembly GCF_030144855.1. Classification (NCBI taxonomy): domain Eukaryota; kingdom Metazoa; phylum Chordata; class Chondrichthyes; order Myliobatiformes; family Dasyatidae; genus Hypanus; species Hypanus sabinus. The sequence goes on from NC_082706.1 coordinate 36,819,483, forward strand.
GCAGGCTGCGGTATTGCAATTGTTGGAGAGAGAGAGAGTAACAGCTAATGACTTGCCAACGTTCCTTTACGATCTCGATCCATCGATGCGTTGTGTTGTAGCCATTCACGGATGACCCCTCCGTCCTTTAGCTAGACCGTTCTTCCGTGGCGGACTCGTCACCCAGGCAAGGGTGGACAGAAGCCCCCACCGGTCTCGTAGCGTCTCTCCTGGTGCATCTGAGGGGTGTTCCCCAGAACTTACTTTTATCCCCACTCACGGGGTCTCATGTGTCAATCAGTTTGGGATGATGCAACCCATCAACCAGACCACTCTGGTTACCCCCTGAGGGGTTTCAATGAATAGAACAGTACTCAATACACAATCCTTCTCCAAGAGACAATTGCAGTAATCAGTGGTTCCGTTCCGCTTTTGTTAGGAGGAGACATTCCACTTTTGTGTATGTCTGCATTGTCTCTCTCTCATTTCCTTGGTATCAGACCCAAAATAGTAGCGATTTTGCGATTCTCAAAAGTGGGGGGGGGGGCGACCTTGCACCCTTCTGCCCATCAGAGTTGCTCCTTATTCATATCACCCCCATCCTTCTAAGAATTTTCACCAAAAGGGGAAAATTAACTAATACAGTCTTACCGAATTTCAGAATCTTAACACAATACAAAAACAGTAATACAGTTATACATTCAATTTAGCATCTAAAAAGTTAGCGATTACATTGACACTTCCTTTAGTATCTTAATATCTTGTACCTTAATAAATTCCTGTAGCATCAGACTCCAATTTAATAACCACTTATTTTTTTATTCCTTTTCTTCAGCAAAAACTAAACTAAAGGGTTGTGATCTTAAGTATATAATACAAAATGTGAACCAATACATGTGTGATTATTCTGTAGTACATTACAAAAGTTTATGCAAATACTAATCTTTATTTTACTTTTAAACTCAACAGTCAATCTTCCATGGTGTTGTCTTTATTATTTACATGCTTTGTCGAAATCCCTCAAAACCAGATCCTGTTATTTAAAGTGGCATTTTGTCAACCTTTACCTCTTTTCCATTTAACTCTCACATGGTTAGCTTGCTCACCAGTGTAGAATAGGCTTTTGCATACTCCTTTCATAGGAGTCATTTTATCAACAATGTTTTCCAAACTTAGCCCATCTTCTGAACTTCCGCACAATTCTTTATTTTTAAGCAAGTCATTAGTTTTATCTTCAGGACCCTTCATTCTATTAGTTTTCAGTTTAACATCTGCAAGTGATCCCTCTTTGTCCAAACAACATTTCAAATTCTGCCTCTTGACAGCACACCCTTGAATAACATTAGCGAGTGGGGCACCTTTACATTCCAAACCAAACTGAAATTGATTCACAGGCACCTTGTTAACAAGCCATTGTTCCTTCAGCCTGGTTACTGCTTCTGAAACCAATCCAGACTTTAAATTTTTTTTATTCAATTTAGGAACTACACTTTTCCCTTCCCCTTCAATAATAATATTCACATGACCAGCTTCCATCTCCTCACTAACTTTTAACACACCTTTGAACACAAACAACTGGGAATTCTCACTTCCCTCTAGTACCAAGGTTAACCCTTTCTTCACTGAACCAAGTCCATCTGACCCAAAAGGACTGCATTCCTTTTCAACTAAATCAGATACCTCAGACTTTTCCTGAGTTTCTTTACTAGGTTCAGTACCATGTGCATCCACATCTTGAACACACTCAGATGGGACATCAGCCTCTTCCAGGCTGTCAATACCCGTCCCCTTTTCAAATTCTGAGTTCCCCTGATCCACCCAGTTACTCTCTGGGCATCTCCCTTCCGGAGTAAACTCAACCCTGCGGGTTCAAACAACCTCATCTACTAACCCAGCAGACTCCTTCAAGGTAATGGCACCCTTTTCATCTAGGACTGCCCTTATATCATTATCGGGAACACATTTAAATTCTTCAACTTCTTCAAACAGTTCTGTCAAGCCAGACAGATCATCCATGTCCAACCCTGGACCTCCTAACTGCCTTATCTGTTTCTCATCTTTACTCCGTGCCTCTATACATTCCCTCCTGGCTAAGGGTAGGTCTACCTCCTCTCCTTTACACTCTTTCACCTTCCTATTCTCTGTTTTACCATCCCCTAACCCCTCTTGGTACAGGGTCGATAAAAACGTCTCAACCAGATCGACACTGGACCAGTTCCAGTGCGGATCTGGAGAGATACTGGAGCTGAGCAGTCATTGATTCTCAGTAAGGTACTAGATTTTGGAACTGGTGTTTCTCCCTATTTCACAGACACGGTCCCTTCTGAAATAAATTTCTCATGCCCCTCTTGTATTTTATCTACCTGGGGCTTTCTCGTCGATTTGCTGATCGACTCAATACAGCCTGTAGGGACTGCTGCTTTCCCTTTTCCTGTCTCCTTCCTCGGAGCAAAGCACTTAGATGCAATATGACCCACCTTTCCACAATTAAAACAGATCATGCTGCCTCTGTTTCTCCTTCTTATACTCCTTCTGTTTTTCAGCTCTTTCCTTCTCCTTTTCAGCTGCTTCCAGCTGTTTTAACCTAATTTCATGCTCCCTCTTCGCCTCTAACTCCTTTAGCTGGAGCTCATACTCCCTTTTCTTCTGTTCCAACCTTCATTTTTCCAACTCTAACTGAGCCGTCCCAATAGCTGGTACCTTTTCAGGTATCTGTTCCAATACCTCAGCTGAAAACACATCCTTCTCAATATAATACTGAGTTATGGCCCTCCGCATCTCCCACTTTTTCATTGACGACCTCACCTCTGCGAGATTTAGTCCTTTCGCAATGTTTACCAAGTCCGTCTTTGTGGCAGCCTCTAGCGCCTTCAAAGTCGGGTTTTGTGTAAATTCGTCTACGTCCATCTTTGCTGGTTTCCCGTCTGGTTACCCGCGCAACCAGATCCAAGTCTGGACTTAAAAGCCCGATTAACTGGCCCTCCAATTTGGTATCAAATCTCGAGACGAGGCCCCAAGTTGTTACGAACCCCGTAACTGGGTGTCTTACCAGCAAAGATAGGAGTATCCATTGAAGTCTGATGATACTATTTTTAACAGTATTTATTAGTAAAAATACACAAAAATAATATCAATGCAAATATACAGATAATATACATCATCAATATTAAACCTAAAAGTGCAGGTATAATAATAATCAATAAGAAATAAGCTCTATCGTTGTCTAGGGGATAATGAATTGTCAGATGGAAATATAAAGTTCAGTTCAGTTCATGCAGGCTGCGGTAGTTGTTGGTCGCGGTGTTGCAATTGTTGGAGAGAGAGAGAAACAGCTATTGACTTGCCGACTTTCCTTTACGCTCTCGATCCGTCGATGCATTGTTGTAGCCATTCACGGATGACCCCTCCGTCCTTTAGCTAGACTGTTCTTCCGTGGCGGACTCGTCACCCAGTCAAGGGTGGACACACACACAAGCCCCCACTGGTCTCGTAGCGTCTCTCCTGGTGCGTCTGAGGGGTGTTTCCCCAGACCCGACTTTTATCCCCACTCACGGGGTCTCAGATGTCAATCAGTTTGGGATGATGCAACCCATCAACCAGACCACTATGGTTGTCCCCGAGGGGTTTCAATGAATAGAACAGTACTCAATACACAATCCTTCTCCAAGAGACAATTGCAGTAATCAGTGGTTCCGTTCCGCTTTTGTTAGGAGGAGACATTCCACTTCTGTGTATCTCTGCGTTGTCTCTCTCTCATTTCCTTGGTATCAGACCCGAAATAGTAGCGATTTTGCGATTCTCAAAAGGGGGGGGAGCGGCCTTGCACCCTTCTGCCCATCAGAGTTGCTTCTCATTCGTAACACCACTTTCAAGATGCTGTGCACTTGCAGTCCAGGTTCCCACTGTTATACAGGCGTTCATTTGGGTGAGGGTAATAATTACCTGAGCCAGCCATTCCTATGCTTCATGACTAGTCTATGGTGAGTTTGCTGAGTGCATAATTCTTCCTCTTCTCATTGCAAAGTGTTTTCTTTGTTAATCTGATGGCAAAATTACAATTATTTTGTTGTCAGTGTCATAAGGAAAATAATTGGGCCATTCTGCCCATTAAGTCTCTTACGTCATTTCATCATGGCTGATAGAGACCCTTTCTAATAAAGAGCCTATCAACTTCCACTTTAAGTATACCAGTGATTTGCCCTCTACAGCCATCTGTGGCAATGAATTCCAGATTCACCATCATCTGGCTCAAGACCTCTTCACCTCTGTTCTAAAAGGACCTCCTTCTACTTTGAGGCTACGGCTTCTGGTCCTAGAATTCCCCGCTAAGGGAAGCATCCTCTAGGGCAGGGGTCGGCAACCTTTACCACTGAAAGAGCCAATTGGACCCGTTTCACACAGAAAAGAAAACACTGGGAGCCACAAAGCCCGTTTGACATTTAAAATGAAATAACACTGCATACAACGTTTTTTTTTTGCCTTTCTGCTATGTATAAACAAACTATAATGTGTTGCATTTATGAAATCAATGAACTCCTGCAGAGAAAACGAAATTACATTTCTGCATGCAGCAAAAACATTTTGAACTCCGAAAAAAAGATGTTGGGTTGAAGATTACTTTTAAGTAAAATACTCAGTGTCCGTCTTGTATTTATGAAAAACGCCGAACTTAAATTGTCCGCCAGCAGCAAACCAAAAATAACGTCAGCCAGCTGTCAGCCTGAAAAATAAAAGGACTATTTCACTGAACAATGAAAACATTTGAATATACGTAAAATAATAGGCAATTAAAATATTTATCACAGTTGGTTAATGGGATTTCTGCTCCTGGACCTCAGCGCACAGCGTCTGCACATCAGGGCTGTATGACGTCACCTTCATCTTTACACAGGATCGCAAGCTGTCATCTTTGAGGCGTGCGCGATGTTCATGTTGGAGATAATAAAGTTCATGTTGGAGAACACCTGCTCACATACATTTGTGGATCCAAAGATCGACAGGACTCCAAGCGCATACTTTTTAATGGTTACATAAATGTCGGGGATAGCATTCCATGTTACGAACACAAGTTTTTCTGGTTTGAGGAGGTTTTCAATATCACTCCATTTGTGATTCTGAGCAAGAACGGCCTTCTGACGGGCAATATCTTCAAGGTCTGCTGTCAAGCGTCTAAACTTGGACACCCATATGTCTTTGTCGGCTATGTCGGCCAGTTCCATCTCAAGATCAGGTTGACTCACACCTGCCAATGCAGTCGTATTCAGTAGGGATGGATCGATGCTTAGGGGAGTGACCGGGAAGGATAATGTGTTTTTTTTTTTTCCCTCTCTGAACTCACCGAAGCGTTTCCCAAATGATGTTTGCATTGCGATGATTGCAAAATGTCAGTACTCCGAATATCTCATGTTGTGAGCTTGCTTGAACTCTCTCAAATTGGGGAAGTGAGACAATGGGCCTTTCTGTAAATCTCTGGCAAGCAGTGTCAACATGCGCTCGAATGCCAAAACATCCTCCAACATGTGCAGGGCTGTGCGTCCTTTCCCCTGAAGAGCTGTGTTCAGCATGTTCAGGTGCGCTGTCATGTCTACCAAGAAGTGTAGCTTTTCCAGCCACTCTGGCTGTTCCAGCTCAGGAAAGGTGAGCCCTTTGCTGCCCAGGAAAGCTTTCACTTCTTCCAGACACGCGACAAAGCGTTTCAGCACCTCCCCTCTGGACAGCCACCGGACTTTGTTGTGCAGCAGGAGATCAGAATATGCGCTTTCCAGCTCATCCAGTAACAAACGGAATTGACGGTGATTTAAACTTTTTGCCATTATTTTATTGACAATCTGAATGACAACATCCATTACTTCTGTGCATTCCAGAGGAAATGTTTGAGCGCACAGTGCCTCTTGGTGCAAGATGCAGTGAAAAGTCAGCAGCTTTCTGTCCAGCGACTTCTGCAGTAAAGCCACAAATCCCTTGTGAGCTCCTGTCATACTTGGTGCCCCATCAGTAGCTACTGACACCAGGTGGGTGGTCTTTATTCCTTTGGCTCTTAAACAATTCAAGACATCCTCACAGATGTCTTCCCCTCGTGTTTGGCCTTTTAGAGGTATCAACTCAATCATTTCTTCCTGTGGCCCGGCAGAGTTTACATACCGGCAGAACAGCGCTATTTGTTCAATATCACCTTTGTCTTTAGACTCGTCACAGGCAATCGAGTAGGCCACAGCTGAATTGATGTCTTTAATTTGCTGTCTTGTGATGTCTTCTGCCATTTTTATGGTTCTGTCTTTGACAGTCTTTGCAGAGAGGTGCATATCCCTGATTTTCTGCACAATTTCACTCTTGTTTTTAAAGTCCGTGAATAGATGTTCTGAAATCTTAATGAAAGATTCTTTTATATATTCACCATCTGTAAACTGCTTCCCGTGCCTATTTCCTGAGCGGCAACAAAACTAGCATATGTAGTTGATTTTCCAGACTTCATCCACTTCTTGAAGTTATTTTTGCTCAGATCAACCTTCCGCATCAGTTCCGAAACGCTTTTGTCTCTCATCTCCATCCGGATACTTTTGAGCAAAGGCTGCGTGTTTATCCTGGAAATGTCTTGCGACATTTGACTTTTTGTTGTTTGTTAGTTTCTCATTGCATATTAAGCATACCGGTAAACCAGTCTCGTCAGCACTGAAAGCAAATGGATCTGCCCATCTATCATTAAACGTTTTGTTTTCTTCAGTCACTCTTCTTTTTTTTAGAATTATCCATAGTTAGCCTAACTCGGATTGAAAAATTAAAGAAATCGCGCACTGGCGGGTGTCAGGCATTGGCAGTAGTGACGTATATTAATAGTGACAAAAAACATGTTTTATTTAGATTGTACAAGATCACTATAATCTTCAAATTTAGAATTACATTTCAAAAACTAACAAACTAACATGAAATACATTTTAATTAATTACTCGTCATTTATTTTCCAAAGCCACAGGGAGCTGCAGCACAGAGATGAAAGAGACGCATGCTGCTCCGGAGCCACAGGTTGCCGACCCCTGCTCTAGGGTAATTAATTATTCCTATCATGGAATTCCAGACTGAGTCCCACTTGACTCCAGCACGTGCAATTCCAGCAACCTAACGCTTTCTTTATGTTTCTTATCTCAGCCGCCTTTATCAGTTTCATTTCCCCAGACAATATGTAGATTGGAATTACCTGTGATTACGGTTATACCCTTTTGACAAGCTGACATACAGGCACCGTTTCCTGCAGAAGGCATTTGCCACGCTGGCCTTTATCAGTCTGAGTACGAGAGTACAGTTTTGTTATTGAACCAGAAAGGCTTTGCAAACAATTTAGCAGTGTGTTGCCTGGACTTGGGACCCGAGTTACAAGGAGAGGCTGTGTAAGCTAGGACGGCATTCCATGTAATGTAGAAGATTGAGGGGTGGTTGTGACTGTAATCTAAGTCACCAGAGAGACACTGAAACTAGTGATATAAAGGTCTTTAATCATCACGACAAGCAGGCACACTCTGTTGAGACCCTCTTGATAGAGACTTTAAAACACAAAGTTCATCATGTTTTATGCTGTTAAGATGAAAGGTGATTCAATGCTATTTCAATAGTTACAATGACTTGTTTACTTCAATACTTTGGGTTGACAGAGACTCCTTTGAATTACACTTCTACAATGCCAGACTCCGAAAGTTCAAACACCCTTGCTGGAACAAAGTAATTCATACAGAGGGTCTAAAAGCTTTTGGGTACAGAGATCCCAGGCTCCCAAAGTTAAGGCTGTTACTGCGGTTGTTGAATACACAAATATTTCAACTATTGATTGAGCAGCTATACGTGACCATATGCTAAGTGGTAAAATCAGTCTTGTCTGCCAGCTTGAACTCAGTCACAATGGTGCAAATAACTTAGCCATGGTGCCTGGTTTGCAGGCCAGTTAGCATAACCCCATTGTCTTAACTTTGGCTGATACAGTTGAGAATATCTCATGGTCACTTTGCTTTGCAAACTTTTATCTTTTGAGCAGCCAGCCCCTTACTGTGGGCCAGCAGTCCATACTCTGTCAACGGTGCTGTTTGAAAAGCTGCCCTTTTAACTAAAAACTGATTACTGCTTGCAATTTAAATTTAGAAATGAAGACTAGTTCTTGCGTGAATTAAAATCTGCTATATTCACACAATTTCATAATTCCTGAATAGGGTGATCTCATAAGGGGTATACAAGATCATGATGGATTTAGCTAAACATCCCAGGGAGAGTGTGCTAAAAACAAGAGGGCATAGGTTTAAGATCAAAGCAAGAGGTGGAATCAGGGACAGATTCTTCACACAGAGGGTGGTGCATATTTGGAATGAGCTGCCAGAAATGGTGGTTGAGATGGGCGCCTTAGCGACTTTTAAAAGACATCTATGTGGCAACCCACTTCCTAGCGCACTCGAACCGGCTCACAAATAGCCAGCGCGCCGGCATAAAGGCCAGTCCCAAAAGGGCGCCAGGTCTGCTTCACCAACAAAGGGAAAAGCCCGCGTGGGACTGTGAGTACGTGCCCCCTACAGCATCCGCGCCCAGGGAGGGCGGGATCAGGGAGGCTTTAAAGCGAGGCCGCAAAGTTCGAATAAAATCCTTTTTTAACTGCAGTTTACCGACTCTGTGTCGTTATTTCAGCGCTGCGTGTAGCACACTGCTACATCTAGATAATTACATGCAGAGGGGAGATTTGGAGGGTTATAGGCCAAATTCAGCCAGATGGGACTTGTTCACTGGGCAACGATCAGCCTGGATGAGCTGGGCACAAGTGCCTGCTTCCATGCTATATGAAGTTGGGAGGTCGTGGTGCAGGTGTACTGGAGATTGGTGAGGCCACACTGGTGTGTTCATTTTTGGTCATTTTGCTGTAGGAAATGTATTGCTAAACTGGAAAGAGTGCAAAAGGTGCTGAAACATGTAGTCAGGACTTGAAGGACTAAGTTATAGGGCAAGGTTGAACTGATTAGAATCTTGTTTCTTGGAGCTTTGATAATAAAGGATGATTTTATAGTGGTGCACATGGTGAAAGGCATGGATAGGGCCATTCAGCCCATCGAGTTTGCCCTGCCATTTCACCGTGCCTGATTCATTACCCCTCTCAGTATACTCCTGCCTTCTCTCCATAAACTATTAATGCCCTGACTAATCAAAAATCCATCAACCTCTACTTTAATATACCCAATGACTTTGGTCTCTAAAGTAGTTTGTGGCAATGAATTCCACAGGCTAAAGAAATTTGTCATCATCTCTGTTCTAAATAGTTGTCCCTCTGTTCTGAAGCTGTGCCCTCTGGTCCTAGTCTTCCCACAGTAGGAAACATCATCTCCACATCCACCCTGTTTAAGCCTTTCAATATTTGATGGGTTCTAAATTCCTCCGAGTACAAGCCTAGAGCCATCAAACGTTGTTCATAAATTAACCCTTTCACTCCCAGACTCATTCTCATGAACCTCCTCTGGACCCTCGCCACTGCATCTTTTCTTCGACGAGGGGATCAAAACTGCTCACAATACTCCAAGTGCAGTCAGATCAGTGCCTTATAAAGCTTCAGTGTTACATCCTTGTTTTTATGTTCTTGTCTTATTGAAACGTTGCATTTGCACTCCTTACCACTGACTTGACCTGCAAGTTAACACTTAAGGAATCCTGTATGAGAACTCCCAAGGTTCTTTGCATCTCTGATTTTTGAATTTTCTCCCCGTTTAGAAAATGATCTGTGCTTTTATTCCTTCTACCAAATTGCATGACCATACACTATATTCCATCTGCCCCATCTTTGCCCACTCTCCCAAACTTGTCTTGCAAGTCCTCCTTAGCTGAATGTATTCAGTCTTTTCTCCAGGATTGGGGAATAAAGAATTTGAGGGGTTTAGGTGATATTTAATAGGAGCCTAAGGGGCAACTTTTTTACAGAGGTAGTATGTGTGTGGAATGAGTTGCTAGAAAATGAGTCTTTCGTTATGGCAAAAGCTGCCCATCCTCCCTCTATACTCCCAAGGTCTTAATCCGAAACACTGACTACCCGTTACCTCCACACAGGTGCTGCCTGATCTGAAGACTTTCACCAGCTGTTCCAGCATCTGCAGTTGCTCGTGACTTGAGTTGTAAATAATATTCTGGTCGTTCTCTTACAGGGCAAAGCAAGCTAAATACCCTGCGAGGAATGACTGTCGTGAATTCAGTCACTTTGTCTACCCACCCGATCAGTCCGCTAATTCCTACTTGCCTATGCGCCATTCCAGGGGAAACAGCGCTGTTCATCAACCAGTGCTAAGTAATGGACAATATGGTGCATCTTCAGACCATACTGGCAGGTGGCAGCAGTCATCCTGGAGGAATCACCAGGCCCATTCTTCATGGCAGCATTACCCGATGGAGTCTCCCTGGGGCAAAGATCAGCCGCTGCATCCCTGGGCTGGTTACCAACAACGTGCTGCAAGGAGAAAGAACTTGATCTCTCAAGGTCAGGTTGGAGTAAACACCCATCTGCGATGGGACGATTGAAATGTGGATGGGAAATATTTTAGTCACTTTGATTAAGAGGAACTGAAACAATGTGCAAGATAAAACTGCAGCTGGGGGACTAGTTCAGTTAACAGCTACTGTCTCAGGGCATCACTGCATTGTCTAGTGTGTTGGTACATAGAACCCATAGGGAAATCTCACACCATGCACCACAGTATTGTGTTCAACTCCCAATCTTTAATTCATTTGCTGACATCACTGTTTCCCCGTCAGCTTTACTTAATTCACAGAACAGCCCCAACAACCTTCTGCAGTTCATATGCTCTCCATCTAACGGGTCTGGAGGACTTGGAATTGATCGGCACTCTGGATATTCGGTCTGAGGGGACAGAATGCAGATTTCGTTCAGCCAGGTGGATGTCAATACACTGCACAGATAATGTGTAACTGTTAAAAGGGTCCTGTTCCATTGAGGACACTTGGTACCTGTAGAGTCATGAAGAACTACAGCACAGAAACGAGGATTTTTTCTACTTGGTCTTGTTTTAAAATTCAACTATTTTGGATAAATCTAAGACTTTTATTGGAACAAATTACTGGAGTACATCTCCCACATAGTCCAGTATTATTTTTATTAGGAGACATTGAAGGGACAATACCGAAACTTAAATTGAATAAGTATCAGAAAAAAATTATTAAAATTGCATTGGCAGTAGCCAAAAAAGTTATCGCAGTTACTTGGAAATATGATTTATATTTAACTATGGATCGTTGGAATAATGAAATACATAGTTGTATTCCACTTGAAAAAAATTACATACAATCTAAGAAATGAATATGATATATTTTTGAAAATTTGGCTCCCATACTTACAAAAGATAGGATTAAGTACATAGGTCCTTTGAAGATAAAATTATAAAGTAATTGGGGAAAGTAAAAATAAATATTTAAATTATTTTGAATTCCATGGAGCATGTGGGGATCCTCTGATATCCAGGCAATCTTTCTGTTTTTTCTTTCTTTAGATAAGGGGAGGGGGGAGGGTCAATATTATTTTTCTCATTTTTTTTATCATCACATTTATTCTTCGTAATTTTCTAAAATTTAATAAATAAATATATTTTTAAAAAAAGGAAACGAGGATTTTGGACCATTTAGCCTATGCTGAACTAGACTCATTTTACATTGAGTTGGGATCAATTTTTAATCTTTCCACAGGCAACAAATGGATACCCAAATTTTAGTCAGTCAGAGTGCATTGGTAAATGTTACATTTGAAACTTGAATGTGATAGGTTTGTGTTTGATAGTCTGACTTTGACTGCTGTGTCACCCAATTCTTCTCCCTATTGTTTTTTCTTGCCTCATTTCCATGGGAATATCAGAAGAATCATCAGGATCATTTCTGGATTAATGTACCTTATCTGGTAATGAGTGTGGTGCCGATTTGAGAGCAGAGGTTAACTCAGTTGCCAATTAAGTTCCACAGGCCCCTAATCAGCATTCTCTTCTTCTCGTGGAGAATGGGCAGGGGTCTCTGGAGGGTGGTTGCGGCTTTTAAACTGAGGACCCTCTGTGTTCTAGGTTGTACATCTTATTGGTTTTTGCAGTGATATCTTGTGCCTCACCTTTCTACCAGATCCTCCTAAAATTCACAGCATCGATGTTTGAGGAAGGCATGAAACAAGAATTTCTGTGCTCATTATTAAATGTAATGCAGAATCAAAATTAATCAATTTTGGCCATTTGTATAATTTTATCTTTCTGCAGTATTCTGAACGGTAGAAATAATTTTGAGGGTTGTGAGTGTGCTAGGTCTAAGTCTTGACCTCCCTTATACAGAGGGCCTGTGCTTCCTATATCTAACAGCGAATGGTGTCAACAATCATTTACTACTTCTGCTGCCACTTGACACAGATCGAATGAAACCAAAGGATTTCCCATAAGTGGTGGGATCGATTAGACAATTTGTTCACTCTTTGCTGTTTGTTTTCACTTTCCTCATGCTTTCATTGAGGAGACTCTGTGCCTTTCCACATGCTTAGAGTCATAGAGAACTACAGCACAGAAACAGGCCCTTCGGGCCATCTAATCCATGCAGAGCTGTTATTCTACCTAGTCCCATCAACTTGCACATGGACCATAGTCCTCCATGACCCCTCCCATCCATATACTTATCCAAACCCATGTTCACCACTTCCACTGGCAGCTCGTTCTGCACTCTTACTTCACTTTGAGTGAAGAAGTTTCACCAATGTTCCCTTCAAACATTTCACCTTTAACCCATGACTTCTAGTGATGCTTGCACCCAGCTTCTGTGGGGTGGTGGCAGGGAGTCTGCTTGCATTTATCCCTGTCTTTTCCCCACATATTTGGGGTTGAGATGGTGAACAGCTTTAAGTTCCTCAGCATAAACATCACTGAAGATCTCACATGGTCTGTACATACTGGCTGTGTGGTGAAAAAGGCACAACAACGCCTCTTTCAAATCAGACAGTTGAAGAAGTTTGGTATGGGCCCCTAAATCCTAAGAACTTTCTAAAGGTGCACTATTGAGAGCATCATGACTAGCTGTATCACTGTCTGGTATGGGACTACCTCCCTCAATCACAGGGCTCTGCAGAGAGTGGTGTGGTGTGGACAGCCCAGTGCACCTGTAGATGTGAACTTCCCACTATTCAGGATATTTACAAAGACAGGTGTGTAAAAAGGACCAGAAAGATTATTGGGGAACCAAGTCACTCCAACCACAAACTGTTCCAGCTGCTATCATCCGGAAAATGGTACCACAGCATAAAAGCCAGGACTAGCAGGCTCCGGGACAGCTTCTTCCACCAGGCCATCAGACTACTTAATTCATGCTGACACAACTGTATTTTTATGAACTGTCTAGGCTATATTATAAATTACTATACATTGCACATTTAGATGGAGATGTAAAGATTTTTACTTCTCATGTATATGAAGGATGTAAGTAATAAAGTAAATTCAATTCAATTCGAATCTTCCTTCATCCTCCTACACTCCAGGGAATAGGTCGTAACCTATTCAACCTTTCCCTATAATTCAGGTCCTCAAGTGCTGGCAACATCCTTATAAACGTTCTCCACAGTCTTTCAATCTTATTGATATCTTTCCTATAGTTAGGTGACCAGATCAGCATACAATACTCCAAATTTGACGTCACCAATATTTTGTACAATTTCAATGTAATATCCCAATTCCTGTACTCAGTACTTTGATTTGCGAAAGCCAATATGCCAAAGATCTCTTTATGGTACACTATCGGCATGACACTGATTTCAATAAATTATGCATCTGTTTTCCCAGATCTGTCTGTACTATTCAGTGTCCTATGTAAACCTACCCTGGTTTGTCCTCCCATAAGTACAACACCTTCTCTGCTGGTTTGCAATCACGAACCACAGATTCCCACCATTTCAAGGAGTTCATAAGAACACAGCTCACTCAACTGTTAGACCCATTCTACAATTCAACAAGATTGTAATTAATCTAACTCCAGTGCTTCCCCCCACACTGGGTAGTTTCTCCTTAATTCAGTACTATATAAGAATATTTTGATGCTAGTTCCTAGAGGATATCATGCCTTCTGAGAATTTGTTTTAGTGAAGACGTCAGTGGTGGTTCAAAACTTTATGAGAAGAGGCCTAACCCATTCAGTATCTCCTTGTATGACAACTCATCATCTCAACAACTAGTTTGGTGAACCTTCACCTCACTTCCTCCAGAAGTACGTCTTTTTATGCAAGTTGTACGCTATAGAATGATCAAGGCCATCTTTGGCCTTTTATTACTATCCTCTTGGATAAAGGTGAACATACCATTTGACTTGATTGTTTGCTACATTTGCATGTTAACAACATGTCTCAGGGCACATAAGTCCTTTTGTATGTTGCCTCCATTCATAAGGCATTGCAGTATCCTTGCTGTTGGATCTGGAGGTGATATTGTCCAGAAAGATCTTCAGAAATCATGAATGAGGTGCAAATCCTGTGGTTACAGCTGGTTTATTAGGTGTGCATAACTGTCACAAAGTTCAATGTAAAATTTATCAGAGTACATGTCACCGCATACAACTGTCACATACAACCAAATGTCATTTAATTATTCTTATTTAAGTTAACTAAGTAAGAAAACAAAGGAATCATGGTCATACTGAAAACCAGCTCAAACCAGACAGATAAGAAAATACCTTGATAAGAACAGCCAATGACAAAGTTTGATTTGTGGCATGGTACAGGTGGGCTGCTACCAAGGAGCTACAGAACCAGCTAAACTACAAATCGTTAAAAATCCATTGAATATTTATTTTTAAAAAGTTGCTGATTATGTAAACATATAATCAAGCATAAGGAAAGTTAAACCACACACAAAAATACAATTTAGACTCTAGTCCAACATTACCAACTTGTGAAAAATTGCTTCTATCTAATTATTTTCTATATGTCACCGGCTGCCTCTGTCCTGGAAATTGTTTGTCTTGATGATGCTCAGGGCTTAGCAGTTCCTCAGGCATTGAGCATATGGACAGTGTGGCCCCACCCATCAAAGCTGGATGAGTGTGATCAGAGCCCAGACGTTGGTGCTGGGTGGGACACTGAATTTGCTTTACCTGCTCTGCCAGTAGATCCGCCTTAACAGGAGGGAACGGATATCCCGGCTGCAAGATTCATGTGTGTGTAACCCCCTGGGTCGCCTCAGGCTCGCTCAGCTCGTTCTCGTCTAGGGGGAGCAGCCTTCGGCCCCGCCAAACTGGGTAATCAGCTGGTGTGGATGCTGTGTGATGTCCCCGCCTCACCCAAAAACAGACAGTACACCATATGCGATTAAATGAGTACAATTTATAAAGGTTACTATAACTAAGTGATTAATAACAATACAGTATATATGAAGGAAAAAACAATAAAGAAAAGGCGCCAAACTTATCAAAGTCCAAACCACTTCGTGCACAACCGTTGGAGCTCAATTACTGAAGTCTTCTGGCCACCATTCGATCCCCTCCGAACTCCTCGACTCGCAGCTCAGGACCACCCGGTGGTCAACCAAGTACATCTATCGTCCTCTCCTCTCCTCAGGGTACCTCCTGGCCTTGGACCCCCCCCCCTTGGGGTCCGTTCCTTGCCCAGCTTACAGCATCGCGTCCTCTCTCTCTCACCCCCTCACGCCGATCTGCCCAAAAGCCCGCCAACAATAGCTTACAGACTCAGAAGAAAGAACAACATTAATCCCAATTGGTTTACAAAGGAATACAATTCTCATTATCAGTAAATTTTAACCCAAACAAGCTTCCAGCACTCTCTCGCAACAAAGAAGCATTCCTACTTTTAACAAAACAAAGAAGCCATTTTGATTACATACACAGTAACAAAGAAAAAGAAGAAATCCCCTTTACATTAGCAAGGCCTTGGATAAGATCCTGAATGGGAGTTTGGCATTCAGGATAAGGTAGTAAATTGGATTGGATATTGGCTTCACAGGAGAGGGTACTAGATGGTTGCAACTGTGACTGGAGGCCCGAGAATAGTGGTGTGCTGCCGGGATCAGTGTTGGATCTATTACTAGTCATCTATATCAATGATCTGAATGATAACGTGGTAAACTGGATCAGCAAATTTGTAGATGACACCAAGGTTAGGGGTGCAGTGGACAAAGAGGAAGTTTACAGCAGGATCTGCACCAGCTGGAAATTAGGCTGAATAATGGCAGATGGAATCTAATACAGATGAGTGAGGTGTTTCACTTTGGGAGGACAGAGCAGGGTAGGACTTGCACGGTGAATGGTAGGGCACTGAGGAGTGTGGTAGAACAGAGGGATTTGGCAATACAGAAATTCTTTGGAAGTGATATCACAGGCAGATAGGGTTGAGAACAGCTTTTGGCACATTGGCCTTCATAAATCAAACTATTGAGGACAGCAGTTGGGATGTTATAGGCTAACGGTGAAGGGTAAACTGTTTAAGCGGAACGTTAGGAGAACTTCGAAGTGGTGAGACCGGAATAAGCTGTCAGCGGAAGTGGATGCAGGTTTGATTTCAACATTTAAGGAAAACTTGAATAGGTACCTGGATGGAGGGCAGAGCTCTTGAGTGTAGGACAATAGGATTAGACAGCATTAATAGTTTGGCACAGACTAGATGGGCTGTCTGGGGCTGTAATATATCTGTGCTGTAATGTTCTATGACTAAGTATGAGCCTTGAGGGGGAGTATTTGGACGTAACAAAGTATGAGAGCATTGGGAAGGAACTAGGGAGTGTGGTGAACTACATGTGCCTGTCTGGACACGCCCTTTGCTGACTGCTCCTGTGGCTCCTCCCACAGGCCCCTGTATAAAGGCGATCAGAGCCTGGGCCCTGCTCTCAGTCTCCAGGATGTAGTATGGTGGTCACTCACTGCTGGTTCCTTCTTCCAGTCAATAAAAGCCGATATCTCGCCTTTACATCTCAAAGTGAGTTATTGATGGTGCATCAGGGAGATTTCATTGGGAGCAGCTGTTCACATCTGACATGCGGAGGGTGTTTAAAAACCACCTGAAAAAAATACAAGACTGGTAAGCTCCAGTAAGATGGATGGCAAGATAAGGGAGCCTTAGCATAAGAAAGGTGATGAATTTAGTCAAAAAGAAAAAGGAAGCATATGTAAGGTTTAGGAAGCTTAAAATAAAATGAAGGTCTTTGGGATTATAAAGAAGCTTGAAAAATACTCAAGAAGAGAATTGGGAGAACTTGGAAGGGCTCATGAAAAGTTCTTAGCAAGTAGGATTAAAGAGAATCACAATGCTTTCTTATAGATGCATCAGGAGGAAGAGAATAACTAGGGAGTATGTCAGACAGTTCAAGGATAGAGGAGGGAATCTTCGGTTGCAGGGAGAAAACGTGAGCATGGTCCTAAAGTCCTTTGTATCAGTGTTTACAAAGAAGAAGGACATGGAGGAGAGCAGTGGAGCACACTTGTAAGCTCAGGCATTTTGAGATGAAGAACTAGTGTTGAGTCTCTTGAAGAATGTTACAGTGGATAAGTCCACAGGCTATTGAGATGGGCAAGAGGTGAGATTGTGGGGGCCTTGACTAGATCTCTATGTCCCATCCGGCCACACACAATGTCCCAAAGGATTCATGGGTAGCAAATAATGTTTAAGAATGGAAATAAGGATACTCCTGGAACCACAGACTGGTGACTCGGGGACCAGTGGTAGAAAAGCAATTGGAGAGGAATCTTTGGGATAGGACTTATGAGCATTTGGAAATCCATGGCCTAATGACGGACAATCAGCAATGGTCTGGTACGGTGCAAGACGCCTTACTCACTTGATTGGGTTTTATGAGGAGGTGATGAAGCCAATTAATTAAGTTGAGTTGATCAGTATCGTTTATCATTAGTGACAGTTGTGAAATTTGTTGCTTTGTGGCAGCAGCAGCAGCAGTCTAAGACATAATCACTATTAGTTACAAAAATAAATGAAATGTGCAAAAGATGAAAAAGGAGGTAGAGTTCATGGGTTTCTGGACCACAAGAAGATCTGATGGCAAAGGGAAAAAAAACCTTCCTAAAGCACTAAGTGTGAGTCTTCAGGCTCCTGTCCCACCTGCCCAGTGGGAATAACCCTGGCTGAGGACAGTCCATCTCCCACCCCCCATCCTCATCACATTCTACGGGGGTTGTATTGAGAGCATCCTGAGCAGCTGCATCACTGCTTGGCTCGGAAATTGCACCATCTCAGATCGCAAGACCCTGCAGCGGTTAGTGGAGGTCAGCTGAGATCATCAGGGTCTCTCTTTCCGCCATTACAGAAATTTACACCACACGCAGCATCCTCAAATCAAACAGCATTATGAAGGACCCCACGCACCCCTCATACAAACTCTTCTCCCTCCTGCCGTCTGGGAAAAGGCACCGAAGAATTCGGGCTCTCATGACCAGACTATATAACATTATCTTCCCCCAAGCTATCAGATTCCTCAATACCCAGAGCCTGGACTGACACCTTACTGCCCTATTGTCATGTTTATTATTTATTGTAATGCCTGCGCTGTTTTGTGCACTTTATGCAGTCCTGAGTAGGTCTATAGTCTAGTGTAATTTTTTTCTGTGTTGTTTTTTACATAGTTCAGTCTAGTTTTTGTACTGTGTCATGTAACACCATGGTCCTGAAAAAACATTGTCTCATTTTTACTATGTACTGTACCAGCAGTTATGGTCAAAACGACAATAAAAAGTGACTTGACTTGACTTGAAATAAGATTGAAAGAGTGCAGAGAAAATTTACAAGGATGTTGCCGGGTCTGGAGGACCCGAGTTATAAGAAAAGATTGAATAGGTTAGGACTTTATTCCTCGGAAAGTAGAAGACTGAGAGAAGATTTGACTGAGGTATACAAAATTATTAGGTATAGATAGGGTAAATATAAGCAGGCTTTTTTCCCCCACAGAGATTGTGTGGGACTGCAACTAGAGGTCATGGGTTAAGGGTAAAAGGTGAAAAGTGTAAGCAGAACATGAGGGGAAACTTCCTCAGTCAGAGGGTCGTGAGTGTGGAACAACGAGCTGCCAGTGCAAGTTGTGCGTGTAAGCTCGATTTCAACGTTTAAGAGAAGTTTGGATGGGTATATGGATGGTAGGGGTGTGGTCCTGGTGCAGGCCTATGTGAGTAGGCAGTTTATTGTCCGGCATGGACTAGAAGGGCCGAATGGCGTGTTTCTGTGCTGTATTTTTCTTTGACTCTAATAACAAATTCGGTACAGGAGCTGGTTGCCCCTCTCTTTGACGCAGCCATCGATTCCATGGCCATTACTCATTGCCACCTCTTACATTGCCTTACAGTTACCGTGTCAGATCATGTTTCAACCAGTCAGGGTTACTTCCAATAGAGATCTGTAGATGTTTGTAAGTCTTTGGTAGCAAGCTGAACCTCCCGAGAAAGCGAAGACGCGCTTGTGCATTGATGTAATAGTATCTGTGCGACAGGTCATCTCGTATGTTAAGGGCCAAGAATTTAAAAGTCAACACAGCCCACCCCTCGGTGTAGATGGGTGTTCGCTCTCCTTCTCGTCACTGAGGTGCTTCAGAAGGCCTCATCGTCGGAACAGTTGTGACCGACCAAGACAGTAACTGCAGAGAACGGACTGAGAGAGGCCGGGCTTGCGGGTGTTGGGCCCTACAGCCGCACTGAGCCGGAGATAAACCCGGGACCGCCGGCACTCTGAGTGGAAGAAGCCGATTGGCTGCCTTTGTCTTGGTGGGAGGATTCCTCGAGGAGTGATTGGTCAACGGCCGATAGCATGCGCTGATTAGTCAGGGATGAGGAAACTGCGGGTTCGGGGTTCTGATTGGGCGTGGAAAGAGCCGGGGAAGGTTGTGATTGGTGGAGAGATGTGGAATTGAGTGGCGGAGGTTGCGGCCTAGTTGGATCCTCATCCCCGCAGTCGGCAGTGAAGCGCCGGGTGGGCGGTAAGTTAGAATAGCCTGGGTGTTTGTCTTCGGGCCTCGGCTGGTGGCGAGCGGCGTGGGCGCATTGATCGGCCTCCCTCAGGGGTGTTGTCCCGGGCACGAGCCCCGCTCTCGGGCCCGCTCACATCACCCGGCGATGGTCGCTAGGCCCCGCTGTCTGCTCCCAGCACGGTCAGGGGACAGAAGAAGGCTGGGCCCGGTGTGTCGGTGCTGGCTCTGTGCCGGAAGGGGGGGGGGCCTTGCTGATCGGTCTGTGCCGTTCATCCACAACCTGTGTCTGCAGGCACTGACCGAATCCTACTTCTCAGCAGTGTTTCCTAGTGTCATTCCTGTTTCTGATCCCCTTTCTCTCATCACACCCTCATCGTATCGTATTTTACAGGATCTTGTAACTCTGCCCCCTGATCCTTGTACCAGTCTCACATCTTTTCTCTACTTTGCCTTGTGCCTTCACAATCTTCCCTCATATTGAGGTGGCCTGAATTGGTTGCATTGCTGCAGCTGGGATTTGGCCATGATTAGTACAGCTTCAGTGTGGCTTCCTTGCTTTTTATAGTGCATTCCTGTGTTGATCACATCTTGTCAATCTAACTCGCCCTTTTTAGTGATTTGTATGCTGGAACTCCAGGTTCCGCTCTCACACCTTTCCAGAGAAGTATCTTGGATCATGTAGCTTCTGCTCATTCTTCTAACCATCCTGCTCATTCTTTACATAGCATAATCTTACCACAAAGTCTATACATTCTCCCAAGCTATTGGTATCCTTTTACAGTCGCATCACTATTCTCTATGAAGTCCATGGCTTTATCCCTTCTGCAAATTTAGAAATTGTGGCTTGTACCCTAAGTCTGGGCTGTTAATATAGATGCTTGCAATAGTGATAGCATTACTATTCAAATAACTTCATTCCAATACAGTTATTGATCATAACTATGGATTGAACATGGAGCAGTATAATGAGGTACTATGTTGTGCCAACCTTTTAACCTACTCCAAAATCAGTATAACCCTTTCCTTCCACAATGCCCTCCATTTTGCTTTCATCTAAGAGTCTCTTAAATCTGCCTAAAGTACCCTGGGAATGCATTCCATGTACCTGCCACTCTTTAAATATCCTACCGGAGACATCCTGCCCTCCCTGACATGCCCCCTAGAATTTCCACCAGTCACCTTGTAGTGCTGTCCTTTCATATTAGTCATTTACATCCGGGGGAGAAAAGATGCTGGCTGGCCACTCTTGTTTGCTTCTTTTTCTTGTACACCTCTGTCAAGGCACCTTCACTGCGAAGAGAAAAGCCCTAGAATTGGACTAACTTTGTACACGTGCGATCAGTAAACCTGTACGCCATTTTAAGTCGGGGTAGGTCCCACTCAAACTCTGAAAACCCTGCGTGGTGGTTGTTCCAGTCGTGGTTATTAAAGGTTTTAAAGTTAGATAGATTCAAAACGCGCGTGTGATTGCATAAAAATGGGTGGCCAGGCAGAAGATGAGACAGAATGTAAAGAAAGACCAAAAAAGAGATGTTAAAAGAATAAGGGTACAAAGATTAGAGGAGATAAAGCTAGCTGCAAATCTAGAAACAAATGGTAAGAGTTTCTATCAATGCTTTTAGGATTAAGAGGTTACTCATTCCAAGTAGTCCAGGCCAGTGGCCAGTAATGGATAGCGGTATTATATGTGGATTCCCAGAGGAAATTTGATGAGGTGCCACATCAAAAGTAAATGTGGAAGATAAAAGCTCGTGGTGTTGGTAGTGAGGTATTGGTGTGGGTGGACAATTGGCTGATGCACAGACAACTGAGTGCTGTCTTTCTCCAGTTTGGAGGATGTAGCCTGATCTTTTCAATTTGCATAAATTATTTGGAGGTCTGGTTATCAATTTAGTTGATGACAAAAATATAGATAAGAAAGCAAGCTGTGGACTAAGCAGTAAAGGCATATGGAAAGGTTAGGTAAGTTGCAAAGATCTGGCAGGTGGAGCGAGGAAAATATGAAATTATTTCATTTTGGCCATAGTATTTTTTTTAAATTGCAAACCTTGAGTTACAGAGTGATTTGGACTAGCAAAAGGCTACATTGAAAAAGGGTGATAAGGAAAGATAACAATGTTATTGTTCAATTTAATATCAGAGAATGTACACAATACACAACCTAAAGTTCAAATACAAATTCAATATGTGTTTAGTTTTGGGGAATAAAATACAACAGTAAGAGAGCTAAGTTTCATTTTTAAGAGCTATTGTCCTTACTAACGAAGAAGAATGTTGATAGACGCAGGTTTATCGGATCTGGAGTGATACTTGTGACATACGTGTTGGATTTGAACTTTCTGATGTGAAGATTCTGAGGGGCCTTGAATGTGGATGCACAGATAGATATTTACAGGAGAATCTGGAATTTTCTCTGGTCTTTTTGTGTCTCCTTCCTGGTTTTTGACCCTTCCACAAAGGGAAACCATATCTATCCATCTACTCTCTCTATCCACCCGGTGATTTCAGATCTCCTTTGGCCCAAGAGTAGTATCTTCAGCCTAACCCTGTAATTTTAGTCCTTCGAACTTTAGAAACGCAGTTCTGTATGCTTTTTGAAGTTCTGACATCTGTCTAACGTGCATTGAGCAGGTCAACAGGTTGTGGCTGAAGAGATCAGAAGCCCTGGTTCCAGATGGTAGGAAGATGCAGAAGATAGGTGACCTACGTCATTTTCTTTTTCTCTCCAGATGAATCCAAGTGCTTCCTTCAAAAGACCAAAAAGATAGAGTTGACTTTTCCAGGTCTTATGTGCTAATTACTTTGTGATTTGATGCTCTTTCTCTCCAGCAGACTGGGTCGCTTGCGATGCCAGAACACTCTGATGTAAGCTTATGTCCTGAGGATCGTGTGCGGGCCCTCACCAAGAAAGGGAGTTTTGTGGATATAAACGATGACGTGCCTTTGCGGAGGTACTTCCGTTCTGGGGTTGAAATGATTCGCATGGCTTCAGTTTACGTGGACGAAGGCAACTTGGAAAGTGCGTTCGTGCTTTACAACAAATACATCACGTAAGTTCAACAATCACTTTGCTGTTCCATTGTTGTGCACGAGTTTTTGGAGATGCCGTCAGAAGTTCATTGAATCAGAATCTAATCTCAGAACAGGTCATGGATTCAAGGTATCTTGTGTTATTAGAAGGACTGATAAAGTCAGAAAGGCATCGCTAAAAGGGCAGCACTGTTTCATTGGGAGAATACCTGGCAAGTGGTGTTAGTGCCCATTTGTTTTGATTATTTTTGGGTGATATCACTGATATCTGAAGCATTAATACCTGAATAGATTCTGTTTGTTACCTAAAACGCTCAAAAACTTCAATAGATGTACTGTGGAGAGCATTCTGACAGGCTGCATCACTGTCTGGTGTTCGGGAGCTGGTGGGGAGGGGGGGCCTACTGCACTGCACCAAAAGAAGCTGCGGGAAGTTGTAAAATTAGTCAGCTCCATCGTGGGCACTAGCGGCTGTAGTATCCAAGTCACCTTCATGAAATAGTGCCTCAGACAGGACCCAGGGTATGTTCTCTTCTCATTCTCATTGTTTCTCAGGTAGGAGGTACAGAAGCCTGAAGGCACACACTCAGTGATTCAGGAACAGCTTCTTCCCCTCTGCCATCTGATTCCTAAATGGACATTGAACTTTTGAACACGACCTCACTTTTTTCTTTTTAATATATATTTCTGTTTTTGAACTATTTTTACTCTGTTCAAAATACATATACTTACTGTAATTAATTTACTTGGTTATTTATTTATTTTCTATCTGTATTATCATGTATTGCACTGAACTGCTGCTAAATTAACAAATTTCACGACACCTGCTGGTGATAATAAACCTGATTCTGATTCTGGAAACATCTCATCTCTGGCTGCCTTCTTGTACATCGTGTCATTGACTAAACTTTAAAAAATATCTTGGTTCCTCTTGACTCTGGGAATTGAATCACTGTCTTGAAGTAAAAACGCCAGGTGGGATTGAAGATGATTTTTAGATCTCTACACAATGCAATATTTGTTGTGGTTCAGACTTTGAAGAATCTGTAAAAGGTGAGTGTTGGGGTTTGGCAGCTGTACACGGGTAGACAGTGAATGTGTGTCTTACGTTTAGAATTACTTATCCTCAGTCCAGATATTTGCTGGTGGCTGCACTGTAATCAGTTAGGTGCATTGGACAGGCTTGGATTATTTTTCTTCAAGCATAGATACTGATCTAACAGAGGTGTATAAGATCTCTTTTTTTCATTTGGAAGGTGGTCAGTATTGCTACAGGAAGTGGTTAAGTTGGGCAGGTACATGGATAGGAAAAGTTTAGAATGATACGGGCCAAATGCTTACAAGTGGGACTAGCTTGATTGGACATATATCCTGCGATGTATACGAATGACGGATGGGAACGTGGATGGGTTGGTTTGTATGTCTGCAGAAGACACTCGACACTCGAGTGGCATTGTGGGTAAATTGGCCTGTTCTTGAAACATGTACAGAGTACATGTAAAACTTGTTTCTGCATGCGATCTGTAGAGATTATTTCATTACAACTGTGCATCGAGATAGTTTGAGGGAAAAGCAACAACAGAAGACAGAGTAAAGTGAGGCAGTTACAGAGAAAGTGCGGAACAGGCAGATGATAAGGGGCAAAGCCTAGGTAGTTTGTGAAGTCAAGCAAAAGTCCATCTTGGTCACCAGTGATCAAAAGGCTCTTCACAACCACAAAAAGAAAACCTTTAGAATGGAGAGACGGGATGGGGGCTGGAATTCAAACATGTGCCGAGGGAGCTAAAGTTGAAGATCAAGGTGGCTAATACAGGAGAGAGCTGGAGAACAAGCTTGGGCAGAGAAGGAAACGGGAGGTGTGGAGAGGCATGAGGAACATCACCTGGCTGTAGAGCCTCGGAATGCAGCTGTAAATGGACTAATGTGTTAAACCAATTCTTCAATAGGTTTGACTACTGCCCTCCTATTCACACCCCCCCCCCCCCCAGCACACCTGTCCAGGTACAGAGGCACCAATGCTCCTTCAGCTCCAATGCCTCCCCTCCTCCCCCTCCAATTCACCACATGGATGAGCAACACACTGTCTGTAGTCCCTCCTCACCCTGCACCTACCATCCACACCTCCATATACCAACTGCTGTTGGCCCGATCTTCACCTCCCCCTGCCCCTACTTTCCACCAACTCCCCAGTCATCATGGACTCATCTTCACTACTGGGCAGGTGAGAAAGACTCTGGGCAAAGCCTTGGGACCGGATGACCAGGGTCCTGAAGGAGTGTGCTGAGCAGCTGTGTGGAGTTCTCCAGAGCATTTTCAATCTGAGTCTCAGCCTGGAAAGGGTCCCGTCTGTGGAAAACATCATGTGTGGTCCCAGTACCCACTGACTGAAAGTCTTGAATGAATACCGTCCCGTGGCCCTGACTTCACACATCACGAAGACCCTAGAGGCTGTTCCTGGATCATCGCCAACCCCTGGTCAGATCAGCCCTCGATCCCCAGCAGTTTGCCTTCCAGGAGCACGATGGAGTTGATGATTCTGTCACCTAACTGCTGCACAGAGCCGACTCCCATTTGGATAAGCGGGACAGCACTGTGAGGATCATGTTCTTTGATTTCTCAAGGCCCTTCAATACCGTACAGTCCTCATTGCTGGGGAGAAGCTCTATTCAATGTTCAGCACTTCTGTTGTATCCTGGATAATGGACTACCTGACTGGCAGACCATACGTTTGTACAGCTTCAGAGCTGTGTGTCAGATATGGCTATAAGCAGCACTGGGGCCCCACGGGGAACTGTATTGGCTCTCTTCCTGTTACCCTGTGTATCTTGGACTTTTGATACAACACCGATTCATGTCATCTACAGAAATTCTCTGATAACTCAGCAATAGTTGGTGTATAAAGGGAGGATGAATACTGGAGGACTTTGTCAAATAGTGCAAGTTGAATCATCTGCAGTTCAACATCGGTAAGACAAAGGAGATGGTGGTGGACTTTAGGAAAACTAAGCCTGGATTGCTCCCAGTTACTATTGATGGTGAGGATGTGGATGTGGTGAGGTCCTACAAGCACCAGGGGTGCACCGGGATCACAGACTCGAGTGGAGCACCAACATAGAGGCTGCGTACAAAAAGGGCCAGAGTCACCTCTACTTCCTGAGGAGACTGAGGTCCTTTGGAATGTGCAGACCTCACCCTCACATGTTCTACCAGTCAGTTGTCACCAGTACAATCTTCTTTGCGTTGGTGTGTTGGGGAAATGACATCAACACAGGTGATGCCAACAGGCTCAATGAAACTGATTAGAAAGGCTGGCTCTATTACAGGAGTCAAACTGGACACGCTGGAGGCTGTGGTAGAACAAAGGGCCCTATGAAAAATCCTGGCAATTCTGGACGATGTCTCTCACCCTGTGCATGCCACCTTGGCTGAACAGAGGAGCATTTTTAGTAATAGATTAAGACAACTGTGCTGCTCCAAAGAGTGCTAAATGATGTCATTCTTACCCTTGGCCATTAGGTTCCATAATAAATCAACCTGTAACCCCTTCTGTTAGATTGTGGTAACAATTTTTATTCTTTCTTCTCTTCTAATATTTGTGCACTTGTAATGCTACTGTGACACTGTAATTTCCTTTAGGATCAATAAATCTCTATCCATTGTGCTAAGGGACCATTCGAGCATCTTATAGCAGTGAGATAGGAGCTGTCCGTGAGCCTGGTGTTGTGCACTTGCAGGTTTTTGAGTCGTAGAGTCATAGAACACTGCAGTGTAAACCGAGGCCCTTCAGCCCATCTAATGCCAGGATCAGGGGTGCTTGGATTGGGTCCATGGCATTCTCAAGGGTGAGAGAGAGCAGTCTGAAGTCCTGGTACATATTAGCACCGATGACATAGGTAGGCAAGGTGAGGAGGTCCTGAAGACAGATTTTAGCAAGCTGAGAAACAGGACCTCCAAGGTAGTAATCTCTGGATTGCTGCCTGTGCCACGTGCCAGTGCGGGTAAGACTAGGATGATTTGGCAGGTGAGTGCTGAGGAACTGGTGCAGGGAGCAGGAGTTCATTAGGATCTCTTTTCCGGAAGATATGACCTGTTTAAGAGGGATGGGTTACACCTGAACCTGAGGGGGTCCAATATCCTTGCAGGCAAGTTGGCTACAGTTGTCTGGGAGGGTTTAAACTAGTTTGGCAGGGGGCGTGGGAACCGGGATTATAGTGCTGAAGATGAGGTAGTTGGTTTACAAACAGAGGCAATGTGTAGTGAGGAGAGGCTGTAAAAAGGGGATAAAATCAAGAAGGGTGATGGGAACAGGACTGAAGGTGTTATATTTGAATGGGTGCAGTATATGGAATAAGGTCAATGAACTTGTATCACAGTTACAGTTTGGCATGTATGATGTAGGCATCACTGAGTCATGGCTGAAAGAAGATTATATCTGGGGGCTTAATGTCCAGGGATACACATCGTATCAAAAGGACAGACAGGAAGGCAGAGGGGGCGGTGTTGCGCTGTTGGTAAAAAATGAAATGAAATCATTAGAAAGAAATGAGTGACATAGGGTCGGAAGGTGTTGAAACTTTATAAAATACTGGTGAAGCCTCACTTGGAGTATTGTGAGCAGGTTAGGGCCCCTTATCGTAGAAAGGATGTGCTGAAATAGAAGGTTAACAGAGATTCACAAAAATGATTCTGGGATTGAATGGCTTGTCATATGAAAAGCATTTGATGGCTCTGGGCCTGTATTCACTAGAATTCAGAAGAATGAGGGGTGATCTCATTGAAACCTATCAAATGATGAAAGACCTTGATAGAGCGGATGTGGAGAGGAGGTTTCCTATGGCAGGAGAGTGTAAGACAGAGGACACAGCTTCAGATTATGGTCCTGTTGTTTTAGAACGGAGATCAGGAATTTCTTTAGCCAGCAAGTGGTGAATCTGTGGAATTCTTTGCCACAGGCAACTGTGAAGGCCAAGTCATTGAGTATATTTAAGGCAGAGGTTGATTGGTCAGGGCAAGAGAGGATATGGAGATTGGGACTGAGGAAAAAAATTGGATCAGCCATGATGAAATGGCGGAGCAGGCTCGATGAGCCTAATGGCCTATTGTGGTGAACTACATATACCTGTCTGGACATGCCCTGACTGCTCCTGTTGCTCCTCTCACAGACCCCTGTATAAAGGCGATGGGAGGCATTGCTCCTTCCTCAGTCTCCAGGATGTTGTGTGGTGGTCGCTTGCTGCTTGTGCTTTCTTCCTGCCAATAAAAGCTTACCTTAACTCACGTCTCTGAGAGTTATTGATGGTGCATCACCTATATCTTATGGTATTATAGCCTGTGCCAAACCGTTAATCTGCCTAGTCCCATCGATCTGCACCCGAAGCGTCACCCTTCATACACCTCGTGTCCATGCACTTACCTAAATTTCTCTTAAGCATTGAAATCTACCCGCATTCACTACTTGCACAGGCAGCATGTTCCATGTACTCGCCATGCTCTGGGTGAAGTAGTTTCCCTTCTTGTTCCCTTTAAACTTTTCACCTTTCACTCTTACCCATGACCTCTAGTTGTAGCCTCACCCAAGCTCAGTGGAGGAAAAAGCCTGTTTGCATTTACCCTATCTAAACCAAATCTCCATGAAATCTCCCCTCAGTCTTCTATGTTTTAGGGAATAAGCTCCTAACCTATCTAACTTTTCCCTATAACTTGCATCCTCAAATCCTGGCAACATCCTTGTAAATTCTCTATGCATTCTTTCAATACTATTTACATCTTTCCTGCAGGTAGGTGACCAAATTGGATATAATACTTCAAATTAGGCCTCATCAACATCTTATACAACTTTAACATCCCATCTTCTGGACTCAATACATTGATTTATGAAGCCCAATGTGCCAAAAGCTTTATTTATAACCCTCTCAGATGGTTGACACCACTTTCAATGAATTATGAATCTGTATTCCCAGATCCCTCTTTTCTGTTGCACACCTCGGTGCCCCACCACTCACCATGTAAGACACACCCTGGTTGGTCCTTAAATTCTGCCTGCCATTTTTCAGCTCATTTTTCCAACTCCTCTAGATCCAGCTGCAAGCTTTGATAGTCTTCCTTACTGTCCACTACACTCCCAATCTTGATGTCTTCTGCAAATTTGCTGATCCAGGTTGCCACGTTATCATCCAGATCGCTGATATAGATGACAGACTGCAAAGCACCCATCACCAATCCGTGCCAATCCACTTTCCCTCATCAATCTTCTGCCAGAATTGGGGGGTGGAGTTGGTGAAGAGAGAATGTTGGGGTGGGTCGGGCCTTTGATTATGTTGACCCCAGCTTTACTGGTCTGTTTTTGCCCCATGTAGGAAGGTACATGTAAAACTAGGTTTTACATGAGATCCATAGAGATTATTTCATTACAACTGTGTGTTGAGCTAATGCAATGGGAAAGCAATGACAGAAGACAGAATAAAGTGATACAGTTACAGAGAATGTGCAGAACAGGCAGACAATAAGTTGCAAGGCCGTCGCAGGGTATCTTGTCAGGTCAAGCAAGAGGTCATCTTATTGTAGTGAGGGACCATTCAATCGTCATATGATTAGGATGGAAGCTGTCCTTGAGTCTGATAGTGTGTGCTTTCAGGCTTTTGAATCTTCTACCAGACTGGTTGGGAGGGGAAGAGAATGGTGGGTATGCCTTACTGTCACAATGGGAAGTGTAGGCAGAGCCCATGGATGGGAGGTTAGTATCCGTGATATGCTGAGATGTCTCCATGGCTTTTTGATCTTGGGCAGAGCAGTTACCGTACCAAACATTGATGAACTGAGATAGGATGCTTTCTATGATGCATTGATAAAAATTGTTCAGGGTCAAAGGGGACATTCCGAATTTCTTTAGTTTCCTGAGGGAGTCGAATTCCCGGTGAGCTTACTTGGCCATGGCCTCAGTGTGATTGGACCCGTACAGGCTAATAGTGGTGTTCACTTCTTGGGAAATGAAGCTCTCAACCCTTTAAATTTCAGCAGCAAAGGTGATAGTGAAATACTGTACATAGATCAGTTGTTGATATGGGCAGAGAAATGGCAAATGGAGTTTAATCCAGCTCAGTGTGAGGGTTTTCACTTTGGCACATTAAACGTAAAGGAAGTAGACAGTGGCAGGTCATTGTTGATGTGCAGGGGATCTTGGGGTCTAACTCCATAACTCCATGAAAAGGTAAAAAAGTTTGTGTGTGTGATTTGCATTTATTAGTTAAGGCATTGAGTTCAAGAGTGAGGAAGTTATATTGCAGTTTTAGAGTCTTAACAGGCGATGTCTAGAGTATTGCATTCATTTCTGTTCACCCCATTATAGGAAAGTTGTGGAGACTTTGGAGAGGGTGCAGAAGAAGTTTACAGGAATGTTACCTGGATTGGAAAACACTCACTATAAGGTGAGGTTGGACAAGCTGGGATTAATTTCTCTGGAGTGATGGAGGCACAGGGGAGTCCTGATAGGATTTTGTAATTATGAGAGGTAAAGATAGGTTGGATATCCAGTAACTTCTTTGCTAATACTATAGCTATATTTTTAACACAGAGAGTGATGGCTGTCAGTAATATGCTGCCGAGAGTGGTGGTGAATCGGATGAGACTCTCGAATAGGCACATATAGGGTTAGGGACCATGTGTAGCGAGGGGATCAATTTGATTGAGTATCATCACCTTAATTAGTTCAGCATGGCTTTGTTGGCTGAAGGGCTAGCTCCTGTGATGTACTGTTCTATGCTCATTGGGTCAGCCTGGAACAGTTGGGCCGAGTGACCTTTCTCCGTACTATACAGCTCTCTCTGATACTCCAGAGAAAATAACTCAAGACCGACACTCTCAGATGAAATCCCAAGGCACTATTTTAGGAGGAGCAGTTTGGTTCTAGGAAAATCAGCTCTTTTGCTTCAACGCTGACTACATTCCACAGAGTCTTAAATTGCCTGTTCATGTCTGTCTAAATGCATCTTAAATGGTGCTACTGTATCTGCTTCTGCCACCTCCTCGCAGCGCGTTCCAGCCACCCACTGTAACTCGGGCAGCAAGGGAAGCATGCAGCCAGTTCAGCCATAGCATACTGAGAGGTTATTGTGCAAATCTGGACACGGGTTCTTTAGGCATCACAAACGCACTGGTTTTATTGTGCTTGTAGGTGTAGTTTAAATGAAACGTGGTCACTATTTAATGTGTGAGCTATGTGTGTACTTCTCTGTCTCTCCTGCACAGACTGTCATTATTGCTTTACACTCATTGTACAGGCTGTTCTTGGAAAAGTTGCCCAAACACCGGGATTATAAAACCACTGTAATACCAGAGAAGAAGGATACAATTAAAGTAAGTGTGAATCACTTCCTCTGGGGCTGTTGTATTGCGACCATGAACTGTAGCGCTGTCACTGTGCAAGTGCCGATGGTTTCCGTTCAAAGTGACCCAGTTGAACTGGATTGGAGCTGGTTACAGGGAAGGTATGGCACGTGTGTCCTCTGTGAATGAAGCCACTTCCTGTTGTGGTTTTGGTAAGCCCTTGGTACTGTGGGATTTTTTATCCCATCACAGTACAGGTCGAAGTCATAGAAAAGTACAGGGCAAAAGCAGGCCCTTTGGCCCATCTAGTCAGTGCTCAGCCATTTAAACTGCCTACTCCCATCGACCTGCAGTGAGACCAGAGCTCTCCATACCCCCACTATCCATGCACCTATCCAAACTACTCTTAAATGTTCAAATCGAGCTTGCATGGACCACTTGTGTTGGCAGCTCTTTTCACACACACACAGCCTTCTGAGCGAAGAAGTTTCCCATCACGTTCTCCTTAAACTTTTCACCTTTCACCCTTAGCCCATGACCTCTGGTTGTAGTCACCCACAGCCTCAGTGGAAAAAGCCAGCCTGCATTTATCCCTCATAATCTCATCTCAGTCTCAAAGTGGGTCGAGTCATCAGCAAAAAGAAAAAAAATCCAGGTCAAGGTAGGTGGCCTGGGCCTAATTTCAGTTCAGCAGCAGGGAGGACCTTTCTTTCTGGACTAATGTTTTGTGTTTCCTAATATTAAAAATATATTGAAAAACGTTCTTTTCGACGCACAAACAGCCTGCTTTACTATTTCTCCTTGCTGCAGGTAAAGTCCCTGTTGAACGGGGCATGAAGTATTCTTGGCAGAGGAGGAGAATAGGGTCAGTGTGTGGAGCCACGGACAATGAACAGGGTCTTAAATGAATGCCCTTCTGTATTTAGATGAGGGTGATGGAAGCTAGGGAATTTGGGAAAGAGAACAGTGATGCTCTAAAGCATTATGAAAGAGGAGGTGCTGGCAGTGTTAAGGGCTGTAAAGGCAGATGAGTTCCTGCAGCCTGACCAAGTCTGTCTTAGGGCATCGAGGGAAGCAATTGCAGGGGCCCCGGCAGAAATTAGCCACAGGTGAAGTACCAGAAGACTGGAGTGTGGCTAATGCTGTGCCTTTGATCAAGAAGGGCTGCAGGAACAAGCCAGGGAATTGGCCAGTTAGCCATAGAACAGCACAGGAAGACCATTGACCATAAGATCGTAAGATATAGGAGCAGAATTAGGCAACTTGGCCCATCGAGTCTTCTCCGCCATTTCACCATGGTTGATCCAATTTTCCTCTCAGCCCCAATCTCCTGCCTTCTCCCCATATCCCTTCATGCCCTGACCACTCAAGAATCATTATCAACCTCTGCCTTAAATGTACATAAAGACTTGGCCTCCACAGCTGCCTGTGGCAAAGAATTCCACAGATTCACCATTCTCTGGCTAAAGAAATTTCTTCTCATCTCTTCTACAAGGAGTCCCCTCTATTCTGAGGCTGTGTCCTCTTGTCTTAGACTCTCCCACCACAGGAAACATCCTCATTACATTCAATCTGTTAAGGCCTTTCAACATTGAATAGGCCCAGAGCCATCAAACACTCTTCATATGAGAAGCTATTCAGTCCTGGAGTCATTTTTGTGAATCTCCTTTGAACCCTCCACTGGTTTCAGCACGTCCTTTCTAAGATAGGAGGCCCAAACCAGTATGTATATGTACACACTGTGCCTTCCAAATTGCATCCAGAAAGTCCAACCATTGTTGCTCTGTTGTCATCCCTGCCAGTGATCTTTTCCAATTAATTCTGGCCAACTCCTCTCATACCTCTGTGATTCTCTTTACTCCACTGTAACGCTAAAACGTCTGTCTAGCTTCTCAAATTTCAGGGTGAATTCGATCTTATGATGAAAATTTTCCCCTAAGGGTTCTTTAACCTTAAGCTTTCTAATCAATTCCAGGTCATTGCACAACACACAATCTAGAATAGCTGATCTTCCAGTGGACTCAACCATGAGCTGCTCTAAAAGCTATCTTGTAGGTACTCTTGAAATACCCCCTCCTGGAATCCAGCACCAACCTGATTTTCCCAATCTACCTACATATTGAAATCCTCCACGACTATTGTAGCGTTGCCCTTTTGGCATGCATTTTCTATCTCCCATTGTAATTTGTAGACCACATCCTTACTACTGTTTGGCGGTCTGTATACAACTCCTATCAGGGTCTTTTTACCCTTGCAGTTCCTTGAC
This sequence comes from Hypanus sabinus, assembly GCF_030144855.1. NCBI lineage: Eukaryota > Metazoa > Chordata > Chondrichthyes > Myliobatiformes > Dasyatidae > Hypanus > Hypanus sabinus. The sequence continues at coordinate 36,853,020 of NC_082706.1, forward strand.
TCTATCCAAAATGAATCAACACTTTCTGACCCTATGTCACCTCTCTCTAATGATCTGATTTCATCTTTTAACCAACAGAGCAACACTGCCCCCTCTGCTTTCCTGCCTGTCCTTTCAATATAATGTGTATGCCTGGATGTTAAGCTCCCAGCTATAATCTTTCAGCCACGATTCAATGTCGCCTACAACAGCATAGATGCCAATTTGTAACTGTGCTATAAGTTCATCAACTTTATTCCATATACCACATGCATTCAAATATAACACCTTCAGTCCTGTACTCAACCTTTTCGATTTTGTCCGCCTTTTACATTGCAACTCATCCCATTGATTGTAATTTTACCATCACAGCTGCCTCTCGTCACTACACACTGCCTGTTTGTAAACCAGCTTCTTCATCATACACCTTTCCTATGATGCTTCTTGCATTGAAATATAGACAGCTCAGGACATGAGTTGTACTATGCTCAACCTTTTGAATCAGTCAACATCTGCCTCCACAATCCCTCCATTAACAGTTCTGGCATTCTGATTCCCATCCCACTGCAACTCTAGGATATTTGTCACTCTGTAGTTCAGGTACAAACCGTCCCTTCTGTACAGATCCCATCTTCCGTGAAAGAGAGCCTGATGATCCAAAAATCCTATGCCCACCCTCCGTCCTACACCAACTCCTTAGCCACGTATTAAATTGTATAATCTTCCTAGCTCTAGCCTCACTTGCATGTGGCATAGGTAGCAATCCCAAGATCCCAACCCTGGAGGTCCTGCTCTTTAACTTGGCACCTAACTCCTTGAACTCCCTATGCAGAACTTCATCACTCGTCCTCCCCATGTTTTTGGTACCTACGTGGTCCACAACTTCTGGCTACTCACCCTCCCGCGCAAGAGTGCTGAGGACTTGATCTGTGATACCCTGGACCCTGGCAGCTGAGAATCTTGTTCTTGCCCACAGAACCTCCTAGCTAACAAATCCCTGTCCCCACAGCTTGCCTCTTTTTCCCCTTCCCTTCTAAGTCATAGAGGCAGGCTCAGTGCCAGAGACCCAACCACTGAGATTTTCCTCAGTAAGGTTATCTTTCCATCCTTCAGCAGTATGCAAAGTGATATACCTGTTGTTGAGGGGGATGGCCACAGGGATACTTTGCACTGGCTCCTTAACTCCTTTCCCCTACCTGACGGTTACCCAGTTTCCTGTGTCCTTGGGTGTAATTGCCTCTCTAAATGTCCTGTCTGCCACCTCCCGAAAGATCTGGAGCTCATTCAGGTCCAGCTCCAAATCCTTAACGCGGTTTGTTAGAAGCTGCAGCTAGATGTACTTCTCGTAGTTGTTGTCATCAGGGACACCCGAGAAGTGCCTTCCCACATCCTGCAAGGGAGCATTAAACCATCCTGCCTAGTATCTCTAGTGCCCCTAGCTAAACAGATATAAAGAAGAGAAAAAAAGAACTTGAGCTTTTCTTTTCTTTTTGCTTTCTCTGACTGAAGCCTCTTTGCGGAAGCCTCGAAGACCTAAACCTTCAAGATCACCACTCAGACTATATCCACTCAGATGACGACTGCTGCACTTACCCTGTCTTCCTTTAATTTGCTCTTACTAATCAATCCCAGGCACCGACTGGTTGCTGGTCAAAGCTCTGTTACACTGCCATGACCTGTTGCTGCCTTTTATCCTTGGGGAGTGACCTGATTGAAGTCCCGCCCTCTCCAAACTTCCAATGATCAGATTGGCCGTTGGTCAAAGCTCAAAGGAACAAACCCTTTGACCCACAGTGGGTGTGGCAAACTAGATTAGTAATCAAGTACCTTCTAATCTAATCCCATTTATCCAATGTCAATATCCTTCAGTTTCATACACATTCATGTGCCTAAGAGCCTCTTGAATGACCCTTTCATCTCTGCTTTCACCACCACCCCATGCAGTGAATTCTGCACATGCACTGCTCTGTGTGTTAAAGAAAACTTGCCTCTCCTGCCTCTTTTCACTTTACCCCCTTGCACCTTGAATTCACGCCCTCTGGTATTAGACATTTCAACCCTTTGGAAAAGATACTCTCCTTCTGCACCTGTGTCTCTCATAGTCTTATCTACCTCTATCAGGTCTCCACTAAGTCTTCACGTTCTTCAGAAAATAACCCAAGCTTGTCCAACCTCTCCTTATTGCACGTTCCCTGTAATCCAAGAAGCATTCTTTTAAACCTCTTCTAAACTCTCTTCCAAGCGTCCACATCCTTCCTATAATGGGACAAGAAATTTCACAATGCACTGTTATCAGTGATAATAAGCCTGTTTCTGATTCTGACCAGAACAAAGTGCAGTAATCCACATGCAGCCTAACTAGAATTTTATAACACTGCCACATAACTTCCTGACTCATTGACTAATAAAGGCGAACAAGCCATATGCCACCTTTATCAACCTGTGTAGCCACTTTTAGGGAGCTCTGAACTCGGATCTTTAGATGCCTCTGTTCCTCAATGCTGTTAAGGGTCTTGCCATTAACAATCTAATGTTTCTTTACATATGACCTCCCAAAGTACAACACTTCACAAGTAAGCCAGGTTAAACTCCATTTGCCATCTCTCTGCCCATATCTGCAACTGATTTGTTTTCTGCTGTACCCTTGCCAGTCTTTTTCACTATCCACAACATCACAAAACTTTCTAACATCCATGAACAGATTACCCACCCATCTATGTGTGGGCAAGTTACTGATTGGGATTCTTAGAGACAGGACCTATCTGCATTTGAAAAGACGAGGATTAGGATAGTTAGTTTGGTTTTGTGCATGGAAAATTGTGCCCTGTGAATTTAATAGAGTTTTTTGAAAAGATGATCAAGAGGATTGACAAGGTCAAATGGTAGATGTTGTCTATGTAGATTTGAGCAAAGCTTTTGACAGGATCTCAATAACTAGGTTGATCCAGAAGGTGAGATCACATTGGATCCAGGGTGAGGTAGACTGTTGGATACAAAGCTTGGTGAGAAGAGCAGAGGGTGGTAGTGGAGAGGTTTTCAAATTGAAGGCCTGTGACCAGTGGTATATCATGAGGATCAGTGTTGTTCACTGTTTTTTGTTAACTATTTCTGTAACTTAGGAGGCAGTGATCATAATATGATAGAATTCACCTTGCAGTCTGAGAAGGAGAAGCTGAAATCGGATGACAAAGAAGAGAAAAACTGCAGATGCTGGAAATCTGTGCAATGCACACAAAATGCTGGAGGATCTCAATAGGCCAGGCAGCATCTACGGATGCCGAAGGGTTTCGGCCCAAAGTTTCGACTGGTCTCTTTTCCATAGATGATGCCTGGTCTGCTGAATTCCTCCAGCATTTTGTGTGTGTGTGTGTGTGTTCGTCTAAAATCAGATGTATCAGCATTACAGTGGAGTAAAGGGAATTACAGAGGAATGAGTGAGTAGCTGGCCAAAGTTGATTGGAAGGGGACACCCACAGGGATGACAACAGGGAGCAGTAATGGCTGAAGTTTCTGGGACCAATTTGAAAGGAGCAGGATAGATTCGTCCCAAGGAAGTAGTATTCTAAAGAGCAAATGAGGCAACTGTGGCTAAAAGGGGAGGTCAAAGACAGTACAAAAGCTGAAGAGGGCAAAACATAGCAAAAATTAGTGGAAAGCTAGGAGAATGGGAAGCTTTTTAAAAAAACAGAAGGCACCAAAAAAAAGGAAAGAACAGATGAAATATGAAGGTAAGCTAGTCAATAATATAAAAGACAATTTCAAAAAGTTTTTTCAGATGTACTGTAAAGAGTAAAAGAGAAGAGTGCTGGAGAATGACACTGCAGAGATAGCAACGGGGATAAAGAAATGGCAGATGTCATCAGTCTTCACTGGAAGACACCAGCAGAATGCCAGAAATATGAGAGTGAATGTAGTTGCTATTACTAAGGAAAGGCGCTTGGGAAACTGAAAGTTCTGAAGGTAGGTAAGTCATTCCTGGGTTCTGAAGGAGGTAGCTGAAGAGCTTGTGGAGTCATTAGTAGTGATACCCCAAGATTCACTAGAACCTGGAATAGTTCCGGAGGACTGGAAAATTGCAGATGTTACTCCAGCCTTTAAGAAGGGAGGGAGGCAAAATACAGGAAATTATAGGCCAGTTAGCCTGAATTCAGTGGTTGGCAAGATGACCGAGTCCATTATTAAGGATGAGGTTTCTGGATACATAGAGGCACAAGATAAAATAGTCTGAAGACAGCATAGTTTTCTTAATCATGACAAATGGTTACTTGCCTGACAGGTCTGTTGGAGTTCTTTGAGGAAATAACAGGCAGGGTAGACAAAGAACTGTCACAAGATGTTGATACTTAAATTTACAGAATTCTTTGACGAGGTGAGGCACATGAGGCTGTTCAATAAATGAAGAGCATGTGGTATTACAGAAACGATGCCAGCATGGATAGAAGAATGGCTGACTGGCAGGAGGCAAAGAAAGGGCCTTTTCTGGCTGGCTGTCAGTGACTAGTAGTGATGAGAAATACTCACTGTGGCCATATTCAGGTAGCCATCTCCTGTGGCTCCACCCATAGATGGCTAATTTGATCTTTAAGGGGACCTATTCTCATTCTAACCACCCTTTTACTTTAGTATACCTGTACAGTCTCTTGGAATTTTCCTTAATCTTGCCTGCCAAATCTATCTCACTCCGTTTTGCTTTCCTAATCTCCCTCTTAAAGTGGTAGAAGCCCTGATCAGATTTGAAGAATATTTGAATGTGCTCCTGATGAGCCATGATCTGCATGGCTACAGGCGAGAGCTGGAAAAGAACAATCTGGATGAGAGGGGTATGGAGGGATATGGTCCAGGTGCAGGTCAGTGGGACTAGGCAGAAAAATGGTTCGGCATAGCCAAGAAGGGCCAAATGGCCTGTTTCTGTGCTGTAATGTCCTGTGGTTCTATGGATAACCTTTTTCCATGCTGTCTGATTTCAGCATGATCAGAATGGACCAGATAGCTGTTGTTTTTTAATTATTCAGAATCTTTTGGCCTGTGGTTGTCCATGATTTTTTTTCCTGCTTGTGTCTCCATTTACACTCACAGATTAAACAAGGAATTGATTGCTCTGAGAATTCTTAGCCTAAACTTGATATAGATCTTGTGTTCAAATATGCTGATCATAACAGAAATTGTTAGTGCTGTGTTAGATTATGATTGATTTTTGAATAGCATCGTGCTAAATCTCTTTGCAATTGATGGAGTCATGTCAAATTGTGCTACATCAGAATCTTCCTTTTCCTTTCTGTACCTGGTAGAAACTAAAAGAGATTGCATTTCCAAAGGCTGAGCAGTTGAAGAGTGAGCTTCTGAAGAGATATGGGATCGAATACGCAGAGTTCCAGGAGCAGAAGGTACGTGTGGCTCAGTGCAAGCAGCTGCTTTGTCACAAGCAACGGACGTCTGTTTAACCTTTAATTCGGTCAGTGTAGTTGCCCTTGTCATGTCAGGAGGCATTAGGTGTCTTATAAAATATTAAGGTGACTTAATTCCCCAAGAACTGATGGAATCTATCCCAGGATGCTGAAGGAAACAAGGGCATACCTTTTTTTTAAGCCACAGGCAAGGTCCCAGAAGACTGGAAAATAGTTAATGTTGTTCCTTTGTTTAAGGAGTGCAACGGGGACAAACCAGGAAATTATATCAGTGGTAGGGAAATTATTGGAGAAGATTCTTAAGGACAGGATTTATTGTTATTTATAAAAACACATTTTTATTAGGGGAAAATCAGCGTGAATTTGTCATGCAATTTTGAGTTTTACTTTCAGAAAGTAATGAAGAAGTTTGAGGGTAGGGCAGTAGGCGCTGTCTGCAGTTGACAAAGTCCTTCATGGTAGGTTCTTCCAGAAGACTAAAGCATGTAGGCTTCATGGCGAGTTGGTATATAAATAAATAAAAGAAGAAAAATGATCTAAATGACTTTAACTGTGGAACGGCTGTTGGCGCCAGACTGGGTGGTTTGAGTATCTCAGAAACTTTTATCTCCTGGGAGTTTCACACACAACGATCTCTAGATTTACAGAGAATGGTGCAGAAAGGTAATGGGAAAGGTCAGGACAATGGCCAGGGTGGTTCAAGCTGACAGGAAGATGACCATAATTCAAATAACAATGCATTAGAACAGTGATGCAGAAGAGCATCTGTGAACACACAACACTTCGAACTTTGAAGCAGATGGCCTACAGCAGCAGCAGACCATGCATGTACACTCAGTGACCACCTTATTAGGTACAGCAATAACGTGGCCACTGAGTTTGTGTTCGTGTGTTACAGTGACATGTGTGGTGTGTATCAGTGTTACAGTGACCGGTGAGGGGTGTATCAGTGTTATAGTGACCTGTGTGGGGTGTATCAGTATTACACTGACTGGTGGGTGTATCAGTGTTACAGTGACTGGTGAGGGGTGTATCAGTGTTTCAGTGACCTGTGTGAGGTGTATCAGTGTTACACTGACTGGTGGGGGGTGTATCAGTGTTACAGTGACCGGTGTGGGGTGTATCAGTGACTGGTGAGGGGTGTATGAGTGTCACAGTAACTGGTGAGGGGTGTATCATTGTTTCAGCTCTTTGGAGGTCAAACGCAGGGGAAAGTAAACAGGAAATGGCAGCACCTTCTAGAGCTTTGATGTATGGAAGAATATTGGGCTGCAAGTCCATAGCTCGCTGAAAGTGGCAACACAAATAGATACATGATAAAGAAAGTGTATGGTATGCTGCCTGCATTGGTCATGTGATTACAAAAGCTGGAATGTCTTATAACTATACAAAGCTTTGAGCTACATTTGGAGTATCGTGTGTGCTTCTGATCACCACAATATAGGAGTGACGTGGAGGCTAGGAAGAGTATGCAGAAGAGAATGAAGAGAAGATGCTGCTTGAACTGGAATGTATTTACCATAAACCATAAGGAGCATTTGAACAAACTTGGAATATTTTCTTTGGAGCCACAGAGGCTGCAGGGCAAGCTGATAGAAGTAAAATTATGAAGGCATAGAAAGGGTAAAGAGATACTTTTTTCCAAATGTAAATATCAAATACTAAAGGGAATAGCTTTAAGGTTAGACGGGAAAAACTTAAAGGTGATTTTCAAGGCAATTTTTTTCTTTTACACAGCTGGTTGGTGACCAGAATTTGTTACCAGGAGAGGTGGTGAAAGCAGATATGATCACAGTATGCAAGAGGCATGAATATTGGCACATTAACAAGGAGGGAATGGAGGGATATGGACCCTGTTTAGGCAGATAGATCAGTTCAGATTGACGTAGAGTGCCAAAGTGCCTGTTCCTGTGCTGGACGGTACAGCACAGAATCGGGCCGTTCTTGGAGGTTTTATGCTTTTCAAACGCAAAGATAACAGTAAGTACAGTTTTAATGTTATAATTACCTACTTAAGTCAGGTAACTTTGTAGAATTACGTACTTACAATCCCAACTAACACAATCCCGTTGAATATTCAAGAATTAGCAGCAGTTCTAAGGGGTTCTGAGTACAAAATTCCTAACACCCAAAATGTGCACTTTTATGTTATCGTTGAGGGACGGCTCTCTGGATATACCAACAGCCAGAAAGTTAATTGACAAAACAGAAATGTCCTGAACTGTGTTCCGACACTGCCTGTAAGGAGTTTATACTTAAGTGGATTTCCTCTGGGTGCTCTGGTTTCCTCCCACAGTCCAAAGGCATGCCAGTTGATGGGTTACTTGGTCATTGTAAATTGTCCTGTGATTAGGCTAAAGTTAAACTGGGAATTGCTGGGTGGCATGGCTCGAAGGGCCATGAGGAACTGTTCTGCTTGGTGTCCCAGTAAGTGAGGAATATGTCTTTAACAAAGCATCAATACTGGAAACGGCCACTTAATTCAGGGAAGGCGTTCATTGTGGTGGCTACACTGAGGGCCAATTAGTGTGAACATTTATTTATTGTCTTCTCCCTGCCTAGTTACAGTGGTACAGAATCCAGCTGTCCCATGCTCAAGCCTGGTCTCCATGCTGTTGTAATGGATGTTACTTTGTTTAATAATTTTAACTGTTAAGCATGCACAATATCAATTGCCTTTTCAATTTACAAAGTATGTCTTTTAAGTGGTCTTCTGCAGTTAACTTGACAACTTGTGTTCTTGAGAGACAGTGTATCTGATTATTGCAGGGCGGTTGCATGTGAGCGGTATTTTTTAAATGGTTCTCTCAAATAACTTAGCTGCTTCTTCCTGAAAATATCCAACACTTAATAATCCCTAACAAATGGCATCAAAACCAATGAAATCCCATTTTGTGAAGTTTTGATCATTAAGACCATAAGACATAGAAGCAGAAGTAGGCTGTTTGGCCCTTCAAGTCTGCTCTGCCATTTCATCATGGCCGATCCATTTTCCCTCTCAGCCCCAATCTCCTGCTTCTCCCCATATCCCTTCATGCCCTGACGACCTCTGCCTTAAATATAGCCAATGACTTGGCCTCCACAGCTACCTCTGGCAAAGAGTTCCACAGATTCACCTCTCGCTGGCAAAAGAAATTCTTCCTCATCTCCATTCTAAATGAACGTCCCTGTAATCTGAGGCTGTGTCATCTGATCTTAGACTCCCTCACTATAGGAAACATTTTCTTCACATCCACTATTGAGGCCTTTCAGCATTTGATAGGTTTCAATGAGGTCACCACTCATTCTTCTGAATTCCAGTGTATAGAGGCCCAGGGCCATCAAACGCTCCTCATATGATAGGCTTTTCAATCCTGGAATCATATTTGTGAATCTCCTTTGAACCCTCTCCAATGTCAGCATATTCTTTCTTAGATGAGTAATTCCTCCTCTTCTCTGTTCTAATTGGAGGTCCCTCTAGCCTGATGCTATGCATTCCGGACTGTGGTCCTAGACTCACCAACTATAGGAAACATCTTGTCTGGGTAGAGTGGATATAGACCCTTCATTATCCGATAGATAGATTTAAATGAGATCCCCTCATTCTCATAAACTCCAGTGAGTACAAGCCCGGAGCTGTAAAATGTTTCATTTCCAGAATATTTCTTGTGTACCTCCTCTGGGCCAGTGCATCTTTTGTCCGGTAAGGAGCCCAAAACTGTGGTGTGACCAGTGTTTTAAAACCTCAGCATTACATTCTTGCTCAGAGATTCTAGTCCACTGGAAATGAAAGCATTGCACTTGCCTTCCTTACCACTGACTTAACCTGCAAGTTGATCTTTAGGGAATCCTACATGAGGACTCCCGAGTCCCTTTGCAGCTCTGATTTTTGAATTTCCTCCCCCATTTAGGAAATAGTCTAAGCCTTTATACCTTCTGTGAAAGACCATGACCATGCACTTCTCTACACTATATTCCATCTGGCTCTTTTTTGCCATTTATCTCAGTCCATCTAAATCCTTCTGCCAACTTCCCTAATACTACTTGCCCCTCCACCTATCTCCGTATGGCCCACAAACCTGACCCCAGAGCCATCAATTCTGTCATCCACATCATTGACATATAACACCAAAAGAAGTGGTCTCAACGCCAACCTCTGTGGAACACCACTAGTCACTGGCAGCCAACCAGCAAAGGCCCTCCTTTGCCTCCTGCCGATCTTCTAACTTTCCTTCAATACTATTGGCTCTTGCTAAGCAGATTTGTGTGTGGCACCTTGTCAACGGCCGTTTAGAAATCCAAGAAAATAACATCCGCTGATTCTCCTTTGTCTATCCTGCCTGTTATTTCCTCAAAGAATTCCAACAAATTTGCTAGGCAAGGTTTCCCCATAAGGCCTCCAAGAACCCTGAACACCACATCCTTAATAATGGACTCCAGCATCTTCCCAATCATTGAAGTCTGGCTAACTGGCCTATAATTTCCTTTCTTCTGTCTTCCTTCCTTCCTTAAGGAGTGGAGTGACATTTGCAGTTTTCTTGTCCTCTGGGACCATTCCAGAATCTAGTGATTCTCGAAAGATCATTACTGATCCCTCCACAATCTCTTCAGCCACTTCTCAGAACCCTGGGATGCAGTCCATCTGGTCCAGGTGATTTATCTACTTTCAGACCTTTCATCTTCCCAAGCACTTCCTTCTTTGTAATAGCACCAGCACTCACTTCTGCCCCCTGACACTCTCAAATTTCTGATGTACTGTTCATGCAGGCCAGAGAATGGTGAATCTATCAAATTTATTGCCACAGGAAGTTGTGGAGGTCAAGTCACTGGGTATATTTAAGGCAGAGGTTGATAGATTCTTGATTACTCAAGGCAAGAAGGATATGGGGAGAAGGCAGGAGGTTGGTGCTGGGAGGGAAATGTGTCAGCATGATGAAATGGTGGAGCTCAGTCGATGAGCCAAATGGCCTAATTCTGTTCCTATATCTTATGTTCGTGAACACTGATGCAAAATACGTATTAAGTTCCCCTGCCAATTCTTTGTCTCTCCACTACTACCTCTCATGTCTTTTTCCGGTAGTCTGATATCCATTCTCCCCTCTCTTTTACTCTTTTTTTATATATATATATATATATATATATATATATGAAAAAATAATCTTTTGGTATGCTCTTTAATATTATTGGCTATCTTCTGTTCATATTTCATCTTTGCTCTCCTTATGGATTTTTAGTTTTTTTCTGTTGGATTTTAAAAGCTTCCCAATCCTCTAACTTCACACTAATTTTAACAACTTCCCTTGTCAGTCACGGTTGCCTTGGCCTCCTTTTAGAATGCTACTTCATCTTTGGGAAGTATCTATCCTGTGTCTTTTGAATTGTCCCCAGAAACTCCAGCCGTTATTTTTCTGGCTTATCACTGCTAGTGTCCCCTTCCAATCAACTTTGGCTAGCACCACTCTCAGGCCTCTGTAATTCCCTTTACTCCACTTATCTTCCAAGTGCTGGGTGAATTCTATCATGTTATGATCACTGCTTCCTAAGGGTTCCTTTACCTTAAGCTGCCTAATTAAATTTGTTTCATGACACAACACCCATCCAGAATTGCCTTACCTTTACAGAATTGCTCAACCACAGGCTGCTCTAAAAAACCATCACATAAGCATTCTCCAAAATCACTCTCTTGGAATCCAACACCAACCTCAGTTTCCCAATCTACCTGCATACTGATATTCCCCATTACATTGCCCTTTTTACATGCCTTTTCTATCTCCCATTGTAATTTGTATCCCACATCTATTTTGAGGCATGTATATAACTTTTGATCCTATGTCAACTCTTTCTAAGGATTTGATTTCATTTCTTATCAACAGATCCTCTGCCTACCTGTCTGTCCTTTTGATGCAAGCTGTATTGTTGGATGTAAAGCTCCCAGCTGTGATCTTTCAGCCCCAGTGATATCCCACAGTGTTATACCTGCCAATCTCTAATTGAGCTACAACATCATTGACCTTATTCCATATACTGCATGCATTCAAATATAACACATTCAGTCTTATATTCATCACCCTTTTTGATTTTGCTGCCATGTTACACATCAACTCATCCCACTGACTGAAATTCTGCCCTGTCTTCTGACTTTGCTTCCTCACAGTCTCGTTGCACACACTACATCTACCAATTACCCCGTCCTCAGCCAAATTAGTTTAAACCCTACCCAGCAAACCTGCCCATAAAGATAGTGTTCCACCTCGAGTTCTGGTGTAACCTGTCCTTTTTGGACAGGTCATACCTTCCCTGGAAGAGATCCCGATGATCCAGAAATCTGAAACCTTTTATACAGAACAGGCCCTTCTGGCCCTTCGATCAGCACCCCACCAATTTAACCCTACCCTAATCACAGGACAATTAACCTACTAATTGGGCTGTGGGAGGAAGCCAGATCACCCAGAGGAATCCCGTCTGCACCTGGGAAGGAGCATACAAACTTGCTTACAGAGGGCGCCAGAATTGAACTCTGAACTAAGTTGTTTCGTGCTAACCCCTATGCTACCATGACGCCCTACGGTAAGATAGTTCTTGCTATAAGGTGGATGGGCATGACAGTGTACTATAGGTAACATTTTGCTTGCATTTTACAGCAGAGGGAAGCTGAGGGGTTTGCGCACCAGCTGGCCCGGCAGCAGCAGCTCGAAGATGAAAAGCAGAGGGTGGCAAGAATGCGACAGCAGCAAGCTGAACAGGAGGAGTTCCGTGCCTTTGAGGAGATGATTCGGAAGAAGCAGCTGGAGAAGGAGCGACTAGAAGTGCTGGAGGAATTCGCAAAACCAGAAAGCCCTCCCGCATCGAAGGACTACCCCCTTATCCCTGGCGTTACGAGACCACCGAGTGCTAGTAGCCCATCATGGCCTGCTTCAAGTGTTCCCAATGCTGGTCCGCCTGTCATAGATCGTTCAACAAAGCCCACAACCTTTGGAACCAACTGGAACAGTGAGGCCTGGCTTTTATTCACATCTATATCTAAGACCTTTAACAGTGGACTTCTTGGTTTATTCAGTAATTAATGGAGAGGCTGAACAGGTTGAGGCATTTCTCTCTCTTCAAAAGTGTCAGTCCAGTAGATACCTTTGATGGGAAGGGCAGCGTGGTAGCTCACTTTCTTACACGGAGCAGAGCGTCTTGTTGACCGTAGGCCCTGCAGTGAAGCCGATCCTGAAGTGTCTTCCTTGGGCTTCGGGGGTGCTCAATGGTTAAGATGGAGACCATTAGATTTTTGGACACACGGAGGATTATATGGGCAGGAGAGGGAAGTGATAGATCATCCAAGAACATTCTGAATGGTGGAGCAGGGTTCAACTTTGTCATTCAGCCATACACATGTATACAACTAAACAAAACATCGTTCTTCTGGGGCCAAGGTACATACACAGCACATATAGTTACAAATAATATTAGCACGTCCCCAAGTGGCATGGACAGGTTGACTTAAATTGCAAGACGCTGATTTATGTGAGACAGTATAATGTTACTTGTACCATTATAATTAAAAACAAGCGGTGTGAAACAGTAGCAAGGGAAGATGAAAACTGACCAGTGCAGGACGAGGGCAAGTCCTTGAGTTGTAGACGTGGGGGTGGAAGGGTGGGGGGAGGTGTCGGCAGGGCATTCAGACAGGGTTTTGCTGGTGGGCTGGGTGACTGTACGGTGTAGAGAAGTCTGACAGTCCTGGGAGAAGGGTGTTACCCAGCCTGACAGTTCTGGTCCTTGTGCTGCCGTACCTTCTGCCTGATGGCAGGCAGTCAAAGAGATTGTGGGGAGGATAGGAGGGGTCTTTTGACAACTATAGCGATGCTGAGTCTTTTGTGAGGCAAACTATTCCGTCCTAGTTATTAGAACTTTTGATCTGTATCTGACACAGCAACATCCTTTATTAAATAGGAGCCAAATGAAGTACTCCATGAGTATATAGTACTCCAGATGAAGTTTCACCTGGGCCCTTTGTAACCAAAGCAAGATATTTTTGAATTTAGCAATAAACAATAGCATTAATAATTTTCTTAATTAGTTACTGTGCTTGCATATTAGTTCATTGACACATCCTAAGCCCTCTGTATCTCACAACTCTCTTTCAATTTTTTATTTTTGCTGTTAGAGTGAACAGTTTTCACATTTTCCCTTGTTATAATCTCTAGCCATCATCCAGCCTCTCAGAATCCCTGCTGTAGTTTGCTTTATGGCTTCTTCACCACCTGCTTTCTTTCCTAGCTGTCTTACGTAGGGTTAGGGGGAGTGGTGAGATGCATGAGTGCCAAGAAAGTGGAATATCCTGTATGAGGTGGGAGGAGGCTTGTGTCAAGTTATAAACATCAGTAGCGACAGACAGAGCAGAATAGCCCATTTCCTTCCCGTGTATTCGAAGCTGCAGATTTCTTATAATTATATGAAAATGAAGTAATTTCAGTTTATTTAACTTTCTGTTTTATGGTGTTGATGTTCATGGAAGAAACTGGCTAAGACCAATTTTTATTTGACTTGTACAGTCTTGCTTTCTGAGCAACGTGAGGAGTTGGGACTTGGGAACGAATGTACAGCCAATGCCAGCAGCTATTGTTGAGATTATTCTTTGAATACAGGACATGGGAAACTGACTTTGGCTACCTAAGCTCTCAGAATTTCTTTATCATGAGAGGCGTGGTCAGGGCAGATGGTCAGAGTCTTTCTCCCAAGGTAGGCGAGCCTAACTCCAGAGGACGTGGGTTTAAGTTGAGAGCAGGAAGACTGGAAGAGGACCTGAACAGTAATTTTATCACACGGGGATGGTGGATACGTGGAGCAAGTTGCCAGAGGAGGTAGTAAAGACAGGTACATACTTTCAGTGGCCACTTTATTAGGTACACTTGTACACCTGACTGATGATGGAAATATCTAATCAGCCAAAGGTGTGGCAGCAAATTAAAACATAAAAGCATACAGATGTGATCAAGAGGTTCAGTTGTTGTTCAGACCAACCGTCAGATTGGGGATGTGTAGTCTTGTACAAGAAACATCCAGTGAATGGGAGTTCTGCGGGTGAAAATGCCGCCTTAATGAGAGAGATCAGTGGAGAATGGCCAGACTGGTTCAAGCTGATAGGAAGGTGACCATAACTCAATTAACCACGTATTACAGCAGTGGTGTGCAGAAGACGATCTCTGAATGCAGATGTTGAACTTTGAAGTTGATGGGCTACAGCAGCAGCAGATCACACTGGGTTCCACGGGGTATCTGGTAAGTGGTCTCTGAATGTAGATGAGAAGGCTTTAGAAGAATATAGGCCATCATGGTCAGCAGGGATGAGAGGGCTGAATGGTCCGGGTTCCCCCGCTATCCGAAGGTAGAGCGTTCCTATGAAACTGTTTGTAAGCCGAAATGTCGTAAAGCCAAGTAGTTACCCGTTAATTCATATAGGAAAAATTTTTGAGCTTTCCCAGACCCAAAAAATAACCTACCAAATCATACAAAATAACACATAAAACTTAAAGTAACAGGAACATATAGTAAAAGCAGGAATGATATGATAAATATATAGCTTAATAAAGTAGAAATATTGTATATATGGTGTAGTTTCACTTTTCAGAATTGGAAAGATAGTGAGCCAAAAATCAATTTGGAGAAAAAAAATCAGCACGTACACACATGCGCACAACTGCCCGCACAAGGCTTCACGGTCACGGTAGTCTTTCTCGGGGTAAACACACGTATAAGGCGGGTGTCTTTTTTTCATAAAAGTGGAAATCCTATTTGGTTAGCGAAAACAGGAACTAATGTAGGTCTTTTGTAACAGCAAACGTTTGAAAAGCAGGGGCCATCTGTATAACATTTTGTATATAAATTCATTGTTATCAAGCCAAATGAGACAATGTTCCTCCAGATCACAATCTACTCACACATGTATCACACATAGCACAAAAAACAAAATATTATACTATCAGTATATAATTCAAAATGACTGTAGTAAAGTGTAGCATGGTAACCAGTATAGTAAACAGCTCGCTGTCCTGGTAATGAGACCTCAGTGATGGCAGGGTTTTTATTACTCTCACAGTCTAAGGGAGCAAGTTGTTACCCAGTCTGGCAGTCCAAGTCCTAATGCCTTTGTACCTCCGTCCTGATGGTAGAGGGTTAAAGAGCTTGTGGGATGGGTGGGAAGGACCCTAACAATGTTCATCAGCAACGCTCCGGGTAAGTGTCACAAATAGGGGTGAGGGAAACTGATGATCCTCTCGGCAAATTTTATTACCCTCTGTAGGGTCTTACAGTCTGATGCCTTATAGATTCCAGCTTCCTTACCACACGGTGATCCTGAGAAACAGGACACTCTCGATGGTGCTCCTGTAGAAAGTTGTTAGAAGGGGAGGGGGGAGGGGAGGAGCCTTGCATGCCTCATTCTCCTCAAAGTGTAGACACTGCTGTTCCTTCTTGACTAGTGAGGAGGAGTTGTATGTCCAGGTTAGATCGTACGCCATGTGCACACCAAGGAACCTGGTGCTCTTCACTCTCCGTGGCAGAGCCATTGATATGCAATGGAGAGGTTGACCTGGGCCTTCCTGAAGTCCACAATCATCTTCTTTATCTTATCCATGTTGAAGCTCAAGTTGTTGTTCTTGCTCCATTTGACAAGCCTTTCTTTCTTCTCTCTATGCTGATCATCATAGTTGTGGATGGGGCCAACCACTGGTGCAGTTTGAGCTGAATCTGACAGTGCAGTTGTGACTGAGGGGGCAATAGCGCTCAACGTGATGCAACTTGAGATGTTGCTGCCAATTCAGATTGCCTGGGGTGGTCTCAGCAAGAAGCCCAAGATCTAATTACAGAAAGGGGTATTGAGTCCCAATGAGGACAGTTTACTCACTAGACTGAGGGATGATCATGTTAAATGCCAAGCTGAAAAATGAACAACATCCTGGCTGTATGAGTAACTTGGATACTTTCTGTTCCAGATTTTTCTGCAGACAAACTCCGTAATGTGGCAATTCCCAACGGCCTGTGTCAGCAGTTTCTCCAGCTCGCTGAGGCCAATACAGCCCAAGGAGTGGAAACCTGTGGGATACTCTGTGGAAAATTGGTAAGCACAAACTTTGAGTCACCAACAGGATGTGTTCTCATTTTGTAGTTGAGGAGCAAGCAAGAGGTGTTCAATGTGACAACCTAACCACTCTCCATTGCACAGCCACGTATCATGTCAGCGAGTTACTGTCGACTTACATAGTTACTGATTAAGCTTTATATTTTGAAATTCCCTATTTAGGAGTGACTATTTTAGACTCCTCCCTGTTCACTGCTATCTTTTCATTAGATCGCATCAGCACTATCTTGGTGTGCCAGCTTTCTCTAAACTTTTGCCAGTGTTGGGAAGGTGTTGGAACAGTCCTTGGAAATCTAACACCACTTCCCACCCACGTCTTCCGTCACCACCCCAGTTAACACATTCACTAATGGTCATCTGGTCACTTGAGTTCACTTACCAGCCTTCCACCAGAGATCAAGCTAAACACAGCCTGCTTCCTGCATCCTCAACTTCCTTTGGAAGGGTCCTCAGCCCAGACTTCCCACTCACGGCCACTGCATTTGCCATTATTGACCGTTGTGAGAAGGACAGTAAATCAACTGGGATAGAATAACAGAACAGACTTGATGGGTCAAATGGTCTATTTCTTCTATACCTTATGGTCTCATGCAGTTCTGCCCATTGGGAACTAGAGCTTTCCTCCCATCAGCAAGGCTTAGCTCCGGAGCTTGATGAGGCTATTCGTAATGGTTTATTGTTGTAACATGTACCAAGATGCACGTAAATTGAACTTCCTTGGACTTGGGCTGAACTACAGAGGATGGGGAGGAGGTCTGGCACCTGCATACGTAGCACGCAGGCCCGCCATTGTGGACACGCCCCGGTGCTTGTGAACCAGATCCCCAGCTATGGGTAAATAGCCCCACTGCCTTGTGGGCAGCCTCGGGAGAGACAAAGGCTACGGGAGCAAACCCAGACAGCAAATCCGGATGTACTCCAAAACCCTTCTGTTCCATTGCTGTCCATAATGTACCACCGTTCACAGTACAAGTCTGTCACTGGTCATCACCTCACACTTCTCTGTATTGAGGTCTATTGGCCCATGACCCTAAATCTGCAATAACCTTCTTCACTATCAACAACACATAGTTTCATGTTATCAGGGAACTTGTTGATCAAGACACATCCAGACCTTTAGGGAATCCTGCATGAGGTCTCCCCAAGTCTCTTTGCACCTCAGATTTTTGAGTTTTCTATCCATTTTGAAAGTAGTCTGTTTTTATTTCTTCTATCAAAGTGCTTGGCCATACACTTCCTGACACTGTATTCTGTATGCCACTCATTTGCCCATTCTCCTAATCTAAGTCTTTCTGTAGCCCCTCGGCTTCTACAACACTAATCTGCCCTGCCACCAATCTTCATATCATCTGCAAACTTTGCAACAAAACCATCAATTCCATCATCCAAATCATTCATGTATAATGTAAAAAGAATTGGTCCCGACACAGAGCTCTGTAGAACACCACAAGTCATCAGCAGCCAATCAGAAAAGGATCCCTTTAATCCCACTCTTGGCCTCCTGAAAATTAGTGAGTGCTCTGTCCATGCTAGTATCTTTCCTGTAATACCATGGACTCTTAATTTGTTAAGCAGCCTCCCATGTGACACCTTGATAAAGGATTTCTGAAAATCCAAATAAACAACAGCCACTGATTTTTCCTTGTCTATCCTGCTTCATTGTTTCTTCAAAGAATTCCAGCAGCTTGACAGGCAAGATTTTCCCTTGAGGAGATCCTGCTGACTATGGCTTATTTTATCATTTATCTCCAAGTACCCCGAAACCAGGTCCTTAACAGTCAACTCCAACATCCCCAATACTGAGACCAGACTAACTGGCCTGTAATTTCATTTCTTCTGCCTCTCTCCCTTCTTGAAGAATGGAGTGACATTTGCAATTTTTCATTCCTCCAGAACAATACCAGAATTAAATGTTTCTTGAAAGATCATTACTAATAACTCCACAATCTCTTCAGCCACCTCCTTCAGAACCCTGGGGTGTAGACCTTTTGGTTCGAGTGACTTGTCTAGTTTCAGACCTTTCAGTTTCTTGAGCACCTTTTCCCTAGTAACGGCAACTTCACTCACTTCTGCGCCCCTGACACTCTTGAACCTCTTGCATACTGTTAGTGTCTTCCACAGTGAAGACTAATGCAAAATACTTACTTAGTTTGCCCATTACAACCTCTCCAGCATCATTTTCCAGTAGTCTAATCTCTACTCTCGCCTCACTTTTACTCTCTGTACGCCCAAAGAAAGTTTTGGTATCTTCTTTAATATTATTGGCTAACTTACATTTGTAATTCATCTTTTCCTTTTTTAGTTTTCTGTTTTTAAAAGCTTCCCGGTACTACAACTTTCCACTAACTAATTTTTGCTCTATTTTATGGCTTCTCTTTGACTTTTATGTTGACTTTGACTTCTCTTGTCGGCCACAGTTGAGTCATCCTGCCATTAGAATAGTCCTTTGGGATATATCTATCCTGCACCTTCCAAGTTGCTCCCAGAAATTCCAACCATTGCTGTTCCATTGTCGTTCCTGCTAATGTTCTCTTCCAATCAACTTCTCTCTCATGCCTCTGTAATTCCCTCATCTCTACTGTCATACCGATACACCTGACTTTAGCTTCTCCTTCTCATTTATCTTAAGCTCTCTAAATCAATTCCAGTTCACTGCACAACACCCAATCCGGAATGGCTGAACCCCTAGTGGGCTCAACCATGAACGGCTCTAAAAAGCCATCTAGTCGGCACTCTAGAAACTCCCCCTCTTGGGATCCCGCACCAGCCTGATTTTTTTTCAATCTACCTGCATATTGAAATCCTCCATGACTATTGTAACGTTGCTTGTTTGGTATGCATTTTTTTATCTCCCGTTGTAATTTGTCGACCACATCCTTACTACTGTTTGGGAGTCTATATACAATGCCCATCACAATCTTTTCATCCTTGCAGTTTCTTAGCTAGACCCACAAAGATTATTCATCTTCTGACCCTATGTTACCTTCTTATGATTTCATTTAACTTTTTTTTACCAGCAGAGCCACCCCACCCCCTCTGCTTACATACCTGCCCTTTCGATACAACTTCTATCCTTGTATGTTAGCTCCCAGGTGTAATCTTTTTTCAGCTACGACTCAGTGATGCCCACGTCATACATGCCAATCTACAACTGTGCATCTATCTTATTTTGTATACTGACTGCATTCATATACAACACCTGCAGTCCTGCATTCACCACCCTTTCAATTTTGTCCCCCTTTTACATTGTAGCTCATCCTGTTGACTGCAGTTTTGCCTTATCATCGGCCTGTCTTTGCGAGCAGTCTCACTATATACCGCCTCTGTTTATAAACCAACTGCCCCATCCTGAGCCCTATAACTCTGGACCCCATCCCCTGCCAAAGTAGTTTAAAACCTGCCCGCAAGTATATTGGTCCCCCGTGGGTTCAGGTGCAACCCATCCTTTTGTACAGGTTGTACCTCCCCCAGGTGAGATCCCAATGATCTATAAATCTGAATCCCAGCCACGCATTCATCTGCCAGATCTTCCTATTCTTACCCTTACTGGCGCATGGCACCAGGGAGCAATCCAGAGATTATTATTCTGGGAGGTCCTACCTTTCAGCTTACTACCTGGCCTTCTATAATCTCTCTTCAGGACCTCCTCACCTTTCCTACCTAATGTCATTGGTGCTGATATGTACCAAGGCTTGCCCTCCCCCGTAGAATGCCGTAGACCCGATCTGAGATATATATACCCATGACAATAACTTGAACTTGAGAGAGTGCAGAGAAGTTACCTGGACTAGAGTGTGTTATCTTTAAGGGGGAGGATGAGCATGTGGGTTATATTCACAGAAGCATGAGAGGCTGAGGGGGTGACCTGATGAAAGAGCACAGGATTATGACAGGCATAGATAGTCTCTTTCTTAGCGTGGAAAAATAAAATAATAGAGGGCATAACATTAAGGTGAGAGGGGAATGTTAAAGGAGCTTTGCCAACAAGTATGAGGCATTGCATTTTGGCAGGTCAAATCGGGCTAAGACTTGATGTTGAACGGGCCCTGAGGAGTGTGGTAGAATAAAGGAACCCAGGAATACAGATCCGTAAATCCTGGAAAGTTGCACCACAAATAGGAGAGCTTTTAGGTTCACTGAACCTGCAGGATGTCGTACACAGCCTGGATCATCAACTTGACGTGCTGGGGTTCTGCTTGTCAGATATAGGACCAGGAGATTTTCCTCTTCAGCTTATCCTCCCACCTTGTCGAAGCTCCCTGCTGCCTCATTCCTACCATCCTGGTGGTACACACTTCCTCTTTCTGGACAAGTATGCGTCTAATCCTGCCCTGGGCCCTGTCGGAGTGGGTTGAATAGAAGCTTCCCAGACCAGGCACCGCAGTCCCTACCAGGTCCCTGTGCCTCAGATGTGACTCAGCCATCTCCTCTGCATCCTTGCTGATGAGACTTCAGGGTCACTGGAATCTCTGTACAGCAGCACTTCTCTCATACAGGAAAAAAAGAAACCCTTGTTCAAACTGCTGGAGAGAAGCTGCAGTTTATTTCTTGTTCCACACAAAACAGTGCTGCTCTGGTTATGTGGGAGGCCCAGCCATCTTCAAAGGTAGCCATTGATCTTTCTTTGAAGAGCCTCAACTGGCGAGATGGTCCAGATGATTTGGGAGAGGATGCCATTCTGTTAGATCTGGGTGTTGAACTTGCCAGGCAAGCTTGACCTGCCCACATTGCTGAGTCAGACTTCTAACTCCTTGGTGGCTTTCCAGATGGCAGTTGCATCTCTTGGACTGCAGTCGAAGACTTTCTTGACTGGTTTTTCGGAGGTGTTGCTGTCCCATCCATCTCAAGGAGAAACGGAACTTTCTTTAACACCAGAGACCTGAATTTCTCTGGTTTAAAGCTTATCCTTCTCCTTGGCCCTGGAGGATCCATCTAGAGCCTGGGACTGATGTCATTGTCACTGAGGGGTCATTCATGAAGGCTCTGATTGGGGGTTGTCACATGCCAGTCTTAGTCAGAGGGCCTCTACTCTCCACTTCAGCTGCCTGAACCAGCATGTTCACAGTTTGGGAGAAGAGAATCGACAAGGTTGTACATCCGGTTATAATAGCCTGCTTGAACCAGACACAGCTTGATATGGTCGTTCCTGAGCAGACTCTCAGTCTGATGTTCCAGGATGAGGTCCTTTACCTTCCTCGGAACATGATGTCAGTTCAGTACAATCTCCACCAGCTTGTGTAGTAATGACCATATGCATTGGAAAGGTCTGGGAATCCCTCCTTTTTCTATAGATGTATCAATGTCATCATTTTTGAGGAGAATCTCAGTCAGGCGAAGGGAAGTGTTACTGAAAAGTATCTTCCCTTCCACACTGAGCTGCAAGATGGATCTAGACTGCTCAATGGGCTTGGAGGTCTCCTCTTAGGGGATCCAGACTCCCTCTGCACACCTCCACTGATCCTACGCCAGATAACCCAAATGGATTTCCAAAGTAGCTGGAGGAGCTTGTACACCTTGTAGAGAACTCTGCTGGAACTGAACAGAGGCAGAACTGGCTCTGGTTACTCTGATCTCCGAGCTGGGCTCCTTGCGATTGAACTCAACTGCAGGAGGAGGAGGATTTACACTGGAGCTCTGGTTCCCTCGTTCCGCTCCCTCTCTGAGTCACTGAGGGAGTTGTGAAGGTACAGATGCGCCTCCCGTCTGAAGCATACAAGGCGTCCGCTGTCCTGGCAGCTGCTTGGTGAATCCAGAGGGGTTCGCGATAAAGGCAACTCGTTTCTTGGCTGTCTCTTCCCACCATTCTGCCATTCTGTCCTATGATTCATCGTGTTCACTGCCTTTCTTTTCCATTAGGCTGAATCTCTCAGTAGCCAAGCTGACAATGATAGTTGATGTGGTCTGGAGTCATCTATCGACATCTCCCTCGGCTATTGCCTCAATGATTTGAACCATGTCCTCCCTCCAATGATTTGCTGGAGTCCAGTTAACCCACCGGTGTTCCACTACTTTGCCTGGAATGGGAGTTTTTAGAACCTGAAGGTTCTGGGCACTGTGGGGTGACTCTGGGCCGGGATCTTCCTGCTTCTCAACAGGAGTAAATCCTAATTTTCGGTCTGTCCCAGAGATTGACATTCTTAGGTCCGTCCTGGTGGTGTGTTCAACCTCTCCCTACCCCCCCCCCACCCCACCCCACCCCTCGGGCTCTCCTGGGGGTATGTCTCTGTCTGTAGCTCGCGGCGTATCCTCCACTCAGAAGATTGGGTTTGCTAGCCCTTTCTGCCCCAGTTGCCAAATTTCTGAGCTGTCAGCTGTCTGTTCAGTGATCACCAACCTTGCTCTTGGTTGTCACCCACACTAATCCAGGGTGTCACTGATAGAGCCACAGCTTATGATGCTGAGGTATCATAGGATGTGCTGGGACACATCATCAGTGGATCTTTCAGGATCAGATATTCTCATCCAGGTGACCCAGCCAGGCTTGTGTCCCAGCAGCATTGGTCCACTGGCCACACCTCTTGATCTGCTCACTCCTGTGACGGTCCTGATGGCTCTTTCCTTTGCAGCCGCCATAATGCTATGGACAGTGAGCAGCCAGCAAAGCCTCTAAAATCCCACCTCTACAGGCTGGCATCATGCCCTCCACCTGTCCCTGGCGCAGTTCTACCAGCTCCTGGTATTTGGCTTTCTTGAGTTCAAACACCACCTCAATGCACTTCCCCAGGCATTGTCCATGACCATCTACTTCGAGGTTTCTGGCAGAATGACCACGTCGGGGCTCAGGGACAAAGGTGCATTGAAGTCAGGGAGCTTTAATTGCATGCCAAATCTGAACTGAGGCTGTGGTCAGGTAATCACAGAAAAAGATATATAGGTGTGGTTCTTGGGTTGAGATTCTGAATGGGAGAATGGACAATTTGGATGGTATCTGAAAGGATCTGGCAAGTGTGGGTTTGCTCAGGCTGTTTTCTGGCCAAGTGGGAGGCCTTCAGAAGCAAAATTTTAAGTACAAAGTTCATATGTTCCTGTCAGTATAAAAAGCAAGGATAACAGGTTCAGGGAACCTTGGTTTTTGAGAGCGGTATTGAGGCCCTGCTTAAGAAAAAGGAGGAGGTGTATAGCAAATATAGGCAGGTAGGAACAAATGAGGGACGAGTATAAGAAATGCAAGAGTTGTGTCCTGTTTTGGTCACCTACCTACAGGAAAGATGCAAGATTGAAAGAGCGAAGAGAAAATTTACAAAGATGTTGCTGCAGCTTGAGGACCAGAGTTATGGGAAAAGGTTAAGTAGGACTTTAGAATGTAGAAGGTTGAGGGGAATAGATGTATACAAAATTGTGAGGGGGTATAGATGGGTGAAATGCAAACAGGTTTTTTCTACAGAGGTTGGTGGAGACTACAATTGTAGGTTATGGGTGAAAAGTGAAATGTGTAAAGGGAATATGAAGGGGACCCTCTTCACTCAGAGGTGGTGAGAGTGTGGAACGAACTGCCAACACAAGTTGTGGATATGCAGTTGATTTCAACATTTAAGAGAAATTTGGATAGGTACATGGATGGGAGCAGTGCGGAGGGTTGTGATTCGGAGTGCAGGTTGATGGGACTAGGCTGATTAATGCTTCGGAACAGACTAGACGATCACTGTGACATGGATGAGAGAGGTGTGGAGAGTGATGGTCCAGGTTCAGCTGGGACTAGGCAGCAGAATAGGTTGGCATGGACTAGATATAGGCTGAATGGCCCTCTGCTGTGTTGTAATGCTGTATGATTGTATGTCTGAGTTATTTTACACAGTGTGGTGTCTGTTTGGAAAGCTCTTCCAGGTAAAGTGGTGATAACGATACGATAGTAGTCTTTGTGATGTTGGGACAGGCAGACATGCTGTGATCCAGACTATGTGCAGACAGATGGGGATAGTTTGGATTGGCATGGCGGGCTGAGCGCTCTCTTTTGATGTGCTGAGATGTTCCATGTTCTCATTTGTCTGGTGAGATTTGCTTAAGGAGACTGGGCTAATAATCCCAGAGGACTCGATCCTCAGTTACTTAAACAGACTGAGTTCTTATGAGGTGTAAGTGGGTAGACGCAAGGATCCTCGCAGGACACTGGAAGCAGAGGTCACAAATTTGAAATAAATTGGTTGTTTAAGAGTGAGTAGGAATTAGTGAACTTTTGGAATTCTCTTTCTAGAGGACTGTGGAGGTTGAGTTGCTGGGTGTATTCAGGATGGTGGTCAACATACTTTGGGTCTTAAGGACACTGAGGAGCAAATGTCGTGCAGGGAATTGGCAGTGTTTTTTAAACTGAAGTCAACCATGATCTGAATATCTGAGAAGCGCGAGAGGTTAAAACGTCTACTGCTTTGTTTTTGTTCTGTACTTAAATTCTCATCTCTCTGCTCCCCTTCCAGCTGCATAATGAGTTTACTATAACACACGTGATCGTACCCAAACAAAACGCGGGCCCTGATTACTGTAACACAGAGAACGAAGAGGAACTCTTCCTTATTCAAGACCACAATGACCTGATAACGTTGGGCTGGATACATGTAAGTTGGGTTGTTCTGTACTCTGTACCAAGAATGGAATTATCGCTAATTTGTTCTAAGTTACTGAAAAAGAACTTAAAGTGCTGGAAATATTCAGAAGTGAACTCTGGCTTCTGACCACTTCCTTTCCAGGGTCTTGTTGACTGCTTATTCCCCTCCATTGACTGGCCGAGTTGCTCTAGCATTTTATGTGTATTGCTCAAGATTTCCAGCACCTGCATTCTATCCTGAATGGTGCTGGATCTTGAACACCACAGAACTAAACCTCATCAAACTGAATCGTGGTTATTCCAGGGCCTCTAGTTTGGGAATTTGGGAAGCGCTGGTATGTTTG
The DNA here is from genome assembly GCF_030144855.1 of Hypanus sabinus. NCBI lineage: Eukaryota > Metazoa > Chordata > Chondrichthyes > Myliobatiformes > Dasyatidae > Hypanus > Hypanus sabinus. Next base: position 36,878,391 of record NC_082706.1, read on the forward strand.
TGAAGGCACACGTGCAGCTTTCAGTGAAGCTGGTGATGGCTGTGGCATATTCACTCAGATATGAAGATAAATCCCTGAATATGGTCCAGTCCACCAATTCAACAGTTGTCTGTCTTCCTGAGTGCCTGGAATATATTGTCAGGGGAAGTGGTGAAATGGGTATAATAGCAAAGTTCCAGAGGCATTTTGATAGGCAAATAACAGGCAGGGAATAGAATTGTGCCATGGTCAGGACAGATGTGGAGGGTGGAAGGGCCTGAACTGTGCTACGTTCTGTGTTCCGTGTCCAAGTACAAATTATGATTTGGAATGGGGATTGTTAATAATTGAATAACTTGTGTGCCATTCTAGACCCATCCAACACAGACTGCGTTCCTGTCCAGCGTGGACCTTCATACCCACTGCTCCTACCAGATCATGCTTCCAGAAGCCATAGCAATCGTTTGTTCACCCAAGTACAGTGAGTGAGTATGTGAAAAGATTAAAATGTGCTTTTGCAAAGGTACAAATGTTCACTTCATTCTGAGTCCAAAATAAAATTTAATTTAATTCTGGTGGTCTGGTGTAGCTTGTATTCCCATAGGATAGTAAGAAGCTCTGTAATCAGGGTGTTTAAGATTAAAAGATTTGGTAGATTTGATGGAGCAGTTGCATTGGGGAATCCCACTTTAAAGCTAAAGTTAAATTAATGCACAAATCATGAAGGAAATTGGCAAATATTTTTTCCTTTTTTGTTAAAAACAAATACTATTTAAAAGGCCCACGTTAATATCAGTGTCAGGGGTGATGAGAGTGAGTTCAGGGAGTTGCGTGTTACATGGAAGTACAGGGCCTCCATGGTTGTGATCTCAGGTTTGTGTCCTGGGCCACGTGCTAGTGACGCCAGAAATAGGAAGATCATACAGTTCAATATGCAGATTGTGTGGGAAGGATTTTGGGTCATTGGGTTCTCTTCCAGGGAATGTGGGTGCTGTACAAAACGTCCCTTCAGTACCTGAACTGGAAGGGGACTAATATCCTAGTTGGGGGGTGGGGGGGGATGTGATTAAATAGAGTTGCAGGGGGATGGAAGCAGAGTGCCATAATATATGGTGGAGTGGAAGAAGATGTTGTTAAGCCTATGAGTCAGGAATTCAAAGGTGAGCAGGTGGGTCTAACGTTCCGAGCTGCTTGTCTTTCAATGAAAGGAATATTGTAGGAAAGGTGGATGACTTCAGGGTATGAATCAGCACAGTGGAATTCTACTTTGCAGCCATTAGTGAGACTTGGTTGCAGGAGGAACAGGACTGGCTGATCAGTAGTCTGGGGTTCTAATGGTTTAGATGTGACACCTGGAGGGATTAAAGAGGGAGGGGTCGTGTGTCGGGACAGACTGGAGAATGAATGGAACTGAGGAATAAGAAAGCTGTGGCCACGTTGATGAGATTATTATTGACCACCCAACAGTAGAGGAATACAGTTCTAAAGAGATCAGACGTGTGAGATTCATAAGATGATTTTAACCTTCCACATATTGACAGGAACTCACATACAGTAAAAAGATTGGCTGGGATAAAGTTTGCCAAATGTGTTCAGGAAAGTTTCCTGAATAAGAACGTGGAAGTCCCAACTAAAATGTGCGCGACACTCGATCGATTAAGAATTGAGTCAGTGCAGGAGACAGGAGTTTGTATAGAGGAGTGCTTTGCATCTAATGATCATAATGTCAGGAGTTTCGAGCTGATTATGGAAAAGGATAGGTCTAGTCCTTGGGTTAAGGTTCTAAATTGGAGAAGGGGCAATTTTGATGGTATCCGAAAGATTCTAGCAAGAAAAAAAATCAGGAGCGTGAAGAGAAGGTATGAGACTGTTTTAGCAGACAGGAGAAAGGAGAATCTCAAGAGCTTCTGTAGATACAGCGCCTATAAAAAAAAGTATTCATCCCCTCAGAAGTTTTCTTGTTTTACAACATTGAATTGCAGTGGATTTAATTTTGGCTTTTTTGACACTAATCAACAGAAAAAAACATTTTTTTTGTCAAAATGAAAATCTGTCAAAGGCACCACCATGCTTCACGGTAGGTATGGTATATTTTTGATGATGTGTGGTGTTCAATTTACGCCAAATATAGCATTTAGTCTGATGGCCAAAAAGCTCAATTTTGGTTTCATTAGATCATACAGCCTTCTTCCAGCTGTTTTCAGAGTCTCCCACACTCCTTCTAGAAAACTCTAGCTGAGATTCCGTGAGTTTATTGAAGCACCCAAACAACAGTTGTTGTATGTGCAGTCTCTCCCATCTCAGCCACTGAAGCTTGTAACTCCTCCAGAGTTGTCATAGGTCTTTTGGTGGCTTCCCTCACTAATCCCCTCGTTGTACGATCACTCAGTTTTTGAAGAAGGTCTGCTCTAGGCAAATTTACAGCTGGGTCATATTCTTTCCATTTCTTGATGATTGACTTAACTGTACTCCAAGGGATATTCAGTGACTTGGAAACTTTCTTGTATCCATCTCCTGACTTGTGCTCTCAAAAAGCTTATCGCAGAGTTGCTTGGAGTGTTCTTTTGCCTTCATGGTGTAGTTTTTTGCCAGGGTACTGATTCATCAGCAGTTGGACCTTCCAGATACAGGTGTATTTTATTACAATCGTTTGAAACACCTTGAGTCTCCATTTGGAGATGTGGGGGTGATCTCCATTTAACTAATTATCTGATTGCATCCATGATATCCTAAAGTGGGAAGGTGAACAGCCAGAGGTCGTGATACATATTGTTACCAACGACATAAGTAGGAAAAGGAAAGAGGTCCTAAAGACAGACTACAGGGAGTTAGGAAGGAAGTTGAGAAGCAGGACCACAAAGGTAGTAATCTCGGGATTACTGCCTGTGCCACGCAACAGTGAGTATAGGAATAGAGTGAGGTGGAGGATAAATGTGTGTCTGGGGGATTGGAGCTGGGGGCAGGGATTCAGACTGCTAGATCATTGGGACCTCTTTGGGGCAGGCGTGACCTGTACAAAAATGATAGGTTGCACTTGAACCTGAGGGGGACCAATATTCTGGCAGGAAGGTTTGTCTGTTAAGGCTATTGGGGAGAGTTTAAACTAGAATTGCTGGGGGGGAGGTGGGAATGAACTGAAAAGACAGAGGAAGGGGCAGTTGGCTCACAAATAGAGAAAGCTTGTAGACGGTGTGAGAGGGAGATAAGCTATCAGGTGGGAACTTGGAAGTACAAATTGGGAACAGATGTTCTCAGGGAAATGTACGGCAGAAATGTGGCAAATATTCAGGGGATATTTACATGACATTCTGTATAAGTACGTTCCAATGAGACCAGGAAAGAATGGTAGGGTACAGGAACTGTGGTGTACAAAGGCTGTTGAAAATCCAGTCAAGAAGAAAAGAAAAGATTTTTGAAAGGTTCAAAAAACTAGGTAATGATAGAGATCTAAAAGATTATGAGGCTAGCAGGGAGGAGCTTAAGAATGAAATTAGAAGAGCCAGAGGGGGCCATGAGAAGGCCTTGGCCGGCAGGATTAAGGAAAACCCCAAGGCATTCTACAAGTATGTGAAGAGCAAGAGGATAAGATATGAGAGAATAGAACCAATCAAGTGTGACAGTGGAAAAGTGTTTATGGAACCAGAGGAGGTACCTAATGAATACTTTACTTCAGTATTCACTATGGAAAAGGATCTTGGCGACTGTAGGGATGACTTACAGCATGCTGCAAAGCTTAAGCAAATAGACATTAAGAAAGGGGATGCGCTGGAGCTTTTAGAAAGCATCAAGTTGGATAAGTCGCTGGAATCGGATGAGATATACCTCAGGCTACTGTGGGAGGTGAGGGAGGAGATTGCTGATCCTCTGGCAATGATCTTTGCATCATCATTGAGGATGGGAGAGGTTTCGGAGGACTGGAGGGCTGTGGATGTTGTTCCCTTATTCAAAAAAGGGTGTAGAGATAGCCCAGGAAATTATAGACCATTGAGTCTTACCTCAGAGGTTGGTAAGTTGGTGGAGAAGATCCTGAGAGGCATAATATGAGTAGGAATAGTCAGCATGGCGTTTGTCAAAGGCAGGTCGTGTCTTACAAGCCTGATTTGAATTTTTTGAGGATGTGACTAAACATTGATGAAGTTAGAGCAGTACATGTAGTGTATATGGATTTCAGCAAGGCATTTGATAAGGTACCCCATGCAAGGCTTATTGGGAAAGTAAGGAGGCATGGGATCCAAGGGGACATTGCTTTGTGGATCCAGAATTGGGTTGCCCTCAGAAGGCAAAGAGTGGTTGTAAATGGGTCATATTTTGCATGGAGGTCGGTGGCCAGTGGTGTGCCTCAGAGATCTGTCTGGGACCCCTTCTCTTCATGATTTTTATAAATGACCTGGATGAGGAAGTGGAGGGATGGGTTAGTAAATTTGTTGATGTTGGGGTTGTTGTGGCTAGTGTGGAGGGCTGTCAGAGATTACAGTGGGACATTGATAGGATGCAAAACTGGGGTGAGAAGTGGCAGATGGAGTTCAATTCAGATAAGTGTGAGGTGGTTCATTTGGTAGGTCAAATATGATGGCAGAATATAGTATTAATGGTAAAACTCTTGACAGTGTGGAGAATCAGAGGAATCTTGGGGTCCGAGTCCATCAGACGCTCAAAGCTGCAGTGCAGGTTGACTCTGTGGTTAAGAAGGCGTATGGTGTATTGGCCTTCATCAATCGTGGCATTGAGTTCAAGAGCAGAGAGGTAATGTTGCAGCTTTATAGGACCCTGGTCAGACCCCACTTGGAGTACTGTGCTCAGTTCTGGTCACCTCACTACAGAAAGCATGTGGAAACTATAGAAAGGGTGCAGATGAGATTTACAAGGATGTTGCCTGGATTGGGGAACATCCCCTAGGAGAAAAGGTTGAGTGAACTTGGCCTTTTCTCCTGGAGCAACAGAGGATGAGAGGTAACCTGATAGAGATGTACAAGATGATGAGGGGCGTTGATTGTGTGGATAATCAGAGGCTTTTTCCCAGGTCTGAAATGGCTAACACGAGAGGGCACAGTTTTGAGGTGCTTGGAAGTAGGTACAGAGGAGATATTGGGCAAATTTTTTTATGCAGACGGTGGTGAGGGCGTGGGATGGACTGCAGGTGGATACAATAGGGTCTTTTAAGAGACTCCTTTTGGGCTACATGGAGCTTAGAGAAATAGAGGACTATGGGTCCTAGGTAATTACGCAAGGTAATTTCTAAATTAGATACATGTTCGGTACAGCATCTTGGGCCGAAGGGCCTGTATTGTGCTGTAGGTTTTCTTTGTTTCTAATTATGTGACTTCTAAAACCAATTGGCTGCACCAGTGATGTCATATTAAAGGGGGTGCAATCAATTCTGCAATCAATTTTTTTATATATCTGTATTTAATTTAGATCACATTGTAGAGATCTATTTTCACTTTGACGTGAAAGAATCTTTTTCTGTTCGTCAATGTCAAAAAAAACCAAATGAAATCCAGTGATTCAATGTTGTAAAACAGTAAATTATGAAAACTTCCAAAGGGGTGAATACTTCTTGTAGGCAATATGTAAACAGCAAAAGGATAGCAAGGGATAAAATTTCTACTGATCTTTCAAGGGACCAATTTTTTGCATCTTTATTTGCATGGGAGATGGACATGCAGAGTCTATAGATGTGAGGCAAAGCAGCAGCCAGGTCATGGACCCTGTACTCATTAGACGAGGAGGTGTTTGCTGCTTTGAGGCAAATTCGGGTGGTTATATTCTCAGGCCCTGACAATATGTTCCCTCAGGCTCTGAGAGGCTAGTCCAGAAATTTCGGGTGCCTGAGCAGAGATATTTAAAACATCCTTGGGCATGGGTGAGGTTCTGGAGAATTGGAGGATAGCTAATGTTGTTACGTTGTTTAAGAAGGGCTCCAAAAATGAACCAGGTATTTATAGGCCAGTGAGCCTGACGTCAGTAATGGGAAAGTTACTGGATTTTTGCGTATTTGGATAGATGGGTCTTATTAAGGATAGTTAACATGGCTTTGTGTGTGGTAAGTCATGTCTAACCAATCTTTTCAATCCAAGTATTTCAGGAAAGTTGTTGAAGGCAAGGTGGTGGAAGTTGTCTACTCGGACTTTAGCAAGGCATTTGACAAGGTCCCGTATGGGAGGTTGGTCAAGACGGTTCACTGGCTTGGAATTCCAGCCGTGAAATCAGTTTTGATGAGAAAAGGCTGAAGATTAATTGACCTCCTTTTACATGGTGAGCTCTAGCTCCTGTCAGTTTTTTTCAACAAATCCTACATGCACAATATTAGATTTGGTTTTATTCTGGAACACCACAGAGGATTTAACTATTAGCAGTTTGTTACCACTCGTGGTCCTGTGTTCTGACTGATTCCTCTTCCTTTGAAAAGGTCAGCATTTTTCAGATTGACTGAGCACGGAATGGATGAGATTTCTTCCTGTAAGCAGAAAGGTTTTCACCCGCATGTTAAGAATCCCCCTCTGTTCAATGTAAGTATGATTTTCTGCCTGTGGCTTTCTGAATGGAAATTAGGAATGTTAATACAGTACCCAGTATTGTGCAAAAGTCTTAGGGACATATAGGGTGCCCATTGCTTGTGAACGGTACTGTATTTGTCAATGTGGAGCGGAGAGTGAGTTTGTAAATCTGGTAAGGAGTGAGGAATGTTGGGAATGGCGAGGGTGAAGTGCCGCAGAGGGGGTGTGGGACGGACACATGGCCGAGGAGAAGTGCCAGGGGCAGGGGTACCTTGGGTGCAGACACACCCAGCTGAGACACTAGGCAAAGTCATTTGATTCTAAACATTTGATCACTACTGAATGTCTGCCTAGTGCTTCCTACTCCCTCCCCTCTTCCCAACCTTGATCTCCCCTCTCCCTGCCCCCTTCCTACCCTCAGTCCACAACAGAGACCCATTATCAGAAGCAGGTTTATTATTACTCTCATATATCATTAAATTTGTGGGGTTTTTTGTGGCAGTCGTACTGTGTAATACATGTGAAACCCCACTGGTTGTGTGAGTCTAGGGAAAACACACTCCGGTCCTGCCGAACTCGTGAGATTGAGATGGCTCTCCCACGCCAAACCCTGGTTTGTGTGGATGCTGTGTGATCCGCTACCCTGTTACAACAGACAGTACACTGCACACGATCAGAGGAATTGTACTTGTGAATCTTACCTAAAGGGTTAGTAAGAAAAGAAAGGAAAAAACAAAAAGGGCCCATTATGATTAAACAGTCAAATGTGCTCCAGTTGGAGCTCGTCACCAATCCTCAGTCGATCTCGCTGCCCAGCTCCATCGAATCGCAATCTTCCCACCGGCTCGAATCCTACAACTGGTTCTCTCCACAATTTCTCTCTCCATCTTACCCCGAACAAAAGACCCAGCTCACATACCAAAGCATCCGTTATCTCTAACCGTAACCCAGTCACTGCTTCTACAGAAAGATCATTATGTTAGCATTGAAACCTTTCCCAGGACGTTACACATAATCTTGCTACGTGACTGTCCTCATTGATGACACTCGATTCAATGCTGTCAACAAGTTTTGCTACCTGGGCAGCATAATAACACCCTCAGCTTTTCTGGATGTAGAGATTGAGTCAAGAACCAGAAAAGCCTGCTTTGTCTTTGGTCAACTGAAAGATCGAGTTTGGTCACAGAACATCAGGTTGGCCACCAAGTGCAAGGTATACAGAGCCTTTGTCCTATCAGACAACATGAGACCATACCAGAGTCACTTACGCCAGCTTGATCAACTGCAGCAGCGTCACCTATGTTCCCTGATGAAGATCACCTGGCGAGACAGGTCTCCAATACCGAGGTCCTCTCTCGAGCCAGAATGCCAGCAGTTCCAACCTTGGTGATGTCGGCCCAACTGTGCTGGGCAGGACATGTTGTCAGAATGCCTGACGGAAGACTGCCCAAGGGCATCTTGTACGGCCAACTGTCCAGTGGTACCCGAAAACGAGGAGGCCAGCGACTACGGTGCAAGGATGTTCTGCACAGGAGCCTCAGGAAAGCTGACATTGCCCCATCAACATGGGAGGATCTGGCTCAAGATCTCTCACAGTGGAGGGACGCCATCAGAAAAGGTGTGGACGCTGCTGAGAACAAGCTCAACGAGGCAACAGAGGAAAGGCACAGGAAGTGCCACAACAGAGCTTTGCCCCTGCTGCCCCTCCAGGCCTCACCTGCCAAGTAAGTGGCAAGTAGTGCCTGTCAAGGATCGGCCTGTACAGCCACTCCACATATCAAACCCCACTAACTGACTGAAAGGAACCATCATCATCCTATGGGATGGATAGCCAGAAGAAGAAGACACATAACATCGCTACGTGACTGTGCAAAGGTCTTAAGCTATATATATGTGCCTATAACTTCTGCACAGTACTATGCATGCAGTTATCCAAAGCAGTAATTGATTATTTGTTGTATGTGTAATCCTCCCTGATTCTGACTTCATAACTGTGACTGTAAGGCTACACATGATGATATAGAGATTGATAGAATAGTTATTTTCCTATGACACAAGAGCTAGAAATAGAGTTTAAGGAGACAGGGAGAAATTTAAAGGAAGTGTAACGTCCACACAGTGGAAGGTGGTTATCTGGAACAAGCTGTCAGAGGAGGTGGTAGAGACAGAGGCAGTTACAATGTTTAAAAGCTCTTTATACAGGTGTTTGGATAGGAGGAGAGTGCGGGGATATGAGCTAATGCAGACAAATGAAGTCAGTATAGATAGACATGAACAAGGTGGACTGAAGGGCTGGTTAACTGCTGTACAATTCTATGATTGACTGTCCTCCTTTTCCCCGCACTAAAGAAGCGTTTAGTTGGAGTTTACTCCTGGTGGCAGAGTTTTGGTGTCTGTCTTCACACCTTGATAACATATGAAGTCTGTGCTTGATGGCAACCAAACAGCATTTAAGCTTGTACTGATAAATGGCAAGTAACCTTTGTGGCTCACAAAGACCAGCTAGTGAATACCTTCAAGAAGATCATTCAATGGCATTACTGTTGCCGTCGCACCCTGAGAATTCTGGGTGCATCGGCATTGACTAGATATGTCACTAGCTAGTCAGATAAGGCTACAGTAGCAAACTTCCCAGGGACTTTCTGCCGTCTGCAGATCAAATGGAACATCTCCACACCATAGCTTCAACAGACTGCAAAGGGCCAACAGCAGTCAGAGCAACATGTCTGCAACACCAGCTCAATGTTCCCTCTGATTCGTAATTGACCAGTGTGTGTAAAAATCTTGTGCTGTGCAACTTCATGCCCAGTGACAACAACATGTGTGCACTGAATAATTTCTTCAATAAAAACACATAAAAATGCCAGTTCTAAAATCTGCAGACAAATCATTGCAAACTCCACATTGTCAACGCTGTCCGCATCAGAAACTGGAAAAGGAAATGTGATTCAGTTACAGTCGTGAAATATACTTAACATGCCGATGAGGTAGAGGGTGTCAACATTCTGTGCGCAGTTTAAATTCCTTTGTGTGCTAGTGGCAGAAGATGTGTGCGCACGCTTTGGAGGGAACCTTGCAACATCTCTTCCATCTTCCATTTTAAAACAGTTGCTTGATTCCCTCCTTGTGCAGTATGGGCTGCAGCAGGGATTACCCACCTTCTAAAGGACAAGGTCAGCAGCAGGCAATTGGGAGCACTCCACCCCCACAGCCCCTCCAAGTAGCTCATCGTTCTGCCTTCCACATTTAAAAAAAAAACTATCAGCTACCAGTCTGTGCTTCGAAGCCGTAAATAGATAACAAAGTTCCAAATATTTGTTGTTTAACCGATGTTAGATGCTTTAAATTCAGCATCGAGTATAGGCCTGTTCACTGTTCTACGAGACTTGCATGTTGTAACCCCATTATTTCAAGAGAACTACAATAAAAACAAGGATGCAATGCTGGTCAGACCACACTTGGAAGTCTTGGGCTCCTTATCTAAGAAAGAATATGCTGGCATTGGAGAGGGTCCAGAGGATGTTTACGAAAATTATCCTAGGAATCAAAGGATCAGTGTGTGAGGAGCAATTAATTGATAGCTCCGGGCCTGTACTCACTCGAGTTTAGAAGAATGAAGGGGGATCTTGTTGAAACTGATCAAAAATTAAAAGGGCCCACTAGATAGAGTGGACATGGAGAGGATGTTTCCAATAATGAGGAGTCTAGGACTAGAAGGCACAGCCTCAGAATACAAGGACGTCCCTTTAGAACAGAGATGAGGAATTACTTTAGCCAGATGATGGTGAATTTGTGGAATTCATTGCCACAGATGGCTGTGGAACCAAGTCATTGGGTATATTTAAAACGTGCGGTTGATAGGTTCTTGATTAGTAAGGGCAGCAAAGTTGTAGGGGGAAGGCAGGAGAATGGAGTTCAGAGGGATAACAAATCCACCAGGATAGAATGTTGGAGTTCTCTTGATGGTCTGAATCGCCTAATTCTGCTTCTACGCCTTATGAAGCAAAAACACAGACCCAGATTGATTTTCGGAGCTTCCCAGTGCCTGAGACCCATGTGTGCCTGCCTTAGAGAAGCGATGGGGAGCTCGCACTGACACAGCCAGGGGCTAGACCCTACAACTTATTAAATCTCAGTATTCACCATTACTGACTGATAGGCTCGTGGGCATTGATTTCCCTCTTAGATAGTATCCAAATTAGTGGGCGGGTTGCTAAAACCAGTGTTCCGACAAGACATGATGTCTATTTTCATGATTGATTCATCTGCTCCTACAGACATGCTCACACGTTTCCGTCATTGAGACCAACGTTACAATCCTGGATCTTCGGTGATTGCTGCCTTTCAAGTGTCTTTGGTTTCCATAGAAACCGTTAACAGTGATGTCACTCTAGTTCTTCAGGTAGAAACTCCTGTAGCTTCAACAGTTACAAATTGAGCTTTTGTTTCAAGTGTTTTAGTCTAAAATACTAAATTCTTGTCAATTCTACCTTGTACAGAATATGTAATTGCCTTTATTTAAATACCTGCACTGCTGCACTTAATCAAACATGATGCCTATTAACTTTTTTTTCAGTATATCGGTCATTTGTTGACTCTTTTTGATCTAACAGTTGTCTCTGTATATCAATAAACCAAGTGTGATCATTCCTTGTGGTTTCTTTCACCCTGCCTATATGCCATTTCTCTTCCATCAGCATCGTCAGTTTTAACCGGATACCTACTGCCACAGTTATTCATTGATGACCGAGGAAATCCAGGAGGGAAGGTTTTAAAAAAAAATCTGTTGGTTTGGTGTGACATTTAAGGAAGAAAATATCCAAAATAGCTGTATAAATTTGTCATTGTCACTTGGTAAATGAAGGAGATCACACAACCGCTGTGCACTGGTCGTCTGTTCTATCCACTTAACTCCACAGGTTGTCTTGGTCCTGTAATGTTTAATGTGGTAATCAGTACTAAACTGCCACCACAGATTGGAAGAATACAGCCTTATTGTTTGGAGATTGCCACACACATGAATGGTTAATAAAAACCAAAAGATGCTGCAAACACAAATGCTGCCATTTTGGTTTTCCAGCATTCTCTGATTTTACTTAAGATTTCCAGCATCTGCAATTGTGAAGTTCACTGCAGGTATTAAGAAACTAATGAAGGAGTCTATAACGATTTAAAAGAATCCATTAATAGACTTAATGATTACAAAATGGGAGAGGATTCTGAGGGACAGCATCCACAACATTTGAAGAGACGGGGTCTGATTCGGGAAAGTTAACATAGTCTGCATGCATTCAAAGTTGGAGTATCCAAGGGTGTAGATGAGATTAGGGTAGTGGATGATGTTGATATGGACTATAACAAGGCCTTTGAAAGGTTGTTCATGACAGGATCTTGGTGGAGATAGTAGATCGGGCTCAATAAACAGAGGGTGATGGGTCCGGTAGTTTTCAGACTGGACATCTGTGTTTGGTGATGTACTATGGGTTGGTGCTGGGACCTTCATTGTTAGTAAATTATACAAAGTACAAGGCATGGTTAATGTTTGAGAATGATACTAAAATAAGTGGTGGTGTCGTAGATTGTGTAGAAGGTTATTCATCTTGATCAGATAAATATATGGGCTGAGGTTTGGGAAGTTGCTTTCAATCTAGATAAATGTTAGGTATTGCATTTTGGGAGATCAGACTGGGAAAGAAATTGTAGGGGAAGCTGGGTAAAAGCATGTATTTGTTTTTTCCAGGAAGGGACTTAAGGCCGTCTGATATAGCAGCAGAATTGGACCAATTAAACCATTGAGTCTGCTTCATCATTTGATCATGATTGATTTCCCTTTCAACCCCAAAACCTTTGATGCCCTTATTAATCAAAAACCTCTCAACCTCTGCCTTAAATATATCCAATGCACAATTCATGGCAACGAATTCCACAGATTCTCCATCTTCTGGCCAAAGTAATTCTTCCTCATCTCGTGCCTTCTGGTCCTGGACTCCCCATTATTGGAAACATCTTCTGAATGTCCACTCTGTCTAGGCGTTTGATATGCAATAGGTGCAGAACCGTGAAAACATTCCTCGTATGTTAACCCTTTCATTCCCAGGATCATTCCTTTGGATCCTCTCCAGTGCCAACACATAAGGAGATTAAAGCTCAAACAAACTGCTCTCAATATTCTAAATGTGGTCTGACCAGTTCCATTACATCCTTGCTTTTATATCCTAGTCCTCTCGAAATGAATGCTGACATTGTACTTGCCTTCCTGACTACTGACTCAACTTGTGAGTTAACCTTTGCTCCTCTGACTTCTGAATTTGCTCATTGTTTAGGAAATAGACTATGTCTTTTTCATTCTACAAAAGTGCATGCACTTATCAGCTGTACTCCATCTGCTGCATCTTTACCCATTCTCCTATTCTGTCCTTCTGCAGAAGGAAACAGCACTATCTTTGTACCTATCTTTCTACCATCAGTTCTATCATCCAGATCATTGACATAAATATGAAAAGAAATTGTTCCAAAACGGATCCCTATGAAAAACCACTAGTCACTGGAAGCCAACTATGAGAGGTCCCTTTTATTGCAACTCTTTGAGTTGACTCAACAAGTTACCACATAGCATTTTTGAGATAACTGGCACTGTATGCTTTTTGCTCTGGAAACACACCATTGTTCAGTATTGTTACACATCTGCATGTAACTTCGAAGCCTTAGGCTGCACTTTCAAATAATGGTTTCCAAAAATTTACATGAGATGCATAAAATGAGACCATTTAAATCAAGTTGCTACTTGGTGTTTTTGAGCATCTTGGAAATTAATGGTTTATGGTCTGAATACACCAGTTTAAAATCCTGTGCACTTTTTGTTATGTAACTGCATGTAACTTCTCAGCTGTAAGTGTCACTGTCAATTACGTGATTGTAGAATAATTAAAACTTTGTAATACAAACATAGAAAAGTTTGTGAACCCTTTGTAATTACTTGGTTTTCTGCATTAATTACTCATAAAATGTGGTCTGATCTCCATCTAAAAGTCATAATGATAGACACATAATTTGCCTAAACTAATAGCACACAAACTTATACTGTTCACGCCTTTATTCAATACATTGTTTAATCATTCACAGTCCAGGCAGGAAAAAGTAAGTGAACCCTTGTATTTAATTACTGGTAGAACCTCCTTGAGCAGCAATAACATCCACTGAACACCTATTGTAGCTGTTGATCAGACTTGCACAATGGTGAGGAGGAATTTTAGACCAATCCTTCATTTTAAAAAAAGCTGTTTCAATTCATCAATATTTCTGGGATACCTTGAATGAACAGCCCCCTTCAGGTCATGTCACAACATCTCAATTGGGTTAAGGTCTGGACTCTGCCATTCCAAAATACAAATTTTCTTCTTTTAAGACCATTCCGTTGATTAACTCTTGTGTTTCGGATCATTGAATTGTTGCATCATCCAACTACTATTAAGCTTCAGGTGACAGACTGCCACCTGGCATTCTCATGTAAAATGACTTCATACAATTTTGAATTCATTGCTTCCTCTATGATTGCAAGCTGTCCAGGCCCCGAGGCAGCAAATCAGCCCCAAACCATGATGCTCCTTCTACCATGCATCACAGTTGGGATGAGGTTTTAGTGTTGATGTGCAGTACCCTTTTGCCTCCAAACAAAGCAGTGCACATTTTTGCTAAAAAAAGATTATTCAACTTCTGTCTCATCTGTCCACAGAACATTGTGGAAAAGAAAGGTGGTCTTTTGCAAACTTGAAATGTGCAGCAATGTATTTTTTTTGTTTTGGAGAGCAGTGGCTTCCCTCTGTGGTGTCCTTCCATGAGCACCATTCCTGTTCAGTGTTTCTCTTATAGTGGACACACGAACAGAGATCTTAGTGAGTTGTAGGGATTTCTGCAGGTCTTCTGCTGTTACCCTTGGGTTCTTTATCGCCTTCTTCAGCATTGAGCGTGGTGCTCTTGATGGGATCTTTGCAGGATGTCACTTCAAGGAAGAGTAGCAACAGTAGTGAGTTTCCTCTATTTTTAGACAATTTATCTTACTGATGAACACCCAGGTCTTTAGAAATGCTTTTGTAACCTTTTCCAGCTTCCTGCATCTCTACAATTCTGAAAGTTGTTTTGATCGAGGCCTGGTGCATATAAACAGATCTTTGTTGAGAAGAGCAGGCTCTGTCAGTAACCTGACTTTGTGTGTCATTTTTTTTATGAGATACTTCCAATCTCATCTCATTGACTGAAACACCTAACTCCAAATAGCTCTTGTAGAAGGCATTACCCCAGAGGATCACATACTTCTTTTTGAACCCAGACTGTGATTGTTTAAATGATGTAGTCAGTATTGACGAGAAGAAGTACAATTATTTGAGTGTTATTAGTTTAGGCAGATTGTGTTTGTCTATTATTGTGACTTAGATGAAGATCAGACTACATTTTGAGTAATTAATGCTGAATAACCTTAGCATTTTTAAGAAAAATTATAATTTGGCTCTGGAAACACTCTTTTGTTATACCACTGAATTTTATTTCCAAGACTTAAGTTGCACACTTAAATCACTGATTCCAAAATGCATGGGATCCATAAAACTACTTAAAAAGTATTGCTACTTTGTGCTATAGAAGAAATTAGGAATGTATGTATTTGTTTTGCTCTGGAAAGAATATTTTAGATTCAGTGCACTTTTTTAAACACAGCTGCATATAATCCCTCAGTCAACTGCCACTACCAGACAAATGGTTGTAGAGTAATCAGAAGTACGGAATACACAAAACAAGTTGATTGCAACGTGACCACATGGCATTTTTGATGGAAGAGGCAATGAGGCTTATTGTTTGGAAACATTGATTTACCTCAAGTGCATTTTGTTATGGAACTTCTACAAGTTGCACATTCAAATATCTGATTCCAAAACACTGCAGCTTGAGATGTATAAATTCTTTAAAAAGCACTACCACAGTCACGAAAAAGTCTGCAGATGCTGGAAATCCAAAGCAACACACACAAGATGCTGGGGGAACCCACCAGGTCACGCACCAGCATCTATGGAATAGAGAAAGCGGTCGACGTTTTGGACCGAGACCCTTCTTCAGGCCTTCAACCATGAGAAAGTCTGCAGATGCTGGAAATCCAAAGCACCACACACGCGGTTTTGAGGAATTTGTAAATGGATGTTTTCTCCCTTCTAGAAACACTATTTTAGATTATATGCACATTTTCTTAAGAATTAGATGTAACTTTTCAGACATCATTAGCACTTCTGATTCTGTGGTAATCAGGAGCATGTGATCTTTAAAGTGAAGTTCTTTACCACAGGTCTCATTGCAACTCACAATTCTCTTACAACTTCTCAAACATAAAAGCCAGATTCAAATTCACGACCACAGAGGCATAAAAAAAAGTTTATAATTAATTGTCACATAGCTTTTTTGAGGAAATTTGCAATGTAATCGTTTTGCTCTGGAAGCATTAATTTAGCTTGTATGCAATTTTACTATTTTACTAATTTTATTAATTTACTAATAACAGACTCCAAAAGACTTTCCAACATGAGATACCCAAAATAAAACTGATTGAAGCAAGTTATCACTTAGTATTTTCGAGCCAATTGGAAATTATGTTTTTATTTTGGCTTTGGAAACACTAAGATTCTGTGCACTTGTTATTGAACTACATATTACTTGTCAGATTTCAGTGCATTATATAAATGCTCATATAGAAATCAGGATTATAGGATACATAAGGCATAATGTTTACAGGTTATAACATTGCATTTTTGAGGAAAGTGGCATTGTATGTTTTTGCTCTAGTCGCACTTTTTAGCTTATGTGGAATTTTCGGGCACTATTGAATGCAGCTTCTAAGGACTTAAATTCTTAGGCTTCGGTCACATTCAAATAATTGATTCCAAAACACTGCAGCAAAACAAACATAAAATAAAATTTCTTAAAACGAGTTCTACAACTGCAGGTATAAATTGTTTAGAACAAGTGTTTTGAAGGTAAGTTTTTAACTCTAGAAACACTTTAGATTCTGTGCACTTTTTGTTATACACTGCATTTAACTTTTCAAACTTAAGTGCCACTATCTGTATAGAAATCAGGTCCAGCGGATTCATAAAGGAAAGTTGTTTACCACACAGCTATTTTGAGAAAAGTGGTGATGTGTGCTTTCTCTTCTGGTAATGTAGAATTTTGCCACACTGCTGGAGGAAACTTCTGGGGCTTAGGTTACATGTCCAAATTAATGATTTGAAAGCACTCACAGCATGGGGTCCATGAAATTCTTTAAAACAAGCCACTGCTCTGTATTTTTGAGAAAAATGAAAATGTAGACTCATTTGCTCTGCAAAAGCTATTCTAAATTTGGGGCACTTTTTTGCTGTACAATTGCATATAGCTTCTGAGGTTTCAGTGCCTCTTTCATATACCTGCTTGTTTAGTAATCAGGGCAGGAGGATGCATAAAGCAAAGTAGTTCACAGCAAGTTGACACATAGCATTTTTGAGAAAAGTAGTAATGTATGATCTCACAAACAAGAGAAAATCTGCAGCAATAAAATGCTGTTCCACAAAATGCTGGTGGAACTCAAAAAGTAGTCAACGTTTGGGGCTGAAACATTGACTGTACTTCTTTCCATAGATGCTGCCCAGCCTGCTGAGTTCCTCCAGCATTGTGTGAATGTATGCTTTCTGCTCTGATAATACTCATTTAGGTTATGTAACTTCGAAGGCTTAATTTGCACATTCAAGTAATTGATTCCAAAACATTCTAAAGCATGGGATCCATAAAATGAAAATATCAAAAACAAGATTCCACTCAGTGTTTTTGAGGAAAATGGAAGCATATGCTCTTTTGCTCTAGAAGCACTTTAGATTTTGTGTTCCTTTTGTTATAGAGCTGCACAGAGTCACAGAAAAGTACAGCATAGAAATAAGCCCCTTGGTTTATCTAGTTTGTGCCAAACCATTTAAACTGCCAAGTCCCATCGACCTGCACCCGGACCAAGCACTCCATACTCCTCCTGTCCATGTCACCTGAAATCAAGCCTGCACGTGCCTCTTGTGCTGGCTGCTCGTAAACAGTGATGTTCTTTACAACAGATTACCAGATACCATTTTTGAGAAAAGTGGCCTTGTGTGTGTTGCTTCCTGCTCTGGTAATACTCGTTCAGCGATGTGGAATTTTGTTACAAAACTTCTAAGGCTGAGGTTGCACATTCCATTAGCTGAATACAAAACATTCTACCAAATGATATACAAGGAATAAAATTGGTTTGAAAATGTTACCACTCTGTATCTTTGACAAAAATAAAAAGATGTGCTTTTGTGCTTTCTCTATTACATTCCGTATGCTTTTTCCTATGTACCTGCATATAAGTTTTCACTCTTGTGTTCCACTATCATATAAAAACTTGGCTAGTAATCAGGACACAAGAACACAGGAAGGAAATTTACTGCAACAAGTTACCACATAGCATTTTTTATAGAAAGGTGACAATGTATGCTTCCTGCTCTGGTAATACTTACTAAGCTTATGTAGAATTTTGTTATACTAGTGAGTGTAGCTTCTAACACTTAGGTTGCACATTCAAATAGCAGATTCCAAAACAGCCTACAGCTTCAGATACATAAAATGAAAATGGAAATATATGCATTTTGCTCTGGGATCACTATTTTAGGTTCGGTTCGCATTTGGTTATAAGTACAACTGCATATAACTTTTCAAACTTAATTGCCACTGTCTTATAGATCTTTGAATAGAAATCAACATTAGTGGATACATAAAGGACAGTTGTTTACAACAGATTACCAGACAGCACTTGTTGAGGATGGTGGCAATTATGCCCTGGTAATACCCCTTTAGCTGGTGTGCAATTTTGTAATTCAACTGAAAATGTAACTTTGCGTCTTCAGTGTGGGATTCACAAAATAGAATTGTTTAAAACAAGATTTTGAGTAAAATGGAAAGCACTACGTTAGATCCTTTGCATATTCTGTTATACAACTGCATGTAAATTTTCAGACTTAAAGTGCCACTATATTATAAATTCAGGACCGTAAGATTCATAACATAAAGTGTGCATTGAAACAGGCTGTTTTTGGCAAAGGTGCATTCCAAAAGGGGGTCGTTCAAAAGTGAAATTTGAGAATGCAAAGCTTGTGTATGCTGTTGTGAGTGTGAACAAACTCACTGGAGGAACACAAACTGGTGGATACAGAAACCTTTATTCAGCAAAATGACCAACAGTCATCATACGTGAGACACACTTGGAAGAAGAGACCTGCCAGACCCAATATTACACGACGTTTTTATGTGCTAAAGATCAAAGGTAATGGCAGGACAATTCTATAGTTACAATATATCTACAATGCTTCCTTTGATTTACATATAATTTTCAAACACCTGTTAAATGGGTTAAAAAGGACCAGCAGAAATGGACACACTGGGTGTCTGAGTCTTCTGTTGTAAACTCTATTTTAAAAATAACTATGTGTTAAAGTAATATAAAACAAGATAAGGCAAAACAAGTTAGAGGAGTATATGCATATATAAGTGAGTAAATAAAGTTTCCAAGCTTCTCCCAGATCAGGTGATAAATGATACAGTCTTACGGTGGTATGGTAAGTAGTCAGTTCAGTTCTGCAATTTGAGTGGAGTCTGAGAGAGAGAGAGAGAGAGTTGTTTTGTTTTCTCAGTGCCGATGCCGATGAATCCTCCTGGTCGAATCTTCCGCAACTTAGTCACCGACTGTGACCACAAAAAGAGGATGCCATTTTCACGTGGTCCCACTATCAATCCAGGCAAGGGTCAAACACACCGACAGCGTTCCATCTGTGTTCACTCCATATGGGAGGCAAGTGCAGAATAGCAGATATTTAAATCATCTTGAACACAAGTGAGTTACTGAGGGATTGAAGGATAGCCATTGTTGTCCCACTGTTTTAAAAAGGCTCTTAGAATAAGCCAGGAAATTTATAGGCCAGTGAACCTCGCATCAGTATTGCAAAAATTACTGGAATTTTGTTGTACGACTGAATGTAACTAATAAAAGCTTAGGTTGCACATTGAAATAACTGATTCTTATACACTCTACAGCATGGGATCCATGATATAAAATTGTTTAAATCAGGCTATCAATCAGTGTTTTCATGGAAATGTGTGCATTTTTCTCTGGAATCACTGCTTTAGATTCTTTGTACATTTTGTTACACAACAGCAAATAAGTTTTCATACTTATGTGCCATTGACTTATAAATCCTTGAATCAAAATCAAGATATGATCCATAAAAGAAAGTTTCCAACAAATTACCACACAACCCTTGTTGAGGATAATGGCAATGCACGCGTTCTCATTCAGCTATGGGAAATTATACTACTGAATGTCATTTCTAAGGCTTAAGTGGCACATTCAGATGACTGATTCCAAAACACTCTACAGCATGCCATCCATAAAATTAAATACTATATAACAAGTTACCATTCTGTGTTTTTGAGAACAATGGAAATACATGTTCTTTCTTTTTGCTCTGGAAGCACTACATCACATTCCAAAAGACCATAAGACCACAAGTTTCCAAGTTTTGTCTCAACCCCAATCACTTGCCTTCTCCCTGTATACCTTCATGCCCTGATCAATCAAGAAGGCATGAGTCTCCATGAAGACTTGGCCTCCACAGCTTGCCACAGATTCACCACACTCTGGCTAAAGAAATTCCTTCTCATCTCTGTTCTAAAAGAACACCCCTCTATCCTGAGGCTGTGTCCTCTGGTTTTAGACTCTCCAACCAGAGAAAGCATCCTCTCCACATCTACTCCATCAAGGCCTTTCACCATTCGATAGGCTTCAGTGAGGTCACCCCTCATCCTTCTGAATTCTAATGAATACAGGCCCAGAGCTATCAAATGCTGTCAAAATGACAAGCCTTCAATCCTGGCATCATTTTCATGAACCTCCTTTGAACCCTCCAATTTTAGCACATCCTTTCTGAGATAAGAGGCCCAAAACCGCTCACAATACTCCATGAGGCCTCATTAGTACTTTGTAAAGTCTCAATATTACATCCTTGCTTTTATATTCTAGTCTTCTTGAATTAAATGCTAACATCACATTTGCCCTCCTCACAGCAGACTCAACCTTCAAATTAACCTTTAGGGAGTGAAAAGAGGAGTGACATTTACAATTTTCCAGCTTTCCAGAACCATTCCAGAATCAAGAGATTGTTGAAACATCATTACTAATGCTTCCAGAATCTCTTCAGCCACCTCTCTGGGGTGTACACCAGCTGGTCCAGGTGACTTCAGACCTTTCAATTTCCCAGGAACCTTCTCTCAAGTTCTGGTAGCTTCACACACTTCATGACCCCTGACACCTGGAGCTTCCACCACACTGCTTGTGTCTTCCACAGTAAAGCTGAGGCAAAATATTTAGTCAGTTCATCCACTATTTCATTGTCCTCCATTTCTAGATCTCCAGCATCATTTTCCAGTGGCCCGATATCCACTCTCGCCTCTTTTTAACACTATCTATCTGAAGAAACTTTTGGAATCCTTTTTAATATTATCGGCTAGATTTCTTTTGTATTCCATTTTTACCTTCTCAATGACTTTTTTAATTGCTTTCTGTTGGCTTTTTAAAAGCTTCCCGAACATCTTTACTACCCACTAACCTTTGCTCTATTATATGCCCCCTCTTTGGCTTTTATGTTGGCTTTGACTTGTTGTGTCATCTTGTCTTTCAAATACTTCTTCCTCTTTGGGATGTATATATTCCATGCCTTCTGAATTGCTTCCTGAAATTCCAGCCAATTCTGCTCTGCCATCATCCATGCCAGTGTTCTTTTCCAATCAATTCTAGCCAAATCCTCTCTCATGCCTCCATAATTACCTTTACTTCACTTTAATACTGATATATCTGACTTTAGCAGCCCCTTCTCAAATTTTGGGTTATTTCAAGCATATAATGATCACTTGCTCCTAGTCCTGATGAAGGGTCTTGGACCAAAACGTCGACAGTGCTTCTCCTTATAGATGCTGGCTGACCTGCTGTGTTCCACCAGCATTTTGTGTGTTGTTTTAATTTCCAGCATCTGCAAATTTCCTCGTGTTTGCACTTGCTCCTAAGGGTTCTTTTACCTTAAGCTCTCTAATCAACCCTGGTTCATTACACAACACCCAATCCAGAATAGCTGATCACCTAGTGGGCTCAACCACAAGTTGCTCTACCAATGTTTTGATAACAAACTCTGCCATCTTTATCAGGGGTGATGCCTGGGCATGTCTAGACTGGTGGTATTTATAACCTGTCATCTGTCCATCCTGATTGGTTAATGCTCATCCAATCAGGATTCTTGGTGGGACAGCATGTACAGTATGTATGTATACATTTAGCTGTAACTTGGTTGAATGACAATAAACTTGATACAGTTTTGTAAATCCTTTATTTTGCTTCCATCCTTGTCTATCTGGGAACAAAGCATTGGTTATGTCTGGAACAGTTCTTCAGGGAATGGTTCCTATACTTGTCCCAGACTGGGAATGGAAACAGGCTCAATGCCAGCAGATAGTCACACTTACACCTGGAATCAAGCCACAAGCCCTTCTTCGGACCTGAATGGGAAGTAAGGAAAAGCCAATCATCCAAAGGTTACAATTCCGATGTTCTCTCCTGACACAGTAAGTCATCTGGCCCATTCAGAGGGCGATCCCGATCAAGATTGTCTTTATTTCTCATGTGTACATTGAAAGATACAGTAAATTGTGCCATTTGTATCAAATCAGATCAGTGAGGATTGTGTTGGGCAGCCCACAAGTGTCAACACATTTCCTGTGTAAGCCGTAGCTGTAAGTCTTTGGAATGTGGGAGAAGGCTGGGGAACCCAAAGGAAACCCGCGGAGTCACAGGGAGAACATACAAACTCCATCCAGACATCAGCACGATTCAAACCCTGACCTTGCAGCCAGTATTGCACTAACCCCTACTTCATGACGCGTCTTGGCCCAAAATATCGATGGTCTATTCCCTTCCGTAGATGCTGCCTGAGCTGCTGAGTTCCTCCAGCATCCTGAGTATGTTCCACTAACCCTGTGTTTGTGCTTCGCAATCCTCCTATTTCCCTGTAACCAATTCTCACTCACACGTCCACCAACGCCTCCTGACGCTTGCTCCAGGGTAGCCGGTAAACCCATCGAGTCCTAGAGCACCACAGCACAGAAACACATCCTTTGACCCATCTAGTATGTGCTGGCCTTACCTTCAGCCTAGTCCCATCTACCTACCCAGACCATAGCCCCACACTCTGCCCTATCCAAACTTCACTTCACCTCACATCTTCCACTTCCACTCACAGCTCGTTCCACACTTGCACCATCCTCTGAGGACCTGTGACTTCCAGTCCTGCTCTAACCTAGTCTGAGGGGAAGAGGCCGCTTGCAGTCACGCTATCTCTGCCCTGCATAATTTTGTATTTCTCTAGAAGATTTCCCTTCATTGTCCTGCAGTCCAGGGAATAAAGTCCTCAATTATTCATCATCATGTTGTATGACATCATCATTATGTGCCGTGTTGTATGACATAGGCAGTCATGGTCTTCATGACCATGATTGTTCTCGGCAAATTTTTCTACAGAAGTGGTTTGCCATTGCCTTCTTCTGGGCAGTGACCTTACAAGACGGGTGACCCCAGATATTATCAATACTCTTCAGAGATTGCCTGCCTGGCTTTAGTGGACTTGTGATATGCCCCAGCTGTTCATACAGCCATCCACCACCTGCTCCCGTGACCCTGATCGGGGGGCTAAGCAGGTGCTGCACCTTATCCAAGGGTGACCTCCAGGCTAGCAGAGGGAAGGAGCACTTTTCACTTCTTCTGGTAGGGACACGTCCCCACTCTGCCACCCCGTTTGTACAACCTTTCCCTGTAACTCACGCCAAGTCCTGGCAACATCCTTGTAAACTTTCTCTGCACTCTTTCAAGCTTACAGACATCTTCCCCTCTGCCACCAGATTTCTTAACAGACGATAAACCCATGAACACTATCTCGCTTTGCACTTCTTATTTACTTTTTAAGTATAATTTATAGTATCTTTTATGTATTGCATTCTACTGCTGTTACAAAAATGAATTCATGACATATGTTAGTGATAATAAACCTGATTCTGATTGTGAGGTAGGTAACCAGAACTGCCCAAATAAACTCCAAATTTGGCCTCACCAACCAGAGTTTTATCTAACCTCAACAACACATCCCAACTCCTGTACTCAGTAACATACACTAAACTCTGGAGAACTCAGCAGGCCAGGCAACACCAATGGAAATGAATAAACAGTCGACACTTGGGGCTGAGACCCTTCTTCAGGACAGTATTCAGTGCCCTGATTTATGATGACCAGTGTTCCAAAACTCTCTTTATGACCCTATCTACCTGACGCCACTTTCAAACAATTCCCAGGTGACTTTGTTTTACTGTGGGATGTGGGAGGAAACCTGGGGAAAATGAGGAGGGGGTAGAGGTCCTCCTGTGAGCCTTGATTCCAACACCACCAGGTTCTGGAACAGTTATTACCCTATGAACATCAGGCTCCTGAGCTGGGGTGGATAACTTCACTCAACTCTGAACTGATTCCACAACCTACAGACTCAAGAATTCTACAATTCATTTTCTCAGTATTATTTACTTCTTATTTGCAAAATTTGTCTTTAGCACATGGGGTGTTCCCAGACTTTGTTTAATGTATTGCTTTTCATAAATTCTATTTTCCTGGAAATTTCTGCAAGAAAACAAACATCAGGGTAGACTGTGGTAACCTATACGTGCTTCGACTTTGAACAGAGACCTCACCTCAACACGATGTTATTGGCTACAAAACCTGAAGTTGTAAAGGGAACTGGATAAATACAAGCTCTTTCTCTCTAGCAGAAAATCTTCCTTTTTCACGGGACTGTAGTGTGGGAGGGTGTGCTGTCCTGTCCTTTTGCTTTAGGCATAATCTCTGAGAATATATAGGGACTTCTCTTTGCATGGACCACTACAGCACAGTACAGGTCCTTTAGCCTATGATGTGCTGACATTTTAAACTTCTCCAAGATCAATCTAACTCTTCCCTCCTACATAGCCCTCCGTATTTCTATCATCCATTTGCCTAAGAGTTTCTAATATATCTGCCTCTATGACCACACATAGCAGTATTCCATGCACCCACCACTCTGTGTAAAATCTTATCTCTGATATCCCCTGTACTTTCCTCCAATCACCTTAAAGTTATGCTCTTCATAATAGTAAGCCCTGCCCTGGGGAAATAGTCTCTGTCGGTTCCACTCTATCATCTTGTACACCTCTGATCCTCCCTCACTCCAGACAGTAAAGCCCTCGCTCACTCAATCTTTCCTCATAAGGCATGCTCTCAAATCCAGGCAGCATCCTGGTAAACCTCCTCTGAAAACCTTCAGGTGAGGTGACCAGAACCAAACACGATGTTCTAGGTGTGATGACCAGGGTTTTACACAACTGCAACATTACCTCACAGCTGCTGAACTCAGCCGCTGATTAATCAAGGCCTATCACACCAGAAGCTGTTTAATTATCACTGACATTTGTCATGAACGTTGTTGTTCTGCAGTACAGAACTATATATAAAATATACTATGCTGTAAATTACAATATTAAAAAAAATAAATGCATGCAAAATGAGAGCAAAAATAGTTAGTGTTCATTGCCCAATCAGAAATCTGATGGTGGTGGGCAAGAGCTGTTCCTACCACATTGACTGTGCATCTTCAGGCTCCTGTAGCGTGGGTTCCTCAACACTTAATGAAATTGAACGCACAGCAGATGAATCTTACCCGGCAGGCAGTGTACGTTCCCAGCAACACAGCTCCACCTGTGGTGGGGCGTCCGGTTGTGGCCATCACCATGCCGTGTCCTGTAACAGCACTGATTCTGCAGGCAGCACCTCAAAGCAAACAACAGTGACCTTCACTCAAATGAAACTGTCGCTACGTTGGAGCGATAAGGGAAAAATGACATTATGCTGGGACATCAGTACACCTAAACACCAGGGGTGAACAGCAGGTTCCACCTACCATAGAGACATGGACATGTCACGTGTACATCAAGACATAGAGTGAAATGAGTTGTTTGTATCGACGACCAAAAGTCTGAGGGTGTGCTGAGAGCAGCCTGCTAATGTTGTCCCACTTCCAGCATGTCTACAACGTACTAATCTGCAAGTCTTTGGGATGTGGGGTGGGGGATGTCCACAAGGCCAGGGGACAGAACGTACAAACTCCTTACAGAGATTGCCAGGAATTGAACCCGGGCTGCTGGTACTGTAAAGTGTGACGATAACTGTTGCGCTATGGCTGGGCAGATGGGACAGGCTCAGTCGGCCAGTTTGGTCAGTGTGGAAAAGATGCTTCTGTGCTGTAGAACTCTCTGACTCCGTCAGTACGTCGGAACTGACTGCAGGTGTACGGAGAGCTTTTAACAGGAAATGAACTCATTCTCACCTACGGCAGGTTAGGAGACACAATCTGGCAAAGAAGCAGTTGGGACGTCCTTGGATGTGGAAAATGCCACAGAATCCAGAACAACCACCATCTATTTTGACAAATAGCCCTTCAGACTTTTATCTTGATAGTGCTGCTGGCTTGAAATTTGAAATTCAGTTGGACCATGTCAGGAGGTTGGGCAGCCATTTTGTGTTTGGTGGAGTTTTTGGGTTGGACTGAGCTATAGAAGCACAATCCTGTGTATACCTTTCTGTTGTTTGTGCCGTCAAAATCATTGTCTGTAAGTGTCTGTCTCAGTGAAATTTTGCATTATTATTACGTAAAAGTGTATTCCTAATTATCAATATAGTGGTTGACCAGCCTTGGTAATTCATGGAATACTAATCTTCTTGCACACTTTAAAACTTCATTTCCTAATGCCATGTATAATTTTTGGATATCCTACATGCAAGGAGGCAGGGTTTAAGGGTTGGCACAACATTGTGGGCCGAAGGGCCTGTACAGTACTGTACTGTTCTATGTTATGTCTAGCTTTATATATCCCTGTGTTTTGTGACTGTGTGACTTAATCGTCATACGTTTGCTGCATTGAATACATACTGGTGTTTTTCTGGTCGCCTTCAGATTTACTTTTACTCAGTTCCCTGTGTGAATGCTGCCCGAGTAAAGCACCCAGTGCTCGGACGCTGTATCCTGGTCCCCTGTTCAGCAGGGCGAAGTCTAGCTCACACACAAGGACAGCAGCGTAACCCAGTCACTCAGCATACTCAAAGCGGAGGTTGACAGGCTCTCGATGAGGAAGAATGTCAAATGTTACGGGGAGAAGGCAGGAGAATGGGGCTGACAAGCCAGCCATGAGGAACGGGGGCCGGATTGATCCTGCTGAAGATGAGCTAGCTGGTTTACAAACAGAGGCAAGATGCAGTGGGGACAGGCTGTCGACAGGGCAACATTGCAGACAACAGGATGAGTAGCAATGTGAAAGGCGGACAAAATCGAAAAGGGTGAATACAGGACTGATTGCACACAGTATACAGAATAAGGTAGATGAACTTGTAGCACAGTTACAGATTGGCTGGTAGGATATTGTAGGCATCACTGAATCGTGGCTGGAAGACTACAGCTGGGAGCTTAATGACCAAGGATACACATTGTATTGAAAGGACAGGCAGGAAGGCAGAGGGAGCGGCATTGCTCTGTTGGTAAACAATAAAATCAAACCATTAGAAAGAGGTGACATCATTGTGGATAGAGCTAAGGAACTGCAAGGGTATAAGACCCTAATGGTTGTTGTATACAAACCCCCAAACAGAGATGAGGATGAGGTCTACAACTTACAGCGGGAGTTAGAAAATGCACGCCAAAAAGGCAATGTCACAGTAGTCACGGGGGACTTCAATATGCAGGTAGATTGGGAATATCAGGTTGGTGCTGGATTACAGGAGGGGGAGTTTCTAGAGTGAATATGAGAGAAGCTCATGGTTGACCCTACCAGAAGATCAACTATCTGGATTAGGTGTTGTGCAAGGACCCAGAATTGATTAAAGAATTAAGGTAAAAGAACCCTTAAGGTTCAGTGATCATAATATGTTTGAATTACTCTGAAATCTGAGAAGGAGAAGCTAAAATCAGATATGTCAGTATTACAGTGGAGTGAAGGGAATTACAGAGCATGCGAGAGGAGTTGGCCGGAATTGATTGGAAAAGAACACTGGCAGGGATGACGGCAGAGCAGCAACGGCTGGAATTTCTGGAAGCAATTCGGAAGGCACAGGATATATACATAGCAAAGAGGAAGAAGTATTCTAAAGATAAGATTGTAGCGGTGTGCTACATGCAGCGCTAAAATTACGACACGGAGTCGGTAACTGCAGTCGAAGGAAAAAACTTTATTCGAAATCCTCAGCCTCACTTTTAAGCCTCCCTCAACCTGCCCCCCGTGGCGCAGAGGCTCCAAAGTTCTGTGCTCGCAAACCTCCGTAGGCTATCTAATTGTGAGCCGGTTCGGATGTGCCAGGAAATGGGTCGCCACATAACCCCCCCCGCCCCCAGAACTGGCGATACACCCCCCAATGTCCACAGTCTGGGCCGGAACCTGCTTGGGAGGTCGGCCTCTGCGCCGAGGTGCCGGAAACTCGGCCGGTTGTGCCAGGTCCACATGGGCCGGTTTGAGGCGGTCCACCTTGAAAACCTCCTCTTTCCCCCCAACGTCCAGCACGAACGTGGACCCGTTGTTCCGGAGCACCATAAACGGCCCCTCGTATGGCCGCTGCAGCGGTGGCCGATGCCCGCCCCTTCGTACAAACACAAACTTACAGTTCTGCAGGTCGGGTCCCGTGCTGTGAAGTGGGTATGTGGGCCAGGTTACCGAGCTTCTCACCTAGTCTGCCCAGGACTGCTGTGGGATCTTCCTCTTGCCCCCGTGGGGCTGGTAAGAACTCCCCGGGGACGACCAGGGGCGCGCCGTATACCAACTCGGCCGACGAGGCGTGCAGGTCGTCCTTGGGCGCTGTGCGGGTGCCGAGTAGGACCCAGGGAAGCTCGTCCGCCCAGTTAGCTCCTCGCAGGCGGGCCATGAGGGCCGACTTCAGGTGACGGTGGAAACGCTCCACTAGCCCGGTCGACTGTGGGTGGTAGGCAGTTGTGTGGTGCAGCTGAGTCCCCAAAAGGCTGGCCATAGCTGACCACAGGCTGGAGGTGAACTGGGCGCCTCTGTCGGAGGTAATGTGGGCCGGTACACCAAAGCAAGATATCCAGGTGGTGATCAGGGCTTGGGGGCAAGATTTGGAGGTGGTGTCGGTGAGCGGGACTGCCATCTGGCCATCTGGCCATCACGATAGTCAGGAGGTGCCGCGCTCCGCGCGACACTGGCAGGGGGCCCACGATATCCACATGAATGTGGATGGAACTGCTGCGGTGGGGCTTTGGTGTGCCGCTGCACCTTGGCCGTCTGGCAGTGCATGCACGCTTTGGCCCATTCACTGACCTGTTTGCGGAGTCCGTGCCAAACGAACCTGCTGGAAACCATCCGGACGGTTGTCCGGATGGAGGGATGCGCCAAGTTATGAATGGAGTCGAAAACACGGCGCCGCCAGGCTGTCGAGACAATGGGACGGGGCTGGCCGGTGGCGACGTCATAGAGTAGGGTCCTCTCACCTGGGCCCACGGGGAGGTCCTGGAGCTGCAAACCGGAGACTGCAGTTCTGTAACTCGGAATCTCCTCATCTGCCTGCTGTGCTCTGCCAGTGCCTCAAAGTCTACCCCTTGGGAAAGGGCATGAACGGTAGGGTGAGAGAGCGCGTCCGCCACAACATTGTCCTTACCCGAGACGTGCCGGACATCCGTCGTGTATTCAGAGATGTAGGACAGGTGGCATTGCTGGTGGGACAACCAGGGGTCGGACGCTTTCGTAAACGCAAAGGTAAGTGGCTTGTGGTCTGTGAACGCGGTGAAGGGCCGACCTTCTAGGAAGTACCTGAAATGCCGGATTGCCAGGTAGAGCACCAACAGTTCCCGGTCAAAAGCACTGTACTTGAGCTCGGGTGGCCGCAGGAGTTTGCTGAAAAATGCCAGGGGTTGCCAGTGACCTGCGATGAGTTGCTCCAGCACCCCACCGACTGCCGTGTTGGATGCGTCCACTGTGAGGGCGGTAGGGGCGTCCATTCTGGGATGTACTAGCATTGCGGTGTTCACCAAAGCTTCCTTCGTTTGAACGAAAGCGGCGGCGGACTCCTCGTCCCAGGTAATGTCCTTGCTCGGACCCGACATCAGGGCGAACAGGGGGCGCATGATCCGGGCAGCTGAAGGGAGGAAGCGGTGGTAGAAATTGACCATACCTACGAATTCCTGAAGGCCTTTGATCGTGGTGGGTCGGGGGAAGTGGCGGACCGCATCTACCTTAGCGGGCAGAGGGGTTGCCCCGTCTTTAGTAATCCTGTGGCCCAGGAAGTCAATGGTATCGAGTCCGAACTGGCATTTGGCAGGGTTGATTGTAAGACCGTACTCACTCAGTCGGGCGCAGAGTTGACGGAGGTGGGACAGATGCCTCTGACGACTGCTGCTGGCTATGAGGATGTCGTCCAAATAGATGAAAGCGAAGTCCAGGTCCCGTCCCACCGCGTCCATTAACCGCTGGAAAGTCTGTGCGGCATTCTTCAGGCCGAATGGCATGCGGAGGAACTCGAAAAGGCCAAATGGGATGATGAGAGCCGTTTTGGGGACGTCGTCAGGATGCATCGGGATTTGATGGTACCCTCGGACGAGGTCTACCTTGGAGAAGATCCATGGGCCGTGCAGGTTTGCTGCAAAGTCCTGAATGTGCGGCACAGGGTAGCGGTCCGGTGTGGTAGCCTCGTTCAGCCTGCGGTAGTCGCCGCATGGTCTCCAGCCTCCCGTCGCTTTGGGCACCATGTGCAGGGGGGAGGCCCATGGGCTGTTGGACCGCCGTATGATCCCCAATTCCTCCATCCTCTGGAACTCCTCCTTCACCAGTCGGAGCTTGTCCGGGGGAAGCCGCCGAGCGCGGGCGTGGAGGGGTGGTCCCTGGGTCGGGATGTGGTGCTGTACGCCGTGTCGGGGCATGGCTGCTGTGAAATGCAGTGCCAGAACCGATGTAAATCCACCAGGACCCTGGTGAAGTCGTTGTCGGACAGCGTGATGGAGCCAAGGTGAGGGGCTGGCAACTGGGCTGCACCCAGGGAGAACGTCTGAAAGGTCTCGGTGTGGACCAGTCTCTTCCTGGGCAGGTCGACCAGCAGGCTGTGAGCCCGCAAAAAATCCGCACCCAGAAGCGGTTGGGCTACGGCGGCCAGTGTGAAGTCCCACGTGAACTGGCTGGAGCCGAACTGTAGCTGCACCTGACGGGTGCCATAGGTCCTTACTGTGCTGCCGTTCACGGCCCTCAGGGGGGGACCCGGTGCCCTGCTGCGGGTGTCGTAACTCGTCGGAGGTAAAATGCTGATCTCGGCACCAATGTCGACCAAAAACTGGCGTCCCGACCTTCTGTCCCACACATACAGGAGGCTATCCCGATGGCCAGCCGCCGTAGCCATCAGCGGCGGCTGGCCCTGGCATTTCCCGGGAACTTGCAGGGCAGGCGACAACAGCGGGCTTCTGCGCCCCACCGCTGGTGGTAGAAGCACCAGTGTTCATTGGGCCGGGGGTTGGCGGGCTCTGCGACCGGGCCTGGACTGGTTTGCTGCTGGGAGATCTCACCTTTTTGGCGTTCCACAGCAAGTCCGCTCGGGCTGCCACCTTCCGGGGGTCACTGAAATCCGCGTCGGACAGCAGCAGGCGTATGTCCTCGGGCAGCTGCTCCAGGAATGCCTGCTCAAACATGAGGCAGGGTGTGTGTTCGTCGGCGAGAGACAACATCTCATTCATTAAAGCCGAAGGAGGTCTGTCGCCCAAGCCATCCAGGTGCAGTAAACGGGCAGCCCGCTCGCGCCGTGAGAGTCCGAAAGTCCTGAGGAGCAGGGCTTTGAATTCCATGTACTTGCCGTCTGCCGGGGGCGACTGTACGAACTCCGCGACCTGGGCCGCTGGTCGAGGGAGCCCACCACGTAGTAGTAGCGGGTGTCTTCTGAGATGATCTGGCGAACGTGGAATTGGGCTTCGGCTTGCTGGAACCATAGGTTCGGTCGCTGTGTCCAGAAACCCGGCAGTTTCAACGAAACCGCATGAACAGAGGTGGCGTCGGTCATTTCTGGTCCAAAAATCGTTTGGACCGTCGGGGTCACCAATTGTAGTGGCGTGCTACATGCAGCGCTAAAATTACGACACGGAGTCGGTAACTGCAGTCGAAGGAAAAAACTTTATTCGAAATCCTCAGCCTCACTTTTAAGCCTCCCTCAACCTGCCCCCCGTGGCGCAGAGGCTCCAAAGCTCTGTGCTCGCAAACCCCCGTAGGCTATCTAATTGTGAGCCGGTTCGGATGTGCCAGGAAATGGGTCGCCACAAGATGACACAAGAACTAACAAGAGAAGTTAAAGGCAACATAAAACCCACAGCGAGGGCATACTACAGAGCAAAATTAGTGAAAAGTTAGGGAAGCTTTTAAAAACCAACAGAAGACAACTAAAGAAGTCAGTAAGAAGGTAAATATGGAATACGAAAGTAAGCTAGCCAATAATATTAAAGAGGATACCAAAAGTTTCTTCAGATACATAAAGTTTAAAAGAGAGGAGAAGGTGAATATTGGACAGCAGGAATACAATGCTGGAGAGATAGTAATGGGGGACAAGGAAATGTGAAGAAAGTGAATAAGTATTTTGCATCAGTCTTCACTGTGTCAGGGGTCATTAAGTGTGTGAAGTTACCATAACTAAAGAGAAGATTCTTGGGAAACTGAAAGGTCTGAAGGTAGATAAGTCACCTGGTCCAGATGGACTGCACCCCAGGGTTCTGAAAGAGCTGACTGAAGAAACTGTGGACGAGTTAATAACGATATTTCAAGAATCACTAGATTCTTCAACGGTTCCAGAAGACTGAAAAATTGCAAATGTACTCCACTCTTGAAGAAGTGGGGGATACAGAAGAGAGGAAACAACAGGCCAGTTAGTCTGACGTCAGTGGTTGGAAAGATGTTGGATTAAATTGTTAAGGATGAGGGTGCTTGAAGGCGCATGATAAATAGGCCGTAGTCAGCATGGTTTCCGTAAGATCTTGCCCGACAAATCTGTTGGAATTCTTTGAAGAATTAACAAGCAGGATAAACAAGAAGAATGGGTTGATGTTGTGTACTTGGATTTTCAGAAGGCCTTTGGCAAGGTGCCACGTGCTAAGCTGTTTAACAAACTGTGAGCCCATGGTATTACAGGAAAGATTCTAGCATGGAGTGGCTGTTTGGGAGGAGGCAAAGAGTGGGAATAAGGGAGCCTTTTCTGATTGGCTGCTGATGACTAGTGGTGTTCCACAGGGGTTTGTGTTGGGACCAATTCTTTCTTATGTTATATGTCAATGACATGGATGATGGAATTGATGGCTTTGTGCAAAGTTTGCAAATAATACAAAGATAGGTGGAGGGGCAGGTAATTTTGAGAAAGTAGAGAAGCTGCAGAAGAACAGATTAGGGAATTGGGCAAAGAGGCAGATGGAATATAGTGTTGGGAAGGGTATTGTCATTCACCTTGCTAGAAGAAATGAAAGGGTTGACAATTCTCTTAATGCAAAAATTGCATTATTGCATTGATGGTTTTGGACCTGTATCCACTAGAATTCAGAAGAACGAGGGGTGACCTTATTGAAACCTATCGAATGGTGAAAAGCCTTGATAGAGTGGATGGGGGGAGAACATTTCCTATGGTGGGAGGGTCTAGGAGCGGAGGACACAAGCCTCAGAATAGAGGAAAGTCCTGTTAGAACTGAGATGAGGAGGAATTTCTTTAGCCAGAGAGTGATGAGTCAGAGAAATTCACAGCTGTGGAGGCCCAGTCATTGTGTATATTTAAGGCAGAGGTAGATAGATCCTTGACTGGTTAGGGCACAAAATAGGGGGGAGGGGGGAGGCAGTATATTGGGTCTGAGGGGGAAATTAGATTAGTCATGATGAAGCTGCAAATTTTGATTCTATGACCCAATGGTCTTGTTCTGGTCAATGGTAAACAGTATCTGATTTTCTCTCCAGTTAGTGTCCACAGCAGGGGTGATTGGTATGTACGCAGCCTAAGTTAGGAGAAGAGTTGAACCGCACGTGCATGTAACGAGAGCTGTATAACTCATCTCCTTCTACATAAGGCCACGAACTTATCAATCGCCCCTGCTGTGGACGCTTTCTGGAGGCCCAAGATCCGTATGCTCCACGACCGCTGGGCTAAGTGTGTAAATGTAGGAGGGGACTATGTTGAAAAATAACTGTGCTAGGTTTTCTAAAATTGACTCCTTTTACTGTAGGCCACGAACTTATCAATCACTCCTGGTACGTATTTACTTCTCTTTAATTTGCAAAATTGGTCTTATTTTGCACTTGGTTTATCGGTCTTTATTCATGAACTGTTTTTCAGAAATTCTACTACATTTCTTTAGTTTCCTGTAATTATCTCCAAGTAAATAAATCTCAATATATTATGACTTCTAAGTACTTTGATCTTACTTTACAGACAAGTACTTTATAATAAATTTCCATTGTGATCGGCCAGAGGGGGATCTCCCCTTTTGGCCCCTGCAGTCTGAATCCTATTGCAAGCTATCTGATTCAGGACCATGCTTGGTGAAAGGATCACCCTCATTGGGATCGCAGACACAAAAGGCTCTGGAAATCTTCGGCAACACACGCACAAAATGCTGGAGGAACTCAGCAGGCCAGGCAGCGACAGCGGAAGGGAATAAGCAGTCCATGTCTCCAGCCGACACCACTCATCAGGACTGACAAAGAAAGGGGGCCGGAGTGGAGCAAGAAAGTAGGGAGAGGAAGTGGGCTCGCTACCACAGACATGCGAGTCGCCTCTAACTACTTCCCCTCCCTCCAGCAGCTTGGAGGAGCAACCACCTCAGCACGGCAGTGTAGTGGTTAGCACAACCCTTTACGGTGCAGCTGACCCGGGTCAGTTCCTGACGCTGCCTGTAGGGAGATTGTACCTTCTCCCCGTAGACGTGCGTAGGTTTCCTCTGGGTGCCCTGGTTTCCTCCCACAGACCAAAGATGTACTGGTTAGAAGGTTAATTGGTCAGTGTAAATTGTCCTAGGGTTAAGTTGGGAATGCTGGGCAGGGACAGAAGGGCCTATTTTCAGCCCTCAGTATCTCAATGAACAATGAATTCCATTTGGGCAGTCTCCAATCTGATGGAATTAACATTAATCTCTAAATTTCATCTACTTTCCCTCCTCCCCCTTCTCTGTTTCCCCCATTGTGGCTCCCCTCTCACCCCTTCCCAACATCTGGATCCCCTCGTCCTTCCCTCTCTCCCATGGTCCACTCTCGTCTCCCATCAGATTCATTCTTTTACCTCTGCCATCTATTCCCTTCTTTTCACTTCATCTCTCCCTCTCCCCCACCATTTGCCAGCTTGTACTAATTTCCTCCCCCCACCTGATCGTGGCTTCTTCCCCTCCCTTCCAGTCCTGAAGTTTATTCCCCTCCATCGAGTTTATTGCCCTCGAAGGATGGGGCCTCATGTGCTGAGTTTGTTGCTCTCATCAGGACATTTGACCCCGGTAGGTTCCCTCCCAGGCAGAGGAGCCGGGACCAACTTACCGCTGAGGGAGCAGGGACCAAAGATGAGGACACACTCCTTAAGCAGCCACGCCATGAATCGGGGGTCCCTAGCAACGGGGAAACAAACTTTCCGGCAACCATGGCAACGGGCAACATGAATCGGATGTGCCACGAAATGTGTTCCTTTGCGGCAATACACTAAATATAAATTACAATGAGGATGATGGCCTCCGACTGTCTCGAAGGAGAGTGGAACAGGCCTGGGCTCAAGGCGTGGAGCTCCTGAGATGCCCAGCTGTCAAGATGCCCCTCTCAGCCTCGCCAGTGTGGTCCAAAGTGTGCTCGGCTGCAGGAGGATGTTCAATGATGTCCGGCCGCCAGACGGGCTCCACTCCGGATTTGTTGTCTGGGTTTACTCCCGAGGCTGCCCGTAGCTGTTTACCCGTAGCTGGGTTCGTGTGGCTGGGCCAGGCCTCCTCCCGTCCTCTAGTTAGTGTGTGTTGCCGGTGAGGAGGCACCTCACGAGGCTGTGTACCGGCGGGGAGAGACTCAGCTCCCCTTCTCCCGAGAGCTGGAAGTGAGAGACAAGCTCTATCCACTATACCACATCGACGCATCGCAGCCACCATCTGACACACTAATTACAATGAGGTGTACAAAGTAAAAATAAGTAAGTAGTGACAGAGAGAAAAATAGTGAGGTCTGTTCATTGTCCATTCAGAAATCTGACAGCGGATCCTAAAACATTTGAATTTCTTCAGGCTCCTGTACTAGTGAAAAGAGGGCCCGTCCCTGCGTGATGGGGTCCTTAACAATGGATGCCTCCTTCTGTAGACATCGACTGCTGAAGATGTCCTTGACTGTGGGGAGGCTGGTGTTGAGACTGAGCTTTACAACCCTCGACAGTATTCTAGACCCCACCAAGACACCATGGCAACGAGGAATGCGAGTATGCCAGGACTGTAGTAACAGGGAACTCCAGCATTCTGTACCCTCGCAGAGGGTCAATGGTGGCACCCTGGATACCCTCGCAGTGGGTCAATGGTGGCACCCTGGTTACCCTCACAGAGGGGCAACGGGCAGTTCCCTGGACACCACAACAGCAAGGAACACAAGCACATTGGTCTATGACAACAGAGAACAGGATCAGTCCTGGCTACAGCAACAAACTGGGTTGGCCATGTACCAGGGGATGGCAGATATGCCCAGTGCCCCGCTGGAGTTTACAAGAACCACACTGTAACAATCTGAGTCACACAGCGAACCCTGCATTCAGCAACCATCCCCACCCCAGGGTCAACAGCAGACGATGTTTCAGAAAGGTGACGTCCATCACCAGCAACCCCCAGTTCCTTCTTTGCTGCTGTCTTTAGGCAGGAGACACAGGGGCCTGAAGACCCAGCAACAGCTTCTGCTGATGGAGGCTCCGATAGGCAGGATTGAAAGAGGTTGTAGACTCGGTCCACTCACGGGCACAACCCTCCTCAACGTTGAGGACATCTCAAAGAGGCGGTGCCTCAATACAGGCCCACACCTCCCGGAACAGGTCCTCTTCTCATCGAAGAGGCCTGAAGACTCAGGCCAATCGATCCAGAAGTAGTTCCTTGCTCAGCACCACAGCTTTCTGAACAGCCCTGAACCCTTTAAACAATACCTCAGTATTCATTTTGGTAACTTACAGTAACTTTATGCCTTTGCGCTGTACTGCTGTCACAGAACAACACATTTCATGTCATATAATAAACCTGGAGGACTGTGTATGTGCGTCAGTGAGCGGGAGCCAGGGTTTCCTGCAGCTCATTTTGTCTCCCAGTGACTCAACGTACATCCTCCCCATCCTCCTAACAAGTTGACGAGTCAGGCTGCTCGATTACACCCAGTGGCCACTGTGCTAACCACGACACTACCATAGCGGTCAGCAAAACGCTTCACAGTACAAGCAACTTTCTGCCACTGCCTGCAAGGAGTTTATACTTTCTCCATGCGTGGGTTAACTCCGGATGCTCCGGTTAACTCCCACATTCCAGTTAATTGATCATTGCAAATTGTGTTAAGCTAGGGTTAAGTCGGCGTTGCTGGGCAGCGCAGCTCGTAGGGCAGGAAGGGCCTACTCCGTGCGGTATCTTAATAATAAACCGCATCTCCTGTAGCTGATAAAGTGGCCACCGTGTGAGTGTTGATGGTCTTTGCTGCTGTAGCCCGTCCCCTTTAAGGTTCAGCACGCTGTACTCTGCTCTTCTGCAGGCTCTAACAATTGCCTATCTGAGTCACTGTCACCTTCCTGTCAGTTTGAACCAGTCTGGCCACCCTCCTCTGACCTCTCTCATTATTGCCCACAGAACTGCCACTCACTGGATGCTTTTTGTACCATTCTCCGTAATCTCTAGAGACCGTTGTGCGTGGAAATCCCAGGGAGATCGGCAGTTTGAGATCCTCAAACCACCCCATCTGGCACCAACAATCATTCCATAGTTAAAATCACTTAGATCACATTCTTTCCCTGTTCTGACATTTGGCCTGAACAACAATCAAATCTCTTGACCATGTCTCAATGCTTTTTAAACACTGAGTTGCCGCCACGTGATTGGGTGATTGGATATTTACTTTAATGAAGGGTACAGGTACAGCTGATGAAGTGGTCGCGGGGTGTATTTTGGTATTAGTCCATTAGGAGCTAGCTGGTCACAGAGTGGGGCAGTGAGGAAACACGCCATGCTGAATCTGTCTGGGCCATCAAACAATTATCCATGTTTCACTCCTTACGGACAGTGCCGGAGGTTGGAATAGAACCTGAAGCTGTGAGGGAGTAGCCACACCCATTGCATCTCTTCTGTCAGCACCCATCGAGCGAGCTCAGTGTGGGTTTAGAATGACCCTCAGCCGAGAGGTACAAATTTATTTATTTAGAAATACAGTGAGGATTCAGGCCTTCCACCCAACAGCCCACCTATTTAACATTAGCCCAAAAACAGGACAATTTACAACCACCAAGTAACCCTTTGCACTTTGGACGGTGGGAGGAAACCCATTCACAGGGTGAATGTACAAACCCTTTACAGACGGTACTGGAATTGAACTCCGACCTCTGGAACAGCCCGAACGGTTTTGCACTAACCGCTGTGCCTTTGTGGTGTCCACAGCAGCGTAGCCAAGTTTAGTCAAGACCTCAGCTCTGATGAACGTTGCTGGGTTATGTCACGTATGTCCATGGACATCAGTACTGAGAATTTCACCACTAAGTCAACATTTATTTTCTGTATACAAATAAAATTACTTACTCTGAATCATAATATGCTGAATCACATTAAGAATAAGGGGTAGGCCATTTAGAACAGAGATGTAGAAAAACTTTTTCACCCAGAGAGTGGTGGATATGTGGAATGCTCTGCCCCAGAAGGCAGTGGAGGCCAATTCTCTGGATGCATTCAAGAGAGAGTCAGATAGAGCTCTTATAGATAGCGGGGTCAAGGGATATGGGGAGAGGGCAGGAACGGGGTACTGATTGTGTATGATCAGCCATGATCACAGTGAATGGCGGTGCTGGCTCGAAGGGCCGAATGGCCTACTCCTGCACCTACTGTCTATTGTCTATATTGGTGAAGGCTTGAATCATCCACTCTCAGTCTCGGTCTCCTATCGACCCCATAAAAGTTAAAATCTTATGTTGGCACATTATCCAAAAGCCAGCAGGACCTCAGTAATCTGTCCCACAATAAGTGTCCAGGTGAGCAAGACACGGCTCTATTTGGTTATAAACACCAGAGATTCTGCAGATACTGGAAATCCAGAGCAACCACACACAAAATGATGGAGGAACTCAGCAGGTCAGACAGCATCGATGGAAGCGAATAAAGAGCCCGAGACCTGATGAAGGGCCTCGGTCCAAAATGTCGACTGTTTATTCACTTCCACAGATGCTGAGTTCCTCCAGCATTTTGTATGTGCTGCACTGTTTAGTCATAACAGCAAAACTTATACAGTTGCACACAGATGATGTCTCTACTTTAATAAGGCACTTTTAAAGGCATTTTATTTATTCAATAACAAGTATGCATAGTATCGATTACGGGCTCCATTTGGCTGCAGTTATTATCATTGGCACCTGGATCATGTTCAAACGAAGCATTTTATTACCAACCCTCCCACAGTATGAGAAATAATCTTGAGTCAGATGTCTTCCCTCCTGTGTAGCGCCCCCACCCCACACAAGACGGTCCACGAAACACACTGTGGCAAACAGAGCAAGTGCAGAAATAGACGGGATTGTTCCTTCCTAATCCTGTGAGCACGGAGGGATTGGGACATCGGACCAGACAGTCGTCCATGAGGCAGCTCGGTGGTACTGGTCACCGACAGAGGAACGGCGGCTGGTTGGAGTTCTTTCCAAAACGAGGGTCGTTGCATCACAATCACTGATGACGGGAATTCTGCAAGATGTTCACAGCTAATCGAAGGTGTGCAAATCCACTGCCCTCTCCCTCAGTGGCTGGACAGCCAACTCCAATCCAGAGACTAAAAGAAGGATTGAAGCGATTGAGTAAATCTGACACTTTTAATTGCTACATCAGTTATGTATCTGCAGGGCAAGAACTACAACGGAGTAATAATAATATTATAATACATTAATACATATCAACAATTTTCTTAAAAATCTTGAAAGAAAGTGTTTGAATTTTTGACAGAAGGCAAAACATACCTCTTACCTAAATCACAAATGACCCATCAAGATGTCATTCTGCTACTTGATTACAAACCATATAAAACGGTAACATCGTGTATCTCGCAATTAATCTCCACTCACTTATAATATCCTTACAGAAGAGCAGTAAGGATGCCGTAAGGGTATGAAAGGATGTAAAGCAGAACTGATGATAGATTCTGTCATTCTAGATCAGGCAGAAATCTTTCATGTTGCTATATTGACTACCAAAAGGCATTTGACTTGGCCCTTCTCTCATGGTTAATAGTTCTTAATATATATACACACACACACTACACCCAATACTTGTAAAATTCCTTCAACTTCTGATGAAACGTTGGTGTACTATAATCACCTGATATATTAACAACCAAAAAGAGCAAACACCGTTATCAAAACCAAGACATTTTCCAAGATGACCCTAAACCCACTATGTCTAGCTTTGAACCGCTCTCTAATTTACTGAATCGAACAAAAATAAAGCATCGAATCAGAAATAACCAAACAAATTACACCTTGACACAACTAAACATGAATTGTATATGCTTGCATGGAGTGCTGAACCTTGTTTTGGTTAATGAAAGTATATCCTTAGAAATTTTATCCGACTGTTGTGTGAATTTTTAATGTCTGATATTCCTCTTCCTTCTTCTGTCCTAGGTCGTGTTAATCTAACATATTCAAGTCTACATAAATTTTTCTAAAATTTGTAATTTCAGTTCTTAATTTTCTTTGAAAATTTTCTAGATTGGTTTCAGACATTGTATCAGGATGAGAGATGACCTGTACAAGATGATGAGAGGCGTTGATCGTGTGGATAGTCAGAGGCTTTTTCCCAGGGCTGAGATAGTTGCCACAAGAGGACACAGGTTTAAGGTGCTGGGGAGTAGGTACGGAGGAGATGTCAGGGGTAAGTTTTTTACTCAGAGAGTGGTGAGAGCATGGAATGGGCTGCCGACAACGGTGGTGGAGGCGGATACGATAGGGTCTTTTAAGAGACTTTTAGTAAAGGAGCTTAGTAAAATAAAGGGCTATATAGGTAATCCTAGTAATTTCTAAGGTAGGGACATGTTCGGCCCAACTTTGTGGGCTGAAGGGCCTGTATTGTGCTGTAGGTTTTCTTTGTTTCTAAGCCAAAAGAATACGTTAACATGGGTATAGTGAAAGTGTTTATTGCCTTTGGTATATTTTTACTGTTGAGCTCTGTTTGGCAGATTTTCTTACCTTGAAGTAAAATCTGCCAAAGGTTTTCCCTTTATCACACTATGATCTATTTTCTTTGCTTGTTGATATCCCAGACACTTGTATGTTTCATATTCGTCCATCGGCTGTACTGTATCCTGCTGCTCGGTTGTGTATTCTACTAGCTCCATTAAACCTTTCTTTATGTTTATCCAGTCCAAAGTCCACGCTTATATCTTTCGAAAATAGATCTACTATTTGAATTAATTGCTTTAGCTTTACTGATGAAGGAGCATATAATTTCAAATGATTCATGGATCATTCAGAAATCTGACAGTGGAGGGAAACTCTTAAAACATTGAGTGGGTGTTTGTTTTTATCATTTCCGTTTTTGCACTATTTTTAATTTAACTAATTAAAACACATATATTTACTGTAATTAATTTTATTTTATATATTTATCATGTACTGTACTTCTGCCGCTAAGTTAACAAATTTCATGACATATGCTGGTGATACTAAACCTGATTCAGGCTCCTACAGGGTCAAAGGGCATGACCTGGGTGGGGAGGGACCTTTAATGATGGGTTCCACCTTCTTGGGGCGTTGTCCCAATTATTGTTTTAACTCCCTCTGAGCTTGCAGTAAAGTTTTGAGCCTGAGTCAAGGTGATGGGATAGCTTTTAGTCATGGTGCCTTGCATGGACGTCAAGCACCTGTTGCTGTAACGCAGGAGAGGTTGGATAGTGAAGGCCGTTCCACACAAAGCCCATTAACGCTCCTTACAAGCACATTGGATGGGGGTTGGTGGGTTAGATTCAGAGTAAAGCTTCCTCGACATTCCCCCATCAATCACAGCAAGGGCAAGTTCAGCATGAGACGCGTGCAGGGAACATTCTCCCTCAGAAGAGGACAAAAATTAACAAGGTTGAAAGTAAATGAAAGCGCATTGAGGCCAGTCTCACCTGTAAGGAATTCTCCCGGTCCTGAATTGTCTCCTGCATAGCATTTAGAAGCTGACTGCGATAGTTCTGACTTTCTTCAATCATCAGAAGCGAGTCCTCGCTGAAAGAAAAAATGAGAACCTGTATTTCACAATCAATAAATCCAGCTGTCCCCAACCGTCAGTCTGACGCTACTATTTATCAACTTTGTGTGTATAACTGTAATCTGGTTGAATCACTGACCCATGCATAAAATTATTGGACAAAAGCCAGAAGGTGATTAACTTGAACTTTCCAGATTAATTAGAATCATAGATCACGGGGCAGACCCTTTGGCCCATCTGCTCCATGCTGAGGGAGGCCCCCAGTGAGCGCTGATCCCACTTCCCTAAGATTTCCAGACACTGGCTTTATTTGTCATATGTACATAGAAACACACGGTGACATGTGTTGTTTGCA
The DNA here is from genome assembly GCF_030144855.1 of Hypanus sabinus. Taxonomy (NCBI): domain Eukaryota; kingdom Metazoa; phylum Chordata; class Chondrichthyes; order Myliobatiformes; family Dasyatidae; genus Hypanus; species Hypanus sabinus. Next base: position 36,920,825 of record NC_082706.1, read on the forward strand.
TCAACGGTTAACACAGTCTGAGGCTGCCTGCAGATATCACCGTGCTCCCAGGCCACAGCTCACTAATCCTAGCCGTACATCTTTGGACTGTGGGAGCAGTCGGAGCACCCGGAGGAAACCCACATGGTCACGGGAGAACGTACAAACTCCTTACAGGCAGAGGCGGCAATCAATCCCCGACCTTACAACTTGCGCTGTAAAACGTTGTGTTAACCGCTACGCCACTGAGTCACCCGCAGTTGGCGCATATCCCTCTGAACCAGGGGTCCCCAACCTTTCTCGTTCCATGGACCCCTACCATTAACCGAGGGGGCAGCCTTTGTGAGCTTTGATATCCATGTACCTATCCTTGCAGGAAGTTAAACCATTTAGTGAGAAGACATTTCTGCACAGGCAGGGCAGGCACTTGTACCTCTTCCTCCTTCCCCCCACTTTCTTGCTCTGACCCCAGTCCTGATGAAGGGTCTCGACCTGAAACGTTGACCGTTTACTCCTTTCCATAGAAGCCTCCTGGCCTGCTGAGTTCCTCCGGCCCTTCGTGTGTGTTGAACAAATAAGCCAATGGAGGTAGCAGAGTCGAGAGGAACAAAGTTCAAAATGAATTTATTACCAAAATACTCTATGTCACCATACACAGCCCTGGGGTTCATTGTCTTGCGGGCATTCACAGTAAACACAGCATCAATGAAAAACCACACACAGCAAAGACAGACTGACTGACAACCATGTTCGAACACTGTAACGACAAATAAGCAATAAAGATTGAGAACATAAATGGGAGGTATCAGCAATGAACGGACTGTGTGTTTATCAGTCAGCAAACAATCTGCTGCAGGAAGCCAACAGCACGTGTTGGGGGAACTGTCAATGTTAAGGATCGACAATCCGCACCAGGACCCCATGTCACGCGTCCTAAAGGAGGATTGTGTCCCAAAATGCCAACCATTCATTCCACCCCACAGAAGCTGCTCAACCCACTGAACTTCGGCAGGCTATTTTCTTGGCCCAGGGTTCAGCCGCCGCAGTCTCTCGCGTCTCCAGTATGCTACGGCCGGCAATTCCTGCAGGAGAATCAATCAGATCTTTGGACAGCACCAGGGGTGATGTTACAGCCACGGGGACTGAGATTGAGCTGACCACTCCAGATGATTTGAGTGCAAAATCTCCACGTGCTGGCAAACAATAATACGAACAGAAAGGCTGGAAACACTCAGCAGGTCGGGCGGCATCCGTGGAGAAAGGCACAGTTCATGTTTCCGGACACCTGAAGCATCAGTTGTGTTAGCTTTGGCAGATGCTGCCTGACCTGCTGAGTTTACAGTTCCTGTTTTGGACGGAGTGCAGACCAACCGGGGATGAACGAGGATTGGGGGAAGGGTGGGGGTCAATTCTACCACATCAGTGACCGAGAGTTCTTGGTAAAGATTTGAAATGTACACAATAGGAGAGGGAGTTTGGTGATACTCAAAGTTAGCTGAGAAGAAAAAAGGTGGTTAGAACAGTTTAGAGTGAGTTACAAAAAGAGAGCAGGTTAGAGAGTGATATTGGCAATGTTATAGCTAACAGCACTGGGCAATTGGTTAACTGTCGTTTCCATCGGTCCTTCCCAAGGAACTGGATCAGCTCAGGCTCTTCCGACCCAGAAACCGTGATGATCACCGTCCGACCACAGACCGTGCCGATCACCGTCCGACCGTCAAAACGTGACGATCACCGTCCGACCACAAACCGTGACGATCACCGTCCGACCACAAACCGTGCCGATCACCGTCCGACCACAGACCGTGCCGATCACCGTCCGACCACAAACCGTGCCGATCACCGTCCGACCACAGACCGTGCCGATCACCGTCCGACCACAGACCGTGCCGATCACCGTCCGACCACAGACCGTGCCGATCACCGTCCGACCACAGACCGTGACGATCACCGTCCGACCACAAACCGTGACGATCACCGTCCGACCACAAACCGTGCCGATCACCGTCCGACCACAAACCGTGACGATCACCGTCCGACCACAGACCGTGCCGATCACCGTCCGACCGTCAAAACGTGACGATCACCGTCCGACCACAGACCGTGCCGATCACCGTCCGACCACAAACCGTGACGATCACCGTCCGACCACAGACCGTGCCGATCACCGTCCGACCGTCAAAACGTGACGATCACCGTCCGACCACAAACCGTGCCGATCACCGTCCGACCACAGACCGTGCCGATCACCGTCCGACCACAAACCATGCCGATCACCGACCGACCACAAACCGTGCCGATCACCGTCCGACCCACAAACCGTGCCGATCACCGTCCGACCCACAAACCGTGCCGATCACCGTCCGACCACAGACCGTGCCGATCACCGTCCGACCACAAACCGTGACGATCACCGTCCGACCACAGACCGTGCCGATCACCGTCCGACCACAGACCGTGCCGATCACTGTCCGACCGTCAAAACGTGACGATCACCGTCCGACCACAAACCGTGCCGATCACCGTCCGACCACAAACCATGCCGATCACCGTCCGACCACAGACCGTGACGATCACCGTCCGACCACAGACCGTGCCGATCACCGTCCGACCACAAACCGTGCCGATCACCGTCCGACCACAAACCGTGACGATCACCGTCCGACCACAGACCGTGCCGATCACCGTCCGACCACAAACCGTGACGATCACCGTCCGACCACAGACCGTGCCGATCACCGTCCGACCACAGACCGTGCCGATCACCGTCCGACCGTCAAAACGTGACGATCACCGTCCGACCACAAACCGTGCCGATCACCGTCCGACCACAGACCGTGCCGATCACCGTCCGACCACAAACCATGCCGATCACCGACCGACCACAAACCGTGCCGATCACCGTCCGACCCACAAACCGTGCCGATCACCGTCCGACCCACAAACCGTGCCGATCACCGTCCGACCACAGACCGTGCCGATCACCGTCCGACCACAAACCGTGACGATCACCGTCCGACCACAGACCGTGCCGATCACCGTCCGACCACAGACCGTGCCGATCACTGTCCGACCGTCAAAACGTGACGATCACCGTCCGACCACAAACCGTGCCGATCACCGTCCGACCACAGACCGTGCCGATCACCGTCCGACCCACAAACCGTGCCGATCACCGACCGACCACAAACCGTGCCGATCACCGTCCGACCCACAAACCGTGCCGATCACCGTCTGACCCACAAACCGTGACGATCACCGACCGACCACAAACCGTGACGATCACCGTCCGACCCACAAACCGTGCCGATCACCGTCCGACCCACAAACCGTGCCGATCACCGTCTGACCCACAAACCGTGACGATCACCGACCGACCACAAACCGTGACGATCACCGTCCGACCCACAAACCGTGACGATCACCGTCTGACCCACAAACCGTGACGATCACCGACCGACCACAGACCGTGACGATCACCGTCCGACCCACAAACCGTGCCGATCACCGTCCGACCACAGACCGTGACGATCACCGTCCGACCCACAAACCGTGCCGATCACCGACTGACCACAAACCGTGACGATCACCGTCCGACCCACAAACCGTGACGATTAAACCTTGTCCGAGAACTCTGGCAGCAGTGAGACAGATGGCGGGCACTGTCTGTTGCATTCTGCAGTCACCTTGATGTTTCAATCTCCCTCGGCGATGGAGTCAATAAGACCATAGCATAGGAGCAGAATAAGACCATTTAGCCCATCAAGTCTGCTCCGCCATTCCATCATGATTCTCGATCCCACTTTGCTCCGCGAGCCGGCTTCTTGGCCTCCAGGCAGCACGCTCCAATCGAAGCTGCCCGGAATGCTCTCTGAGCGAACAAAGTGCCAGATTGGCCCGATAACACGCCTGCAAAATGTACATCACAGAAAGTAGCAGAAGCACATTTGAAAGGAAAAGAAGGCATAAAGAGAGGGAAGGAAGTAGTTTTGTGAACGGTCTGGAGGATGTCGCCTTTGGCGGCCTTGTTCACTGGTGCCATCTCCTCAAATCATGAGAGAGAGAATCTCTCCTGTCCACCCTGTGGCTCACCAGGCAGAGGCAATAATTACAAGCAAATGTGTAGGAGATGAGAATGCAGGGAGATGTGTCTGGGACCAGGGACATTCTGCCTGAGAGGCTGGTGGAAGCTGTTCCTGGTGAGGTGAGGGGGCAGCCAGTACAGGCGAAAACAGGGAGCTTGGAGCAAGAACATCGAAGAGTACAGCACAGTACAGGCCCTTCAGCCCACGATGTTGTGCTGACCCTTTAACCTACCCCAAGATCAATCTAACCCTCCCCTCCCAGATAAACCTCCGTTTTTCTTTCACCCGTTTCTCTTAAACGTCCCAGCAATGATTTCCACACACCCACAACAGACTGCAAACAAAAAACTCTACCTCTGGCATCTCCCTACCCTTCCCTCCAATCACCTTAACATGATGCCCTCTCATACCGGCCATTGCCGCCCTGGGGAAATGTCCTTTGCTTCAAAGAGAAAAAGCCGAGCTTGCTGAACGTGCCTTCAGAAGGTGCACTCTCTGATCCGGGCAGCACGCTGGTAAATCTCTTCTGTGCCTCCCCGAGAGCTACCACCTGCTTGCGATATTAAGGTGAGGAGAGCTGAACAATACTTCGTCTGGTTTAGTACTACAAGTACTAACCACACTCAAAGTACTTCCAGAGTTCTACAGAGCTGCAGCATTACCTCTTGGCCCTTGAACTCAATTTCCTAAATAATGAAGGCTAGCACACCTTAAGCACCCCATTAACTTGATGGAATGCATGGAGGGGCACCACAAGATCCGTTACTCCACACTGCTAAGAATACTGCCATTAACCCTGTACTCCGCCTTCAAGATTGCCACTCCAAAGTTCTCACGATTCTGGGTTGAACTCCCCAGCCCAGCTCTGCATCCTGTCAATGTCCTGTTGTAACCCACGACAAGCTTCTCATCGAGTGAGGGCAGCTTGCGGGCGAAAGCCCTCAGTGTGTGCAGCATGATTATATCACAACATACCCATTTCTTGGCTTCTCCATGCTTGAGATGGCACGTGGAGGGGAGATGGATTGGCTGGGGGCAGACAGGCGGTTGGCGCTGATATTCTCCGGACTCCCACTCACCGGGCCGCGGACTTTACTCTAAAAGGAGCAGAAAGTAAGGTCAGGCTTGGCTGGGACTGTGTGCAATCTGGACAGAGGCTGGAATCAGTTCCTTTCAGCAGAGAGTGTGTGAATACAAAAACAACAACAAAACTACGTGACCGTGAGTCTCTCCCCGGCCGGAGTGACCGTGAGTCTCTCCCCGGCCGGAGTGACCGTGAGTCTCTCCCCGGCCGGAGTGACCGTGAGTCTCTCCCCGGCCGGAGTGACCGTGAGTCTCTCCCCGGTCGGAGTGACCGTGAGTCTCTCCCCGGCCGGAGTGACCGTGAGTCTCTCCCCGGCCGGAGTGACCGTGAGTCTCTCCCCGGCCGGAGTGACCGTGAGTCTCTCCCCGGCCGGAGTGACCGTGAGTCTCACCCCGGCCGGAGTGACCGTGAGTCTCACCCCGGCCGGAGTGACCGTGAGTCTCTCCCCGGCCGGAGTGACCGTGAGTCTCTCCCCGGCCGGAGTGACCGTGAGTCTCACCCCGGCCGGAGTGACCGTGAGTCTCACCCCGGTCGGAGTGGCCGTGAGTCTCTCCCCGGTCGGAGTGGCCGTGAGTCTCTCCCCGGTCGGAGTGGCCGTGAGTCTCTCCCCGGTCGGAGTGGCCGTGAGTCTCTCCCCGGTCGGAGTGGCCGTGAGTCTCTCCCCGGTCGGAGTGGCCGTGAGTCTCTCCCCGGTCGGAGTGACCGTGAGTCTCTCCCCGGTCGGAGTGACCGTGAGTCTCTCCCCGGTCGGAGTGACCGTGAGTCTCTCCCCGATCGGAGTGACCGTGAGTCTCACCCCGGTCGGAGTGGCCGTGAGTCTCTCCCCGGTCGGAGTGGCCGTGAGTCTCTCCCCGGTCGGAGTGGCCGTGAGTCTCTCCCCGGTCGGAGTGGCCGTGAGTCTCTCCCCGGTCGGAGTGGCCGTGAGTCTCTCCCCGGTCGGAGTGGCCGTGAGTCTCTCCCCGGTCGGAGTGGCCGTGAGTCTCACCCCGGTCGGAGTGACCGTGAGTCTCACCCCGGTCGGAGTGACCGTGAGTCTCACCCCGGTCAGAATTCACCCCGTGAATTCTCCGTGGTCGGAGTGACTAAGACACCCTCATGGTCAGTGTAACTATATGAAATAATGTTATTCATGCTGTCAACGTAATTGAGACATGCACTTGGTCCTTGTACTGTAACTGAGGGGTGGGATGCAAGATCAGCGTAATTGAATGAGGGTACTCAGTCAATGTAATTGAGACACTCAGCTGTTCTGTATACTCTAACTGAGGGAAGATACTCACTCATAACTGAGGAACGTCACTCACGTGGTCAGTGTAACTGAGGGGAGGTCACTCCCACGGTCAGTGTCACCGAGGGAAGGTCACTCCCACAGTCAGTGTAACTGAGGAACGTTACTCCCGCAGTCAAACGTTACTCACACAGGCAATCTTCAGCAGGTGCCAGAGCTCTTTCTGCCGTTTCTCCTGAAGTTTCATCACCAGCTTCTCGTCCTCGGTCATCAGCTGCAGGACCCTCTCCAGCTTTGGGAGGAGGTCGATCACCTTCTGCTTACAGGCCAGCGTCTTGCTGTGGTGGAGGGGAAGCACAACGCCTGGTCAGGGGTTACCCAGCGCCCTCCTCCTCAGCCCACCTCGTTCCCACAAGCCTAGCCCACAGAGCACCACTAGCATGTCAGCCCTGCCCCTCCATCAGGTGCCTCCCATTTCCAACGGCCGTGCATGCCTGTGTGATCAGACGTCAGCTTTGGCACCAGTGCCAACTCACCAGCACACTTTCCCAGACAGGGACGTGGGAAAAGGCCCTTCAGCCCATCATCTCCGTGCCAATTTTAACTAATTCCCATCCTCCTCCATAATCAAAAGGTCAAAGGCTTGGATAAATTGGGTGTTTCCAGTTGTGCTGAACTAGGACCAGAGGGCACACCCTCAGGATAGAATGAATCCCTTTAGCGGAATCAGATTTAATATCATTGTCATATGTGGTGAAATTTGTTAACTTTACGGCAGCAGTGCATGAAACACATGATAAATAAATATAGAGAAAAATCTGGGTTACATTGAGTATGTATATGTCTATTACATAGTTAAGTTAAAAAGAAGTATTGCAAAATAACAGGAATAAAAAATGTATATGTCCTGGGCGGTGGAGATCCTTAACGACGCACGCCACCTTTCTGAGGCACTGCTCCTTGGAGATCACTTGGATACTACGGAGGCTGGTATCCATGATGAATCGGTCTAATCTTTCAAGTTCCTGCAACTTATTTCGATCTTGTGCAGGACCCCACCCCGATACCAGACGGTGATGCAGCCAGTCAGAATGCTTGCCACCGTACAGTTGTAAAAGTTTTTGAGTGTTTTAGTTGACAAGTCAAATTTCCTCAAACTCCAAATGAAGTATAACCGTTCTCATGCCTTCTTTCTAGCTGCATCGATATCTTGGGACCAGGTTCGATCCTCGGACATTTCGACACACAGGAACTTGTAATTGCTCACTCTCTCCATTACGGAAAAGGATCTTGGTGATTGCAGGACTGAAAAGCTTGAGCTTGTAGATATTAAGAAAGAGGATATGCTGGAGCTTTTGGAAAGTATCAAGTTGGATAAGTCAGCGGGACTGCACAAGATGTACTCCAGGCTACTATGGAAGATGAGGGAGGAGATTGCTGAGCCTCTGGCGATGATCTTTGCATCATCAATGGGAACAGGAGAGGTTCCAGATGATTGCAGGGTTGCGGATATTGTTCCTTTATTCAAGAAAGGGTGTAGAGATAGCCCAAGAAATTATAGACCAGTGAGACTTACCTCAGTGGTTGGTAAGTTGGTGGAGAAGATCCTGAAAGGCAGGATTTATGAACATTTGGAGAGGTATAATATGATTAGGAATAGTCAGCATGGCTTTGTCAAGGGCAGGTTGTGCCTTATGAGCCTGATTGAATGTTTTGAGGATGTGACTGAACACATTGATGAAGGTAGAGCAGTAGATGTAGTGTATATGGATTTCAGCAAGGGAAGGCATTTGACAAGGTACCCCATGCAAGGAATATTGAGAAAATAAGGAGGCATGGGATCTAAGGGGACATTGCTTTGTGGATCCTGAATTGGCTTGTCCACAGAAGGCAAAGAGTGGTTGTAGACAGGTCATATTCTGCATGGAAGTCAGTGATTTTTATAAATGACCTGGATGAAGAAGTGGAGGGATAGGTTAAATAAGTTGCTGATGACACAAAGGTTGGAGGTGTTGTGGATAGTGTTGAGGGCTGTCAGAGTTTACAGCAGAACATTGATAGGATGTAAAACTGGGCTGAGAAGTGGCAGATGGAGTTCAACCCAGATAAGAGTGAGGCGGTTCATTTTGGTAGGTCAAATATGATGGCAGAATATAGTATTAATGGTAAGACTCTTGGCAGTGTGGAGGAGCAGAGGGATCTTGGGGTCTGAGTCCATAGGACACTCAAAGCTGCTGCACAGGTTGACTCTGTAGTTAAGGAAGCATGCGGTGTATTGGCCTTCATCAATCATGGGATTGAGTTTAGGAGCCGTGAGGCAATGTTGCAGCTATATAGGGCCCTGGTCAGACCCCACTTGGAGCACTGTGCTCAGTTCTGGTCACCTCACTACAGAAAGGATGTGGAAGCAATAGAAAGGGTGCAGAGGAGATTTACAAGGATGTTGCCTGGATTGGAGAGCACGCCTTATGAGAATAGGTTGAGTGAACTCAACCTTTTCTCCTAGGAGAGACGGAGGATGAGAGGTGACCTGATAGAGGTGTACAAGATGATGAGAGGCATTGATGTGTGTGGATAGTCAGAGGCTTTTTCCCAGGGCTGAAATGGTTGCCACAAGAGGACATAGGTTTAAGGTGCTGGGGAATAGGTACAGAGGAAATATCAGGGGTAAGTTTCGTACTCAAAGAGTGGTGAGTGCGTGGAACGGGCTGCCAGCAACGGTGGTGGAGGCGGATACGATCGGGTCTTTTAGGAGACTTTTCGATAGGTACATGGAGCTTAGAAAAATAGAGGGCTATGGGTAACACTGGGTAATTTCTAAGGTAGGGAAGTGTTCGGCACAACTTTGTGGGCCGAAAGGCCTGTATTGTGCTGTAGGCTTTCTAGGTTTCTAAATGCTCCTCATACATTAACCCTTTCATCCCCAGAATAATTCTTGTGAACCTCTGCTAGGCTTTCTTAGTTAAGGGGCCCAGAACTGCTGACAATACTCCAAGTGCAGCTTGACCAGTGCCTCATAAAACCTTAGCACTACGTTCTTGCTTTTATGTCCAAAATGAATGCTAACATTGCATTTTCCTTCATTACCACCAACCCTTTATGCAAGTTAACCCTTGGGGAATCCTGCACAAGTCCCGTTGCAGCTCGGATTTCCAAAATTCCTTCCCCCTTAGAAATCAGTCCATGCCTTTTTTCCTCCTACTGTTCATACTCCAGAACACTGAATCGGATCTTTCTTCCTCCAGAGGTACAGAAATCCAAAGATTTTCCTCAGCCCAATCTCAGTCGACTTCCACCTTTCCTCTGCTCCTGTGACTGGAATCCTTCACTCTTCCTGGGTTTTCAGCTGTAGCATTGAAAAATCCTTCTCCCCTCTCCCCCCATCACCCCCTCGAGCAGCTTTCTGCAGATGTACTGTGGACTGCACGGTAACTGGTCACACCACCGTCTGATATGGAGGTTCACTGCACAGGGCTGGAAAAAGCTGCAGAAGGTTTAGACTCGGTGAAGTCCATCAAGGACACCAGCCTCCCCACCATCAAGGACGCCTCAGAATAGCAGCATGGAACCCCCCCCCCCCCCCAACATGCTCTCTCTTCTCATGACTACCATCAGTGAGGAGGTACAGGAGCCTGAAGACACACTCAATGGCTTAGGAACATCTTATTCCCCTCAGCCATCAGATTCCTGAATAGTCCACCAGCTTGTGAACAGAGTGGTCTTGTCTTCTGCTCCCGCAGCTCACCCACGTCAAGGTCTGACATGTTGTCTGTTCAGACACCACTGTTGTAATGCCTGCCTGTCTGAAGTGGATGGGCTACAGCAGCGGGGGGGGGGGGGGCTACATCGGCTATCAGGGTCCATTCCCAATAAAGAGCTACTGAATAAGAAAGAGTGAGTGAGTGTGTGTGTGTGTGTGTGTGAGTAAGAGTGTGTGAGTGAGTGAGAGTGAGAGTGTGAGTGTGTGTGTGTGTGTGAGTGTGAGTAAGAGTGTGTGTGAGTGTGAGTGAGAGTGTGAGAGTGTGTGTGAGTGTGTGTGTGTGTGTGAGTGAGAGTGAGAGTGTGAGTGTGTGTGTGTGAGTGAATGAGAGTGAGAGTGTGAGTGTGTGTGTGTGAGTGTGTGTGTGTGTGTGTGAGTGTGTGTGTGTGTGAGTGAGAGTGTGAGTGTGTGTGTGAGGGAGTGAGAGTGTGTGAGTGAGTGTGTGAGTGTGTGTGTGTGTGAGTGAGAGTGAGAGTGTGAGTGTGTGTGTGTGAGTGTGTGTGTGTGAGTGAGTGAGTGAGAGTGTGTGAGTGAGTGTGTGAGTGTGTGTGTGTGTGAGTGTATGTGTGTGAGTGTGTGTGTGTGAGTGAGTGAGAGTGTGAGTGGGTGTGTGAGAGTGTGTGAGTGAGAGTGTGTGTGTGTGTGAGTGAGAGTGTGTGAGTGTGAGTGAGAGTGTGTGAGTGTGAGAGTGTGTGTGTGTGTGAGTGAGAGTGTGTGAGTGTGTGTGTGAGTGAGTGAGTGTGTGAGTGAGCGAGAGTGTGTGAGTGAGTGTGTGAGAGTGTGTGTGAGTGAGTGTGTGTGAGTGTGTGTGTGTGAGTGAGAGTGTGTGAGTGTGTGTGTGTGAGTGAGAGTGTGTGAGTGAGTGTGTGAGAGTGTGTGTGAGTGAGTGTGTGTGAGTGTGTGTGAGTGTGTGTGTGAGTGTGAGAGTGTGTGTGTGTGTGTGTGTGTGAGTGAGAGTGTGTGAGTGTGCGTGTGAGTGAATGAGTGAGTGTGTGTGAGTGTGAGTGTGTGTGTGTGAGTATTATGTGTGCAGATGTACACACATACACCCACACACTATAATATACTGTATATGTTCTTATTGTAATTTATAGTGTTTGTATGTATTGCTCTGTACTGCTGTCACAAACAACAAGTTTCACTGCATATACAGTATCAGTGATGATAAACGGATTCTGATTCTGCAAATGGTTTGTTGCTCCAGATCCCAGCAACTGACATCTGTGGAGTCTTCCTGGTCTGTTACATGAGACAGAGTATCACAATTTCTTTCTCCCCTGAGGCTGGCAGGTTTATTGATTACAGTGTGACGAGACGTGGGGTTCGGCTCCCCGATGTACGACGGAGGGGGAGACTCACCTGAGGTGTGAGTAGATGTCCTTCACCTTGCTGTCAAAGCTCTGCAGCGTCTGCTGGAGGATGCGCACCATTGCCTGGCTGTCTCCATTGGTCCGCTGCTCTACGTACCAAACACAGCATTAAACCCCTCAGTCAGCCAGCACTTTCTACCCGGGTGGGGGAATACCTAACACAAGGATAATTTTAAGGTGATTGTAGAGTTACGTCTGAGGTAACTTTTTTTTTACTCACACAAAGGTGATTGCATGGAATGCACTGCTGGGGGTGTGGTGGTAGGGGAAGTGACTTTCTTAAATGGATGATTGGAAAATGGAAGGGAAGAGTTAGATTGTTCACAGAGTAGGTTAATAGGTTGGCACACCATCATGGGCAGAAAGGCCTGTATTGGGCTGTGTTCAAACTGCCACAATCAGCACAGAGCACGGGGACAAGGTCAGGAGAGAGATCGGGCAAAAACGAGGCGCAGAGTTTTGGGAAGGACGGGTCCCTTTAGGGCAGAGGTGAGGAGGAATTTCTTTAGACGGGGGGTGGTGAATCTGCGGAATTCAGTGCCGCAGGTGGCTGTGGATGCCAAGTCACCGGGTTGGTGGGTTCTTGATTAGCAAGGGCGTCAAAGTTTACTGGGAGGAGGAAGGAAAATGAGATTGAGAGGGATAATAAATCAGCCATTAGTGGAACAGAATCAACGGGCCAAGCAACCCAATTCTGTTCCTATGTCTTCTGGTTTTGTGGTCTTAAAACTCCACCGACCAGGGAAACACCCAAGTAGCTCACCCCTAACACCCCCTCGCCCACCCACATCAAAGCAATAGAGGACTCTCAATCCTCGAGGGCTGTTGTAGCTGCACGGATCCAGGCAGGCAGACGGTTCTGTCACACTACGGGCTTGTGCCTTGGAGATGGTGGCTGACTCTGGGCCACTCACCACAGCATCCCAGCCCGGTTTGCTTCGCTGAGGAAGATATATTCATACCTCTTTGCCTTTCCCTGAGTTTGCGATACAGTTCCATGGCCTCTTCCTCTCTGGGAACAAAACATCAGTGCAGATTAGTAGGACGCAACAGGATAGGTTAAAAGAATTCCTGATGGTCCGAAACATCGACTGATTATTCCCCCTCGTTAGATGCCCGGCCTGCTGAGTTCCTTGAGGATGGTGTCAGAGGCGGTGTGGGAGAGAACAAAGGCACGGCAGGCACATTAGAATCCGTGCTGGGTTGGGGGTTGGCCCCTCCTGCCAGACAAGCTGGGTTGCCTTTGTCTTCCACTGACACAGAGTGAGATGAGGAACTGCTGCGAACTTGTCCTTGCGGAAACATGGCTCACAACATCCATGCGCCATCAATCTTCAGGCGTGCCACTCAGGAGCTTGTGCTAATGGTATTTTTTGTGGCTGTATGTGCAATCGGAACGATATGGGCTGTGTGTGAGTGCTCGTACCTGTTTTGCACACTGGCTCCACAGGAACATGGCTTCGTTTTGCTACGCACGTGGATGGCTGAATGACAATTGGACATGAACTTGTGTTACGCTGAATTTCCAGCATCTGCAGAATGTCCTACGACTGCTGCTCCACTGCAAAGTCTCTTCGAGGGATGCCTACCCTGAAGAAGTTTAAATCTTCTCTTCATGGGAGTTCAGTGAGACCCTCACTCACTGCTCCCCCTCTGTAATCTCCTCTGCACTCACCCAGACTCAACTGCTCCTCTACCCCTCCCCCTTTCTCCATCCCCCATTCTGGTCTCCTCTCAACCCTCTTGTTAATCTTAGGAATATTGTAATTTATATTTCATCTGGGTGGCTTCGACTTGACATCGTTCTCCCTGACTTCTGGTGAATTCTCCCCCATCTCTCTTTTTCCATTCGGGTTCTTCTCCTGCTTCTGGTCCTCTCAGCTCTTCTGGTTCTGCCCACCTTCCCTTTCTTCCATGGTCCTCCAGGCTTTCCAATGAGATTCCTTCTTCTTCAGCCCTTTACCTCTTTCACCTATCACCTTCCAGCGTCTTACTTCATCCAGCTTCCCTCTCACCTAGTCCCACCTACCCTCCTCTGGCTTCCCTCCCCCTCACTCTTACTGTGGCTTCCATCTCCAACGCAGAAAACATCCGCACTGAAATGGCGATCTCCTCGTCCCCTAACACCACCCGTGTCAGACACGCACACACACACACAGCCACCATCCCTCACACAGATACACGTTCACACACACAGCCACCATCCCTCACACACACACACACACACACACACACAGATCGCCTCTGACACAGACATACACACTAAATGGTGGAAGCAGCTGCACGCAGACACAGATGTTGATACACAAGAATGGACATGCACATATACAGACATGCTCAGGGACGCATGCACACACACACACACACACACACAACCTGTGTTTAAATATAAAAAGAAACTGCAGATGCTGAAAATCTGAAACAAAACCAGAAACTGCTGGAAACTCTCAGCACGTCAGGCAGCATCTATGGGGAGAAAACCAGTCAGCTCGACCTGTAACTGCTCCTCCTGCCGTAGCCGCTACCTGACCCATCGAGCATTTGCAGCAGTTTCTGTTTTAATAAACACCAGCGCTGTGCTGACTTTGTGGGGTGAATGAAAGCTGGAAACCAAGGAGTTTTCAGTGAAACACTGACAGGCAGCGAGGCGCCGCGATCACGGACAACACTCACAGACCCTCCAGAGGCTCGCCCTGTCGCCGTGCCGACGGGCTCCGCTGTAGATCGACCAGGTCTGTCTGAAGTGCCATCGACTGCTCGTCTAGACTGCTGACGTCATTCATCTGACAGGGAGAACGGAGGGTAGAATTCAGTAGAGAATTGGGGATAAAACATCAGAGTCATCCCAGTGGGGCAGACTGGCAGTGGTGGGGCAGGGGGAGGCTGTGGTGTGTGTGTATAAGACACAGGTGTGCAGGGAGATGTAAAGCTGAGGTTTTGTCAGGCTACATCTGGAGTATTGTGAGCAGCTTCAACCCCTTTGTCTAAGGAAGGATGTGCTGGCATTATAGAGAACGATGCAGGGAATGAAAAGGTTAATGTACAAGGAGAGTTCAAGTCAAAGTATATTTATCATCAAGGAATGCATAAATTATACAACCTTGAGATCTGCCTGCTTACAGGCAGCCACAAAACAAGGAACTCGAAAGGACCCTATTAGAAAAATAAGACAAACCCCGATGTGCACAGAGAAAATGAAATAATACACAAAACAAATCATACAAACACTAGGGTGAGAAACAACGACATTCCGAACCCAACTGAGTCCTTAGATCCAAATCGCCGGAGCAGCCTGGATATAGCAGCTGGGCTAGCATTTAAACAGTCCAAACAGCAGATTGTACCTCGCGTTAGGACTTGGGATCTACCACGGCGAATTGTTCGTGTCTAGATTCACTTCAGGCCTAGATTTTGCTGCTGAGAAAGCCATACTCGATCTCTCCAAATTGGCTCAGCGCTTAGATCCCACATCGCCCGACTCTCAACAACCTGGTGTTTAAATTGTCCAAATTGCAGAACGTGCCTCGCATAAGGACCCGGGCTGTGCTGTGGAGAATCGCTCCAGGCCTAGAACATCCCACCCAGACAGTCGCTTCGGACCTACATTTCGCTGACGAGGAAGCTGTTCTCGACCTCTCCAAATCTATTCGGCACTTAGAACAATCCTAGCTTGCACCTGGGTTAGTTGGACAAGCATCTGTATTCTTCTGCCTCGACTTCTCCTCTCCAAATTGTTCCCTCCGACCAGCACAGCTCCAACTCCAAGGTCGTTGACTTAGCAGCGCAACAGTACAGCACATCTCTGGAATTCGCTTCGCTTCTGCTCACATCTTCATTGCTTGCGGCAACAGTTTACCACAATTTATTTCAAAAGAAGTGTTACTAGTTACGGTTTTAATTGAATTTTGAACTACCAGTAAGCTATTGCACGCCTTTGGTAGCGCCAGCTAAAACCGGACTCTGGGCCTGTACTCTCTAGAATTTAGAAGAATGAGGGAGGATCTCAATGAATAACAAAAGGCCTAGATGGAGAGGAAGTTTCCAATAGCAGGATAGTTTAGGACCAGAGGGTACACCTTCAGAATATAGTTCATCCATTTAGAAGAGGGATGGGGAGGATCTTTTTTTCAGCCAGAGGGTGGTATATCTATGGAATTCACCACCACAGATGGCTGTGGAGGCAAAGCCACCGGGTATATTTGAAGTGGATGCTCTTGTTTGGTAAGGTTTTCAAGGAGGAGAAGGCCGGAGAACGGGGATGAGAGGGATAATGAATCCACTATGACTGAATGGTGCAGCAGACTCGATGGGCCAAATGGCCTAATTGTTCTCCTATGCTTTGTGGTCTTACGGGAGGGGCAGACAGGCAAACAGGGTTGCGGTCAGACGGGCGAGCGGGGTTGTGGTCAAACGGTGGGCAGACACTCACCCTTCCACAACCTTCTGCCTTCATCTGCATTTCATTCCAGGCAGTAATCATTTTCTCGGAGGCTGAAAGAGACACAACCTGGTCAACACACTGAGAACGCGGAGTCAACGATAGAGTCTGACCCTGAGCAACAGGGGACTCTCACCAGAAGCACAGAGTCCTTCAGAATCACAATTAGATCTAATGTCACTGGTATATGTTCTGAAATTTGTTGTTCCTGGCCACAGGACAATGCAATTAAAAAACTATAAATTACAATAAGAAACATACTGTATATACACACTGGATCCGGCTAATCGGGACACATTGGGATTAGTACATTTTGGCCCAATTAAGCAGCTGCCCGAATTATCCGAAGTTTCATGGAATAATTTAAAAAGTATTAAAAAAACAAATTACCATTTAATTGAATAGCAAATTGTGCATTTACATGAATTACATAACTAATTAGAACACTATCAATATTACTACATTACTATAAAATTGTGTACTAGTTGATCACTATTAAGAACGAATACACAATTTTATAGACAGTGAATCTGTCCACAGCTGCGTTCCTTTGATTAACTGTAAACAAAAAATCAGTGCAGATGCCAAATGCAGATAATGGACTGACTTCATACAATGCTGTTGTTCTTTGCAAAATTGTGACAATAAACTGGACAGGTCAAAGAACACTGAGGCTGTCTACAAGAAGGGTCAGAACCGTCTCTATTTCCTGAGGAGACTGAGGTCCTTTAACATCTGCCGGACGATGCTGAGGATGTTCTACGAGGCTGTGGTGGCCAGTGCTATCATGTTTGCTGTTGTGTGCTGGGGCAGTAGGCTGAGGGTAGCAGACACCAACAGAATCAACAAACTCATTCGCAAGGCCAGTGATGTTGTGGGGGTGGAACTGGACTCTCTGACGGTGGTGTCTGAAAAGAGGATGCTGTCCAAGTTGCATGCCATCTTGGACAATGACTCCCATCCACTCCATAATGTACTGGTTAGGCACAGGAGTACA
Organism: Hypanus sabinus; assembly: GCF_030144855.1. Lineage (NCBI taxonomy): Eukaryota > Metazoa > Chordata > Chondrichthyes > Myliobatiformes > Dasyatidae > Hypanus > Hypanus sabinus. The sequence goes on from NC_082706.1 coordinate 36,937,766, forward strand.
TTCAGCCAGAGACTCATTCCACCGAGATGTAACACTGAGCGTCATAGGAAGTCATTCCTATCTGTGGCCATCAAACTTTACAACTCCTCCCTCGGAGTGTCAGACACCCCGAGACAATAGGCTGGTCCTGGACTAATTTCCACTTGGCATGAATAACTTATTATTATTATTATTATTTATTTATGGTTTTATATTGCTATATTTCTACGCTATTCTTGGTTGGCTGTAACGAAACCCAATTTCCCCTCGGGATCAATAAAGTATGTCTGTCTGTCTGTCTGTCCCATGATCGACCATTGCTGATACCTTCAAATTTTTTGTACTTCCTAACTCGCTGAAGTAGTCAGATCATTACATTTTCACTCTTGGCTGTTTCTGGCACCTGAATGCTTGACGCTACAGTGAGCAAAACAGTTCTGAACTGTCTTACTGCTAATTTCTCGCCAACTATCAGTGACAATCATCATTTCTTGAACAAGTGCACACAACTAAAGCTATTTAAATCTTCCTCCACCCCTCCCCCTCCTTCTTATTCTGACTTCTCATCTTTTTTCTCCAGTCCTGGTGAAGGGTCTTGGCCTGAAATGTTGACTGTTTACTCTTTTCCATAGATGCTGCCTGGCCTGCTGAGTTCTTTCAGCACTTAAAAACTGTTTGCTCTAAGCACAGTGTAGTGACTAACAGCCACACAAGTTCACGCATCAGATGCTACTTGGGAGCTGTTCGGCAACAGCCTCCTGTCCCAATTAAGCAGTAGAGGGTCCCAAATAAACAAAAGGAATCCTGGCTATTTTCTTGACTAGTTTTCCTCCTTTAAGAGTTGTCCCAAGATAAGTGGCTACTCCAAAAGATAGATATGTTTATTTTCCATTCAGAACTCTGAATTCAATGGGGAAGAAACGGTTTCTAAAACGTTGAATGTCTACCTTCAGGCTCCTGTACCTCCTCCTTGGTGGCAGCAGAGAAGAGGCCATTGTCCTGGTTGATGGGGTCCTTAACGGCAGACACCACTCTTTTGGGGCATCGTCTTTTGAAGGTGTCCTCAATGCTGGGGAGGCAAATGCCCGTGATGGAGCCGGTTGAGTTTGGAACTTTCTGCGGGTTGTTTCTCTGACCTTGTACAGTGGCTCTTCCATACCAGACGGTGAAGCAACCAGTTAGAATATACCTGTAGAAACTTGCAAGCCTTTGATGACATATAAAGTCTCCTCAAACTCCTAATAGCCGCCGTCGGGCCTGCTTTGTAATTGCATCGATATGCTTGGCTCAGAACAGATCTTCAGAGATGTTGACACCAAGGAACTTAAAACTCATCCTGTCCCATGGCTGATCCATTGATGGGGAGTTCGAGTCCCCTTGACTTACCCTTCCTAAGTCCACAGTCAATTCCTGGTCTTAGTGACGCTGAGTACAAAGCTGTTGTAGCGACACCACTCAACCAGCTATCTATCTCACACCTTGTCACCATCCGGAATTCTGCCAACAGTAGGTGTGTCATTGGCAAATTTATAGACGGTGTTTGAGCTGCACCAGGCCACACAGTCAGAGTAGGGTAGAGAGAGCAGAGCAGTGTGCCAATTACACATCCACGAGGTGTGCCAGTATTGATGCTATTTCTGATCTGCACTCTGGGGTCTCCCGGTGAGGAAGTCAAGGATGCAGATGCAAGTACAGAAGCCCAGGCTTTGGAGCTTGTTGAGGGTACGATGCCGTCGATCGCTGAGCTGTCATCAATTAACAGCAGCCCGATGTAGATATTGCTGCTGCCCAGGCGATCCAAGGCCGAGTGGAGAGCTAGTGAGATTGCATCCGCTGTGGGCCGATTCCGGCAATAGGTAAACTGCACAGGTCCAGGTCCTTGCCTAGGCAGGAGTTGATTCCGTTCCTGACCAACCTCTCAAAGTTCCGACTCATTGAGGCAGATCACCCTGCTCTTGCTGGCCACCGGTTGATGCCCTTTTGAAGCAGGTGAGCTCCAGCTGCAGCAGTGCGATGTTGAATACGTCCTTGAACACTCCTGCCAGTTAGCTAGCACAGGCTTCCAGTGCCCGACTGGGTACACCATCAGGGCCTGGCGCCTTGCGAGGGCTCACCTTTATGGAAGATGTTCCGAAGCAGAGATTAGAGGGTCACCAGGTGCTGCAGGGGTTCGCACAAGGGTCATTTTATTCTCCTTTTCAAAGCGTGTATAAATGGCGTTTAGCTCATTTTGGAGTGAAGTATCACAGCCATTCACGTCTCACCTTGTAGGAAGAAACCGCCTGCAAATCATGCCAGAGCTGACTCCATTTCTAACTTCAATGGGAAATGTTTTTTAAACTCTGAAAACAGCCTCCTGTTACACTTCAGTAGGACCAGCCAGGGTGGTTGGTCCTACACCGTGAACAGTAAGATGCGGCAGAACAAAGGGATCTGGAACACGGGTCCTTCATTCATTGGAAGTGGTGTCACAGGTTGACAGGGTTGTAAAGAAAGTGTTTGGCACACCAGCCTTCATACATCAAAGTATGAGTAAAGGAGGCGTGATGTTATGTTGAAGACATTGGTGATGCCTAATTTGGAGTATTGTGTGCAGTTTTGGTCTCCTAACTACAGGAAAGATATCAATAAGGATTTAAGGAAATAAGGGAAGATTGAATAGGTTTGGACTTTATTCCTCGGAATGCAAAAGATTGAGAGGAGATTTGATAGAAGTATATAAAATTATGACGGGTATAGTTAGAGTTCTATTGAAATTGGGTGGGACTACAGCTACAGGTTGTAGGTAAAGGTGAAATGTTTAAGGGGATTATGGTCCCGGTGCCGGTCGATGGGAGTCGGCAGTTTAAATGGCTCAGCATGGACTAGATGGGCCGAAAAGCCCGTTTCTGTGCTGCACTTCTCTATGACTCCATGAATTGAAACATCAAAGCAAACTTTCTTAGAAGTCTGTGCAAATTTGGCACGTCATCTAAAACTTTGACAGACTTTGATGTGTGGTGAAGAGAGTGTATGTTAGCTGGTATAGAAATAACAATGCCCCTGTACAGCACAGCCTACAAAAAATAGTGGATATGGCCCAGTCCATCACGGATAGAGCCCACCCCTCTATTAAGAACACCTACATGGACCACTGCCTCACAAAAGCAGCATCCAACATCAAGGACCTCCACCATCTAGGCCATGCTCTCTCGTCATGGTTGCCATCAGGAAGGAAGTAGAGAAGCCTCTTCTCCTTGGAGCAGAGGAGGGCAAGAGGGATTTATGATTGAGGGGCAGAGACAGGGAGATAGCAGGAAACTTTTCCCCAGTGTCAGAGGAACATAAAACTAGGGGATATGTTTCACCCAGAGGTCAGGGAGTAGCTGGAACACAGCAGTGGAAACAGTCACTGGCAGTGCCTGGGTATGGAGGGCCATGGACCATGTGCAGGATTAATAGGGAAGGCTGTCTGTTGGTCAGTGTGGATGACCGGTTCCCACGGTGTACAATCCGATGGTGCAGAATTGCTCCTCCAACTGGGAGATGAGAGATTACAGGAGCTCCGTGCTTAAGCAGCAACCATATTTCAAGCAAACAAGCAAAAGACCTGCAGCCAGCTGAACCTGAGATAAGGCAGCCAGCAACTACAACACTTCTTTTCTGACCTGCCAGGGGGTGGAGTTAAAGGCATGGAAACAGACCTTTTGGCAAATCTCAGCCATGTAGACCAAAATGTCTTCCTGAGTGTGCTTGGTCCTCTTCCCATCCAAATGACCTTCACGTTCCAGGTGTCAACATTGCTGGCGATCCATCCTGAGATGCAATTACGAAGAAGGCGTGCCAGCTGCTACATTTCATTCGGAGTTTGAGGTGGTTCGGTATGTCACCAGAGACTCTGGCAGATTTACAGCGGAGGGCATTCTGTCCGGCTGCATCGCCGTCTGGTATGGCGGTGCCAGAGCCCAGGCTGGGAAACGGCTGCCGTGGCTCGTTAACTCAGCCTGCTACGTTACGGGCACTCGCCTTCCGAACACCGAGGACATCTTCGAAAGCCAGTGCCTCAGGAAAACAGCATCCATCATGAAGGGCCCTCACCGGCCACCTTCTCATTGCTACCATCAGGGAGGAGGCACAGGAGCCTGAAGACACACACTTAACTCTTTAAGGATAGCTTCTTCCCCTCCACCATTGGATTTCTGAACAATGAAACTGCTCTCTTTTTGCATTACCTGTTTATATTTCTTTTTGTAATTTATAGTACATTTTATGTATTGCACAGTATTGATGTTTCCATACAAATTTGATGATATATGACAATGATAATCCTGATTCCGAATGCTACGAGTCTCAACCATTTCCTCTGGCCTCTCGGTCCATGTACCAAACCCCAGACTGTCATAACGACGCGCTACGCCTGGTCCTGGACCAACCAGCGGGCACGCGTCTTCCCCAGTACTCACTAATCCCAAAGGCCATCTGCTCGCTGTATTTCTCCAGGTCGATCTGAATGCTGACGCGGAAGAAGTCCAACTTGGCCTTCAGTTGCTGGCACAGGGACATCATGGTGGTCTTCATCTTGGACAGAGTGCTGTTGCATCGCAGCAGGCTCATCCTGGAGAGAGACGAGTGAGGATCACTCCTCGTTCTCGCTGCAGACACCGTGTGCGCAGTACCCGGCCCTCCCAGAGGGTGGCAGCATTATGCAGGGAACCAGCACATCACTGGTTTGCAATCCCCTCCCTCCACTCCACCTCCTAAACCCCTCCCTCCCTCCACCTCCTAAACCCCTCCCTCCCTCCACTCCACCTCCTAATCCCCCTTTCTCCCTCCGCTCCACCTCCTAATCCCCCTCCCTCCACTCCACCTCCTAATCCCCCTTTCTCCCTCCACTCCTCCTAATCCCCCTCCCTCCACTCTACCTCTGACTCCCCCCCCCCTCCTACCACTCCACCTCCATCCAATCCATAACTTACCCTACTTACCTGGGTCCCTCCACCTTCCCCTCACTCAATTCCATCACCTCCCCCTCCTCCATCCCCTTGCCACCTAACTTCAAACACACTCCCTCCTCCCCACGTCCTCCTCCTCCTTCCTCTCTATGTCCCCTCCATGTCCTCCCTCCCACCACTACCATTCCTCCACAGACTCCTTCCTCTCCAGCCTCACTCCTCCTCATCTCACCCAACTTTCTGCTGACCACTCCATCCCCTCGCCATCTCACCCCTCTCCTTCCACCCCCTCCCCCAGCATGAGTAGTGTTGTCACTCACATGGCCGCCCGCTGTCCCTGCTGGAGCCGGACGCAGATCTCTTTCATGTTGCGGATCAGGTCCCAGCTCTGCCCCCAGGCTCGCCGCAGCTGCACGTAGGGGAGCATCCTCTTCGGGTCCTGCACTGTGAACCAGGGCAGAGTGGGCTGACAGGCATGCAATCTGTCCACCCCCACCCCCACATCTACAGGGTGCCCAGTCCACAGCCCTCCTCCATGTCCACCCCCACACCCACCTCTACAGGGTGCCCATCCCACAGCCCTCCTCCATCTCCACCCCCACCCCCACCTCTACAGGGTGACCATCCCACAGCCCTCCTCCATGCCCACCCCCACCTCTACAGGGTGACCATCCCACAGCCCTCCTCCATGCCCACCCCCACCCCCACTTCTACAGGGTGCCCATCCCACAGCCCTCCTCCATGCCCACCCCCACCCCCACTTCTACAGGGTGCCCATCCCACAGCCCTCCTCCATGCCCACCCCCACCCCCACTTCTACAGGGTGCCCATCCCACAGCCCTCCTCCATGCCCACCCCCACCCCCACTTCTACAGGGTGCCCAGTCCACAGCCCTCCTCCATGTCCACCCCCACCCCCACTTCTACAGGGTGCCCAGTCCACAGCCCTCCTCCATGTCCACCCCCACCCCCACCCCCACTTCTACAGGGTGACCATCCCACAGCCCTCCTCCATGCCCACCCCCACCTCTACAGGGTGACCATCCCACAGCCCTCCTCCATGTCCACCCCCACCCCCACTTCTACAGGGTGCCCAGTCCACAGCCCTCCTCCATGCCCACCCCCACCTCTACAGGGTGCCCATCCCACAGCCCTCCTCCATGCCCACCCCATAACACCACCTGCCCCACCCCACAGCACCTCACTCCACCCCCACAGACCTTCTAAATGGTGCCCACCCCAAAGCCATTTTACAGGGTGCCCAACCCCATATCATACCCTCTCCACCCCACACCCCTTCTACAGGGTGCCCACCCCACACCCCTTCTACAGGGTGCCCACCCCACAGCCCTTCTACAAGGTGTCCACCCCGAAGCCCTCCTATATGGTGCCCACCCCATAACACCACCAGACCCACCCCGCAACCCTTAAACAGGGTGCCCTCCCCACAATCCCACTAAAGGGATTTAATAGGATTGCCCACCCAACCCTCCTAAACACGGGGAAATCTGCAGATGCTGGAAATTCAAACAACAACATTCACAAAATGCTGGTGGAACACAGCAGACCAGGCAGCATCTATAAGGAGAAGCACTGTTGACATTTCGGGCTGAGACCCTTCATCAGGACTAACTGAAATGAAAGATAGTAAGAGAGTTGAAAGAAGTGGGGGAGGGGGAAATGCGAAATGATAGGAGAAGACCAGAGGGGATGGGGTGAAGCTGAGAGCTGGAAAGGTGATTGGCGAAAGTGGCCTTTTATATATTGGTGAGATCCGACGCAGACTGGGAGACCATTTCGCTGAACACCAATGCTTGGTCCGCCAGAGAAAGCAGGATCCACACATTTTAATTCCACATCCCATTCCCATTCTGATATGTCTATCCTCTATTGTCAAAATGAATCCAAACTCAGGTTGGAGGAACAACATCTTATATACCAGTTGGGTAGCCTCCAACCTGATGGCATGAACAGTGACTTCTCTAACTTCCGTTAACACCCTTCCTCCCCTTCTTACCCCATCCCTGACATATTTAGTTGTTTGCCTGTTCTCTGGTGCTCCCCCCTCCCCCTTTATTTCTCCTGAGGCCTCCCGTCCCTTCTCCAGCTCTGTATCACTTTCGCCAATCACCTTTCCAGATCTTAGTTTCACCCCACCCCCTCCGGTCTTCTCCTATCATTTCGCATTTCCCCCTCCCCCCACTACTTTCAAATCTCCTACTATCTTTCCTTTCCGTTAGTCCTGCCGAAGGGTCTCGGTCCGAAACGTCGACAGCGCTTCTCCCTATCGATGCTGCCTGACCTGCTACAGGGTGCCCACCCCACAGCCTTCCTACATGGTGCCCCCATAACACCACCTGCCCCACCCGATGGTCCTTCTACAGGGTGCCCACCCCACAACCCTTCTACAGGGTGCCCACCCCACAGCCTTCCTACATGGTGCCCCCATAACACCACCTGCCCCACCCGACAATTCTTCTACAGGGTGCCCACCCAACCCTACTAAAGTGTGCTCACCCCACAGCCCTCCTAAAGGGTGCCCACCCCCATAACAACACCCGCCCCTCTCCACCCCCACAACCTATCTTCGAACCTCTGATTCCCAAACCTATAACCCTAACCTCTCCCCCCGCTCCGCGCAAATAAACCCCGGCCTCCGTCCCACCCCCACTCACGCACTCAACCCCCCCCCCCATAACCTCTACCACGACTGCCGCTCCCCATTACCCTTACCCAGGCCCAAATGCCTGGGGGGAGGGAATCTCCCTCACAATTAAACAAGGCAGTTTAATTCTGCTGAATCAGGCCTCACTTACAAATGAAGCTGACTGCGTCGGGCTGTTTGGGGACCAGGACCGGCCCGTCGTAGGTGCTGGTGCTCTTGTCAAAGAGATAAATGATGGTCGGTTCCGACTTCTTCCCTTCGCACGGCTGCTGGGAACGGGTATGGCAAACGGCAGATTGTAGCTACGGGTGTCTTCAGAACTCTGCCCCCTGACCCCCACCCTGCTGACTCCCTGACCATGCCCTCGGACCCCCACCCTCCAAGCGTGTCACCCAACACCTCACTCACCCTCCTCATACTTTTTGAGTTAAACTAAACCTACAAGTCCCAAATCCCCCTACAATTCCCTGCACGGGTGCACCTAGTCATACCTGCCTCTGGCACCAGCCCCGGCTGCTCTTTCCACGCATCCACCACTCTGCATAAAAAACCCCCCACACATTCTCTTTACACTATTCCCTCTCACCTTAAATGCATGTCCTCTACAGTTTGACATTTTGCCTCCGGAAAGAAAAACATTGTCTACTCTCACAATCTTCATCAATTTATCAGCACATAGAAACTACCCAAGTTTGTCCCTGTAGCTGATACTCTCAAGTTCAGGCCACCCTCTCTCCAGAGCTTCCACATCTATGACAGAACTACTCCAACTGTGGTCTAAGGAAAGTTATCTGCAGCTGCAACTTTTAAACTCATTCCCCCGACCGGCGAAGGTAAGCCGAATGCTTTCTTTGATACCCTGCCCACGTGTTATGATTGCGATACAGTACCCGTCCCTGTGGTAACCTAACCCTCAGGAATCGTACCCTGTTGTCTGGCATACACTGGATCACAGGTTTCCGAGGGTCTATGGCAGTTCCCGTCTCCAACAGCAGCTCCTGGTTATAGGCCGGGATGTTGGCCGTGGTTTCGATCCACTGCTGCAGGCACTGAAGGCTGGCCTCGGGAGTGACTGGGTAGGTGTGGACAACTCCCGATTTCATGTCCAGGATCTGCACGTACTAGAGAAACCAGGAACGCAAGGTCAGGGAGAGTGGAAGCAGGACAGCAAGCTCCTCGAGGGCGGCACAGCGGCAGCGATCGTCACTCGGGATCTCAATCCCCACTCCCGTCTGGAAGAAGTTTGCACCTTCTCCCTGTGACCATGTGGCCTTTCTCTGGGTGCTCCGGTTTCCACAGACGTGTGGGTTAGGATCGGCAGGTTGCGGGCATGCTATGTTGGCACTGGAAGTGTGGCAGCTCCTACGGTTTGCCCCCAGCTCACCCTCTTTGGAACGTGAGAGTAAACCCAAAGCTCATACAGACAGCACTAGGAACTAAACCTTGACTGGTGATCAGTCATTGATGCAAACGACACAATTCACAGTGTGAAAAATGAAGCTAATCTCTCCGACAAAGCTAACTTCTAAACTCCTTAGCACTTCTAACTTCACTACCTTTAACCCATCCAAGATTTCCTTGTTGACTATCTCACAATATCCCTGGTCACACAAGGCTCCTAAGCCCATCGTCCCTGCTGGGGCACAGGCTGCCAACAGCAGCTCGACAGAGTCCTCTGTGCTGGGCCAGTCTCTCACTGAAAGATGCCGATCCTAAAGTCTCAACAACTGGACTTAAGATCCACACGTCAAGGTCGGACTTACTCCCGACCGCTGCTTCCAATCTGCTGGACTCAGCTCCTGCCAAACACTCTTGCAGCTTAGCACCGTTATTTACTGAGATACAGTACAGAGCAGACCCCTCCAGCTGTGCAGCCCAGCGTTCTGTAAAATCTGCCCCATCCAAGCCCCTGGGACCGACTCCCAGTCCATAAAGTCACCCACTACAACGCTGCTGTTTTTAACAAAGATGAGAGGTGTCTTGTGTACGATGAAGCTTACCGCACAGTCAAATGCATTATGTCAACGACCAGCACAGTCCAACGGCGTGCTGGGGCCGCCTGCAAGTGTCAACCTGCTTCCATGCCAATACAGAATGTCCACAATTTACCAAACCGAACGCGTGCGTCTCCGGAGTGTGGGAGAAGACCGGAGGAAACCCACGCAGTCACTGCAAACTCCAGAGGTGGGAATTGAACCCCGTGGGCGTTACGGTAACTGTAGCATTGCCTGTGTTGCCCAGACATCGCTCTCTGATCCTTGTTCCTCTAGAACACACACAAAGGGAACTAGAAGCTGCAAAATGCAGATAGCACTGGGAGCGGAGAGCTCGGAGTTGACTACTGAAAGAACTAGACGGAGTGGACGTGGAGAGGGCGTTTCCAATTGTGGAAGAGTTTGGCACCAGAAGGCACCACCTCAGGATAGAACAATACAGGCCCTTCAGCCCACAATGTTGTGCCAACCCTGAAACCCTGATAGATGCTTTATCTCTGTCCCTTTAGAACAGAAATAAGGAGGAATTTCTTTTGCCAGAGGATGGTGATCTGTGGAATTCATTGCTAGACAGCTGTTGTGACCAAGTCAGTGGTGTATTTAAAACAAAGGCTGATGGGATCTTGATTAGGAAGAGCATCGAAATCTATGGGGGGAATCACGAGAATAGGGTTGAGAGGGAAAAATTAATTGGCCATGAACAAATGGCAGAGCAGACTTGAAAAGGCTGAATGGCTGAAGCTGCCTCACGGCCCTTGTGGACTGGACGCAGTGTGATCACCCAGCGTCAAGGGGACCACAGTGTGAGCGTGGGACGAGTGATTCACCGCTCCCACCACACTCATCCCCTACTCCAGTCCCAGCCCCCCGCCCACTCCCCCCTCACCCACCTTCTTGTTCAGAATGTCGTCCAGCGCCTTGAAGCAGCCGTTGGGCCCGTGCACGGGGTCGGTGCCCCTCTCCTTCGGGTTCCATTTCAGCATCAGTTGCAGCCACTGCTCCATGGGACCCACCAGCTCACTGCGGGAGAGAAGACAGCAGGGTCGGGGCCTGACTCACCCACACAGCTGTGCCTGGGTTACCAGCGCACCCAGCCATTCCGCTCACCCCAAGACAGGAAGAAAACGACACACGCAAAAGGTACATGCTACCATCCGACACGAACTACCGTCGGAACTCGGCACCGCTGCAGAGAGACAAGCAGCGCACGTTTCCAGTCGGGACCGAACAGGGAGAGGACAGAAGCCAGGACAAGATGGCGGGGAGAGCGGGAGGAGTACGTGGCAGCAACTGGCAGCTGAAGCCAGGTGAGAGGGCACGAAGGTAGACGTGATAGGAGAAAGGAAGAAGCTGATAGGAAAGGAGAGTGGACCGTGGGAGAAAGGGAAGGAGGAGGAGGAGATGGGCTGGTGAGGAGAAGAGGAGCAGGTGAGAGAAAAACCAGAAAGTGGAATGGGAAAATATGCTGCCGCGTCCCCATCCCACCTTCCAAAGACATGGATTTGGGTTAGCGGCACCGGAAGCACGGCCACGGTCCAGAGCTGTCCGGTTGCCGATGTGAGCGAAGCACTTCACCGCATGTGCGACAATTAAAGCCGATCGTTCCCCGTCGGAGAGGCTCAGGTTGTGTTACCTAATGAGATGCTAGTGAGGCAGTTAACTCAGGTGGTGTCAGCACCCAGCCCCCAACTTAACCCCCAGGCAGGCCCAGGAGGGTCCAGCACGTCCCCCACCTGTTCAGGTTGTTGGGTTGAGGAAGCTGGTTTGAAAACTTCACTTCCATGCTCATGTCTTCGGCCACCATGATGTCCCGGTCACCCTTGTGTTTCACCTTGCTGTGCCTGCGCAGCAAAGAGAACGAGGGTGAGGAGTGGTCGGACAGGCTGAGGAACGAGGGTGGGGAGTGGTCGGACAGGGTGAGGAACGAGGGTGGGGAGTGGTCGGACAGGGTGAGGAGTGGTCGGACAGGGTGAGGAACGAGGGTGGGGAGTGGTCGGACAGGGTGAGGAACGAGGGTGGGGAGTGGTCGGACAGGGTGAGGAACGAGGGTGAGGAGTGGTCGGACAGGGTGAGGAACGAGGGTGAGGAGTGGTCGGACAGGGTGAGGGATGAGGCTGAGGAGTGGTCGGACAGGGTGAGGAACGAGGGTGGGGAGTGGTCAGACAGGGTGAGGGATGAGGCTGAGGAGGGTGGGGAGTGGTCGGACAGGGTGAGGGATGAGGCTGAGGAGGGTGGGGAGTGGTCGGACAGGGTGAGGAATGAGGCTGAGGAGTGGTCGGACAGGGTGAGGAACGAGGGTGGGGAGTGGTCGGACAGGGTGAGGAATGAGGGTGGGGAGTGGTCGGACAGGGTGAGGGATGAGGGCGGGGAGTGGTCGGACAGGGTGAGGAGTGGTCGGACAGGGTGAGGAACGAGGGTGGGGAGTGGTCAGACAGGGTGAGGAACGAGGGTGAGGAGTGGTCGGACAGGGTGAGGAACGAGGGTGAGGAGTGGTCGGACAGGGTGAGGAACGAGGGTGAGGAGTGGTCGGACAGGGTGAGGAACGAGGGTGGGGAGTGGTCGGACAGGGTGAGGAACGAGGGTGAGGAGTGGTCGGACAGGGTGAGGAACGAGGGTGAGGAGTGGTCGGACAGGGTGAGGGATGAGGCTGAGGAGTGGTCGGACAGGGTGAGGAACGAGGGTGAGGAGTGGTCGGACAGGGTGAGGAACGAGGGTGGGGAGTGGTCAGACAGGGTGAGGGATGAGGCTGAGGAGGGTGGGGAGTGGTCGGACAGGGTGAGGGATGAGGCTGAGGAGGGTGGGGAGTGGTCGGACAGGGTGAGGAATGAGGGTGGGGAGTGGTCGGACAGGGTGAGGGATGAGGGTGGGGAGTGGTCGGACAGGGTGAGGAGTGGTCGGACAGGGTGAGGAACGAGGGTGGGGAGTGGTCAGACAGGGTGAGGAACGAGGGTGAGGAGTGGTCAGACAGGGTGAGGAATGAGGGTGGGGAGTGGTCAGACAGGGTGAGGAACGAGGGTGAGGAGTGGTCGGACAGGGTGAGGAACGAGGGTGAGGAGTGGTCGGACAGGGTGAGGAACGAGGGTGAGGAGTGGTCGGACAGGGTGAGGAACGAGGGTGGGGAGTGGTCGGACAGGGTGAGGAACGAGGGTGAGGAGTGGTCGGACAGGGTGAGGAACGAGGGTGAGGAGTGGTCGGACAGGGTGAGGAACGAGGGTGGGGAGTGGTCGGACAGGGTGAGGAACGAGGGTGGGGAGTGGTCGGACAGGGTGAGGGATGAGGCTGAGGAGTGGTCGGACAGGGTGAGGAACGAGGGTGAGGAGTGGTCGGACAGGGTGAGGAACGAGGGTGGGGAGTGGTCAGACAGGGTGAGGGATGAGGCTGAGGAGGGTGGGGAGTGGTCGGACAGGGTGAGGGATGAGGCTGAGGAGGGTGGGGAGTGGTCGGACAGGGTGAGGAATGAGGCTGAGGAGTGGTCGGACAGGGTGAGGAACGAGGGTGGGGAGTGGTCGGACAGGGTGAGGAACGAGGGTGGGGAGTGGTCGGACAGGGTGAGGAACGAGGGTGGGGAGTGGTCGGACAGGGTGAGGAACGAGGGTGAGGAGTGGTCGGACAGGGTGAGGAATGAGGCTGAGGAGTGGTCAGACAGGGTGAGGAACGAGGGTGGGGAGTGGTCAGACAGGGTGAGGGATGAGGCTGAGGAGGGTGGGGAGTGGTCGGACAGGGTGAGGAGTGGTCGGACAGGGTGAGGAACGAGGGTGGGGAGTGGTCGGACAGGGTGAGGAACGAGGGTGGGGAGTGGTCGGACAGGGTGAGGATCGAGGGTGGGGAGTGGTCGGACAGGGTGAGGAACGAGGGTGGGGAGTGGTCGGACAGGGTGAGGAACGAGGGTGGGGAGTGGTCGGACAGGGTGAGGAACGAGGGTGGGGAGTGGTCAGACAGGGTGAGGAACGAGGGTGAGGAGTGGTTGGACAGGGTGAGGAATGAAGGTGAGGAGTGGTCAGACAGGGTGGGGAGTGGTCGGACAGGGTGAGGAACGAGGGTGGGGAGTGGTCAGACAGGGTGAGGGATGAGGCTGAGGAGGGTGGGGAGTGGTCGGACAGGGTGAGGAACGAGGCTGAGGAGTGGTCGGACAGGGTGAGGAACGAGGGTGAGGAGTGGTCGGACAGGGTGAGGAATGAGGGTGGGGAGTGGTCAGACAGGGTGGGGAGTGGTCGGACAGGGTGAGGAACGAGGGTGGGGAGTGGTCAGACAGGGTGAGGGATGAGGCTGAGGAGGGTGGGGAGTGGTCGGACAGGGTGAGGAACGAGGCTGAGGAGTGGTCGGACAGGGTGAGGAACGAGGGTGGGGAGTGGTCGGACAGGGTGAGGAATGAGGCTGGGGAGTGGTCGGACAGGGTGAGGAACGAGGGTGAGGAGGGTGGGGAGTGGTCGGACAGGGTGAGGAACGAGGGTGGGGAGTGGTCGGACAGGGTGAGGAATGAGGGTGGGGAGTGGTCGGACAGGGTGAGGAACGAGGGTGGGGAGTGGTCGGACAGGGTGAGGAACGAGGTTGGGGAGTGGTCGGACAGGGTGAGGAACGAGGGTGGGGAGTGGTCGGACAGGGTGAGGAATGAGGCTGGGGAGTGGTCGGACAGGGTGAGGAACGAGGGTGAGGAGTGGTCGGACAGGGTGAGGAATGAGGGTGGGGAGTGGTCGGACAGGGTGAGGAATGAGGGTGGGGAGTGGTCAGACAGGGTGAGGAACGAGGGTGGGGAGTGGTCGGACAGGGTGAGGAATGAGGGTGAGGAGTGGTCGGACAGGGTGAGGAATGAAGGTGAGGAGGGTGAGGAGTGGTCGGACAGGCTGAGGAACGAGGGTGGGGAGTGGTCGGACAGGGTGAGGAACGAGGGTGGGGAGTGGTCGGACAGGGTGAGGAATGAAGGTGAGCAGGGTGGGGAGTGGTCAGACAGGGTGAGGAACGAGGGTGGGGAGTGGTCGGACAGGGTGAGGAATGAGGGTGAGGAGTGGTCGGACAGGGTGAGGAATGAAGGTGAGGAGGGTGAGGAGTGGTCGGACAGGCTGAGGAACGAGGGTGGGGAGTGGTCGGACAGGGTGAGGAACGAGGGTGGGGAGTGGTCGGACAGGGTGAGGAATGAAGGTGAGCAGGGTGGGGAGTGGTCAGACAGGGTGAGGAACGAGGGTGAGGAGTGGTCGGACAGGGTGAGGAATGAGGGTGAGGAGTGGTCGGACAGGGTGAGGAATGAAGGTGAGGAGGGTGAGGAGTGGTCGGACAGGCTGAGGAACGAGGGTGGGGAGTGGTCGGACAGGGTGAGGGATGAGGCTGAGTAGAGGTTGGACAGTGTAAGGAACGAGGGTGGGGAGTGGTCGGACAGGGTGAGCAGGGTGGGGAGTGGTCGGACAGGGTGAGGAATGAGGCTGAGGAGTGGTCGGACAGGGTGAGGAACGAGGTTGGGGAGTGGTCGGACAGGGTGAGGAACGAGGGTGGGGAGTGGTCAGACAGGGTGAGGAACGAGGGTGGGGAGTGGTCAGACAGGGTGAGGAACGAGGGTGAGGAGTGGTTGGACAGGGTGAGGAATGAAGGTGAGGAGGGTGGGGAGTGGTCGGACAAGGTGAGAAACGAGGGTGAGGAGTGGTTGGACAGGGTGAGGAATGAAGGTGAGGAGGGTGGGGAGTGGTCGGACAGGGTGAGGGATGAGGCTGAGGAGGGTGGGGAGTGGTCGGACAGGGTGAGGAATGAGGCTGAGGAGTGGTCGGACAGGGTGAGGATCGAGGGTGGGGAGTGGTCGGACAGGGTGAGGAACGAGGGTGGGGAGTGGTCGGACAGGGTGAGGAACGAGGGTGGGGAGTGGTCGGACAGGGTGAGGAACGAGGGTGGGGAGTGGTCAGACAGGGTGAGGAACGAGGGTGAGGAGTGGTTGGACAGGGTGAGGAATGAAGGTGAGGAGTGGTCAGACAGGGTGGGGAGTGGTCGGACAGGGTGAGGAACGAGGGTGGGGAGTGGTCAGACAGGGTGAGGGATGAGGCTGAGGAGGGTGGGGAGTGGTCGGACAGGGTGAGGAACGAGGCTGAGGAGTGGTCGGACAGGGTGAGGAACGAGGGTGAGGAGTGGTCGGACAGGGTGGGGAGTGGTCGGACAGGGTGAGGAACGAGGGTGGGGAGTGGTCAGACAGGGTGAGGGATGAGGCTGAGGAGGGTGGGGAGTGGTCGGACAGGGTGAGGAACGAGGCTGAGGAGTGGTCGGACAGGGTGAGGAACGAGGGTGGGGAGTGGTCGGACAGGGTGAGGAATGAGGCTGGGGAGTGGTCGGACAGGGTGAGGAACGAGGGTGAGGAGGGTGGGGAGTGGTCGGACAGGGTGAGGAACGAGGGTGGGGAGTGGTCGGACAGGGTGAGGAATGAGGGTGGGGAGTGGTCGGACAGGGTGAGGAACGAGGGTGGGGAGTGGTCGGACAGGGTGAGGAACGAGGTTGGGGAGTGGTCGGACAGGGTGAGGAACGAGGGTGGGGAGTGGTCGGACAGGGTGAGGAATGAGGCTGGGGAGTGGTCGGACAGGGTGAGGAACGAGGGTGAGGAGTGGTCGGACAGGGTGAGGAATGAGGGTGGGGAGTGGTCGGACAGGGTGAGGAATGAGGGTGGGGAGTGGTCAGACAGGGTGAGGAACGAGGGTGGGGAGTGGTCGGACAGGGTGAGGAATGAGGGTGAGGAGTGGTCGGACAGGGTGAGGAATGAAGGTGAGGAGGGTGAGGAGTGGTCGGACAGGCTGAGGAACGAGGGTGGGGAGTGGTCGGACAGGGTGAGGAACGAGGGTGGGGAGTGGTCGGACAGGGTGAGGAATGAAGGTGAGCAGGGTGGGGAGTGGTCAGACAGGGTGAGGAACGAGGGTGGGGAGTGGTCGGACAGGGTGAGGAATGAGGGTGAGGAGTGGTCGGACAGGGTGAGGAATGAAGGTGAGGAGGGTGAGGAGTGGTCGGACAGGCTGAGGAACGAGGGTGGGGAGTGGTCGGACAGGGTGAGGAACGAGGGTGGGGAGTGGTCGGACAGGGTGAGGAATGAAGGTGAGCAGGGTGGGGAGTGGTCAGACAGGGTGAGGAACGAGGGTGAGGAGTGGTCGGACAGGGTGAGGAATGAGGGTGAGGAGTGGTCGGACAGGGTGAGGAATGAAGGTGAGGAGGGTGAGGAGTGGTCGGACAGGCTGAGGAACGAGGGTGGGGAGTGGTCGGACAGGGTGAGGGATGAGGCTGAGTAGAGGTTGGACAGTGTAAGGAACGAGGGTGGGGAGTGGTCGGACAGGGTGAGCAGGGTGGGGAGTGGTCGGACAGGGTGAGGAATGAGGCTGAGGAGTGGTCGGACAGGGTGAGGAACGAGGTTGGGGAGTGGTCGGACAGGGTGAGGAACGAGGGTGGGGAGTGGTCAGACAGGGTGAGGAACGAGGGTGGGGAGTGGTCAGACAGGGTGAGGAACGAGGGTGAGGAGTGGTTGGACAGGGTGAGGAATGAAGGTGAGGAGGGTGGGGAGTGGTCGGACAAGGTGAGAAACGAGGGTGAGGAGTGGTTGGACAGGGTGAGGAATGAAGGTGAGGAGGGTGGGGAGTGGTCGGACAAGGTGAGAAACGAGGGTGAGGAGTGGTTGGACAGGGTGAGGAATGAAGGTGAGGAGGGTGGGGAGTGGTCGGACAGGGTGAGGAGTGGTCAGACAGGGTGAGGAACGAGGGTGGGGAGTGGTCGGACAGGGTGAGGAACGAGGGTGAGGAGTGGTCGGACAAGGTGAGAAACGAGGGTGAGGAGTGGTTGGACAGGGTGAGGAACGAGGGTGAGGAGTGGTCGGACAAGGTGAGAAACGAGGGTGAGGAGTGGTTGGACAGGGTGAGGAATGAAGGTGAGGAGGGTGGGGAGTGGTCGGACAGGGTGAGGAGTGGTCAGACAGGGTGAGGAAAGAGGGTGAGGAGTGGTCAGACAGGGTGAGGAATGAGGCTGAGGAAGGTGAGGAGGGTGGGGAGTGGTCAGACAGGGTGAGGAACAAGGGTGAAGAGTGGTCAGTGTGAGAAACGAGGGTGAGGAGGGTGAGGAGTGGTTGGACAGGGTGAAGAATGGTTGGACAATAGACAATAGGTGCAGGAGTAGGCCATTCGGCCCTTCGAGCCAGCACTGCCATTCACTGTGATCATGGCTGATCATCCACAATCAGTACCCCGTTCCTGCCTTCTCCCCATATCCCTTGACTCCGCTATCTTTAAGAGCTCTATCGAACTCTTGAAAGCATCCAGAGAATTGGCCTCCACTGCCTTCTGAGGCAGAGCATTCCACAGATCCACAACTCTCTGGGTGAAAAAGTTCTTCCTGAACTCTGTTCTAAATGGCCTGCCCCTTATTCTTAAACTGTGGCTTCTAGTTCTGGACTCACCCATCAGTGGGAACATGCTTCCTGCCTCCAGCGTGTCCAATCCCTTAATAATCTTATATGTTTCCATCGGATCCCCTCTCATCCTTCTAAATTCCAGTGTTTACAAGTCCAGTCGCTCCAATCTTTCAACATATGACAGTCTTGCCATTCCGAGAATTAACCTTGTGAACCTATGCTGCATTCCCTCAATAGCAAGAATGTCCTTCCTCAAATCTGGAGACCAAAATTGACCACAATACTCCGGGTGTGGCTTCACCAGGGCCCTGTACAACTGCAGAAGGACTTCTTTACTCCTATACTCAACTCCCCTTGTTATGAAGGCCAACATGCCATTAGCTTTCTTCACTGCCTGCTGTACCTGCATGCTTACTTTCAGTGACTGATGAACAAGGACACCTAGATCTCATTGTACTTCCCCTTTTCCTAACTTGACACCATTCAGATAGTAATCTGCCTTCCTGTTCTTGCCACCAAAGTGGATAACCTCACATTTATCCATATTAAACTGCACCTGCCATGCATCTGCCCACTCACCCAACCTGTCCAAGTCACCCTGCATTCTCCTAACATCCTCCTCATATTTCACACTGCCACCCAGCTTTGTGTCATCTGCAAATTTGCTAATGTTACTTTTAATCCCTTCATTTAAATCTAATGAGGAGTGGTCGTACAGGGTGAGGAACAAAGGTGAGGAGTGGTCAGACAGGGTGTGGAACGAGGGTGAGGAGGGTGAGAAATGAGGATGAGGAGCAGTCAGACACGAACAAGCCACTGCTAAAACCCTGGAGCACAAACACACTCAGCTGCCCCAATTCACACAGACGGACATCACGCGGCAACGGCTCGACGTCCGGCAATATCCTGGTTGCAGCTTAGCACCTGGCAATAGCCCAGTGCCCAGCAACATCCTAGCAACAGCTCACAGCCTGGCAATGGGTCAGTGCACAGTTAAAGGCCTTTCAGTCCATCGAGTCCATGCTGTCCATCAACCACCAATTCACACCTATCTACATGAACCTTTATTCTCCTCACCGACTCCCTCAGATTCTTGCACGCACGCACGTGACTGCTTGGTCTCCACCCTCAGATCTTCAAGACCCCTGGAACACCATGGCCCCTATCCCAAAAACTTCCCCATCCCTGAACACCTTGGTTCCCACTCTCAGACCTTCCCCACTTTGGTTCACACCTCAAGACCTTCACCTCAGGACAGCTTTGCCTTCCCCACCTCAGGGCCACCATCGGCCCTTTGTGCTTACCAGGCCACGGGCTGCCAATTAGGAAGGAAGGGCCGGAATCCAGTGATGCACTCGAAGGCCAGCGTCCCCAGGCTCCAGTAGTCCACCGTCACCGTGTACTTCTTCTGTTCCAGGAGCTCTGGTGCCTGCAATTGGTCAGTGCAACCTTTCAACGTCATCAAAAGCAAGCCAAACAAGATTCCCCTTTCTGGTGTTGTGCGCTTCATCAGACCCTGAACCCTCCCCTCACCCCACCACCCCCTGTGCTCCACCTCATCCCCAACACGCAACAAGAAACACGGCAGCAACACACAAAATGCTGGCGGTACTCGGTGAGTCGGGCAGCATCCGTGAAGGGAAATAACAGTTGGCATTTCGGGCCAAGATACAGGTCTCGGCCCAAAGCAATGACAGCTTATTAGCCCTTTCACCTGCTGAGTTCCGCCAGCATCTTGTGTGTGGTTGCTGCAGAATCTCGTGTCACAACAAATCGGCAACTTTACACACTACACTAACACGGCTCGTTCGGCTGTGCGTGGCTTGTCTCCTCAAGTTTCCTTACGGTGCAGAAAGCCATTCAGCCCATTGAGTCTCAGCATTCTCATTCCGACACAGGTTTCTCCTGGTGACGTTCTGCCCACGTTCCCATCAACTCTCGCTATACTCCACGCCTCAGCCACTGACCAGGGGCAATTTACAGCAGCCAATTTATCCACTGACCCACGTGTCACTGGAATGAGGAGAAAAGCTGAAGAGAAGTGTGAAGTGACTCACTTTGGAGAGTGAATAGCGGGGTTCTCAGCACAGTGGAAACAGAATACGGGCGGTTGAGGTGGCGTGTGGTGCCTTCATTAGTTGGAGAACCGAATTTAAGAGCCGCAAGGTAACGTTGCAGCTCTACGCAGCCTGCTCGGACCACACTTGGAGAACTGCGTTCGGTTCCCGTCACCTCATCATAGGAAGGGTGTGGAAGCTTTAGAGAGGGTGCAGAGATTTACCAAGATGCTGCTTAGAGTAGACAGCATGCCTTATGAGGAAAGGTTGAGCAAGCTAGGGCTTTTCTCTTTGAAGGGAAAGAGGACAAAAGATGTACGTGATTATAAGATACAGAGATTGAGTAGATGTCCAGAGACTTTTTCCCATGATGGCAATGGATAAGATGTGAGGACATGGAGGAAAGCGTGTGGGGAGGGAACCTCAGAGGTAGCTTTTTACACAGAGTAGATGCACGTGGCAGGGTCAGAGACTCGACAGGTACATGGCTGAAAGAAAAACGGAGGGCTATGTGGGTGGGAAGGGTTAGATTGGTCTGTCAGTAGGCTAAAAGGTCAGCACAGCACCATGGGCAGAAGGGTGTCCTACTGTTCTATGCTCACTGATTTTCACAAATCAGCAAAATGCTTTCTTTGCAGAAAAATTATTTCCTTTGGGTTAGTGTTAAGCAGCTCAGAACCATCGGCTCCTGCTCAAAGCTGAAAAGAGCAATAGAAAGGGAGGCTTACCAGGTACTGTAACGTTCCAACGAAGGATGTGCACAGGCTGTTCTGATCTAGCTCTTTGGCGTAACCCAGGTCAATAATTTTGTGGATTAACTGGTGTGGAAATGAAACAGAGGAATTACTCCCAACTCACAAAGAAGCGATCAAGAGGTTGTGTTAAACACCAGCTGTCGGCTCCCCACTGGAAGAGGTACAGGCAGAATTGAGTATATGTGACTACAGAAAAGGAATGCCATGTATTTATAGAAATTATTTAGTGCAGTGGACTCTACACACTAGTTGCACTCGTGGCCAATTTATTGGGTGCGTCTTGTAGCTGATAAAGTGGCCACCGAGTGTACGTTCATGGCCTTCTGCCACTCTAACCAATCCACGTCAAGTGCTGCGAGTTCAGATCTTCGTCTGCACACAACTGTTGTCATTTGAGTTACTATTGCTTTCCTGTCAGCTTCTCATTAATAAGGTGCTTTCTCCCACAGAATTGCCACTCACTGGATTATTTTTTAATACATTCTCTGTAAACTGTAGAGAATGTTGTGTGAGAACATCCCATTCCAGCAGTTTCAGATATACTCCAACCACCATCTGGCACCAACAATCATTCTGAGATTGAAGTCACTTAGATTGCATTCCTTCTCCAATCTGATGTTTGGTCTGAACAACAACAGATCCTCCTGACCATGTCTGCATGCTTTAATGCACTGAGTTGCTGCCATGTGATTGGGTGATTAGAAATTTATGTTAACGAGGTGTAGAGGTGACCACTGACTGCAGACCATTTGTTGTGTGACTAGCCTTGGCATTGGTTTACGTGGCAAAAACCTTTATCTTCCACTCTGTTTATACAGATCAAACCCTTAAACGGTGCATTGAGGGCAGGTCCGGGGCAGTAGAGGGAGGTAGAAGGCTGAATACTGAAGAGCTTTGATCAAGTGAGCGTTAGTGTCAGGAAATGCCTGAAAGAACAGAGGCAGAAGACAAAGGAACATTTGAGACTTAAGTTTGTGAAACTTTCGATAAGGATTTGGCGCTAGAGGTTGGACAAAAGGATCAGCAATGTTTAACGAGGATGTGCAACTTCAAGCCAATGATCGTCAAGAGATTATTGGAAGGCACAGTGGAAGATTTTATTTATGACTTAACCCCTGGGAACCGTGCGCTGAAGGAAGCAGATCTTGCTGCTCTGTTAACGGTGCCCACCAAATGATAACACAAAAACGTCAGCTCTGGGCGATAAAGACAAGAAATATAAACCCAGCATCTTCCAAAAAAAAATTCAGCAAAGTCACACAACACTTCCCGACCACACAGAAACATTCTGCTCAGGAGTCTATGGTTTAACCCACTGCCCGCTGGCTGCCAGTACTAGGAAAGTGAGAGAAGGCAGGGTTTAACATGTCATTAACCTCCAGGTTGAGTCAGTGGTGAAGAAGGCAAATGCAACGTTGGCATTCATTTCTAGAGGAATAGAGTATAGGAGCAGGGATATGATGTTGAGGCTCTATAAGACACTGGTAAGACCTCACTTGGAGTACTGTGTGTAGCTTCGGGCTCCTTATTTAAGAAAGGATGTGCTGACATTGGAGAGGATTCAGAGAAGATTCACTAGAATGATTCTGGGAATGAGATGGTTAACATATGAGGACTGAGACCGCTCTTGGACCGTACTCCTTGGAGTTTAGAAGAATGAGGGGGGACCTCAGAAACATTTAGAATGTTGATGTGGCAAAGTTGTTCACCATGGTGGGGGAGTCTAGTACGAGGGGGCATGACTTAAGGATTGAAGGGTACCCATTCAGAACAGAGATGCGAAGAAATTTTTTTAGCCGGAGGGTGGTGAATCTGTGAAATTTGTTGCCACGGGCGGCGGTGGAGGCAAAGTCATTGGGTGTATTTAAGGTAGAGATTGATAGGTATCTGAGTAGCCAGGGCATCAAAGATTATGGTGAGAAGGCCCCCGCCTTCTAGTGGGACTATATGGGAGAATGGATCAGCTCATGATAAAATGATGGGCCAAATGGCCGACTTCTGCCCCTTTGTGTTATGGTCGTTTCTCTTGCCGTTCCATTACTGGAAGGATGAGGAGGCCTTTGAAGAGGCTGCAGAAGAGGTTCACCAGGATGCTGTCTGGATTAGAGAGTATGAGGGCCAAAACACTACTTATCATGTTAACTGCTTTGTATTTCTATTTAACCTTGTGATATGGTATATGCTCATGGATTAGATTTATTTGTCACACGTGCACCAAAAAGTGCCGTTTGCGGCAATGGCCAACACAGTCAGAGGATGCGCTGGGAGGTAGCCCGTGATGGTTGCCATGCTTCTGGTCCTAACATCGCCTGCCCACGACTGACTGTTCATCTCTGGAACGTGGGAGGGAGACAGAGCACCCGCAGGAAACCTACACGGTCACAGGGAGACCATACAGACCGGTAACCACCCTTGCCCTAACTGCTGCTGACAGCTGAATGATCTAATTGGTAGTAAACAGAATATCTTCTTCTTAAGAGTTGGTGTCTCCATGAAAGTAAGACAGAAAGTAGCCAAGAAGTTAGATGGTAAAATGGAGAGAGGGGTTAGAGTCAGAGTCATAGAGAAATACAGCACAGTAACAGACCCTTCAGCCCATCTAGTCTGAGCCAAACCCATTTAAACTGCCGACTCCCATCAATCATCGGGGTCTCTCTTCCTGCCATTACGGACATTTACACCACACACTGCATCCGCAAAGCAAACAGCATTATGAAGGACCCCACGCACCCCTCATACAATCTCTTCTCCCTCCTGCCGTCTGGGAAAAGGCAACGAAGCATTCTGGCTCTCACAACCAGACTATGTAACAGTTTCTTCCCCCAAGCTATCAGACTCCTCAATACCCAGAGACTGGACTGATGCCAACTTACTGCCCTCTACTGCGTCTATTGTCTTGTCCATTATTTATTGTAATGCCTGCACTGTTTTGTACACTTTATGCAGTCCTGGGTAAGTCTGTAGTCTGGTGTAGTTTTTTCTGTGTTGTTTTTACGTAGTTCAGTGTAGTTTTTGTATTGTTTCATGTAGCACCATGGTCCTGAAAAACATTGTCTCGTTTTTACTGTGTGCTGTACCAGCAGTTATGGTTGAAATGACAATAAAAAGTGACCTGACTTGACTTGACTTTAACCTGTACTGGGACCATAGCCCTCCACACCCCTACCATCCATGTACCTATCCAAACTTCTCTTAAATGTTGAAATTGATCTCACATGGACCACTTGTGCTGGCAGCTCATTCCACACTCTGACAACACTCTGAGTGAGGATGTTTCTCCTCAGGTTCCCCTTAAACTTTTTTACCTTGCACCCTTAACCCATGACCTCTAGTTGTAGTCCCACCCAACCTCATGGAAAAAGCCTGCTTGCATTTACTCTATCTATACCCCTCATAATTTTGTATACCTCTATCAAATCTCCTCTCAATCTTCTACATTCTAAAGAAAACAGTCCCAACCTATTCGATCTTTCCTCATAACTCAGGTCCTCCAAACCCGGCAACATCCTTGTAAATTTTCTCTGCACTCTTTCAATCTTTCCTGAGGGCGGTGACCAAAACTGCACATAATACTCACCAACACCTTATACAACTTCAACATAACATCCCATCTCCTGTCCTCAGTACATTGATTTACGAAGGCCAATGTGCCAAAAGCTTTCTTTATGGCCCTGTCTACCTGTGACACCACTTTCAACAAACTATGTCCCTGTGTTCCTGGATCCCTTTGTTCTACCACACTCCTCAGTGCCCTACCTGCTTGCCCTCTGTTAGGAAACTGTTCATATTGTACAGCATGGAGACAGATGTGGTATCATCCAGTACCTTTCTTAATTCAGTGCTCTTAATTCACTCTGTTGTAGGAAATTGTGAATGGATCTCCAATCAATTTGTAGCTGTCTCAGTCACTCATGACTCCACATTACTGGCTCTCCTGTTTTTACCACTTACAAATCCAATATGGCTTGTTGGTTGTTGTATTTCACTGTTACAGATGTCATTCCCATGTGAGTTATCTTTTCTCCAGTATAAGTTCTTAGCTGGATATCTGCAGGCTTCAGTTTATTATCTTTGAAATGGCATTCAAACTCAATTTGGGAATGGCTGAAAAAGCTGTCAGTTGTCCAATTCCATTTTAATTAATTTGCCTTTCACTTCCAATGTCAGCTATATGGCTGCCTTGTTAGTTTTCACATTGTAAATCTCAAGGCTACCCAGATCTGTGTCACTCTCAGATTTTACATCAACAGCATGCAGACTCGTGCTCTTTTTGAAATTGTAATAGATAGATTGACTTCTTTGTCTTTTCTATTCCACTTACTTTAGTCTGCTTGACATGCTCTTTGTATGTGACCGACTGTGTTGCATCTTCTGCAAGTTTTGCCTTTAAACCTGATTGGTCTGGTGTTTGCGATTCCCTAAAACACCGGTAACCTGATTTATTCAGCCAGGTGCGCTTCTGTTTAGGTGCTTCAATTTTATTCACACTCACTTTTATTCCTGACTGCAACTCAATTGCATTTCTGTCTGCTGTCTCCATTGATACAGTTATTGCAACTGCTCTTTTGAATGTAAAGTTGATCTTCAGTTAGGAGTATTTAATGCTTTCTTGTAAGATTCCACAAACTAAACAATGTCTCAGCGTATCATTAAGCCCATTAACTAAACTGACAAGGCTCAAACAACAATTCAGCCATGTACTCGAAAATAGATTTCCCTTTCTTTTGATTCCACTTATGAAACCTAAAGCCTTCTGTAATCAACAGTGGCTTCTGCTTTACTTTCAGGATATCAGTAAAGCTCGTTTCAGCTGGTTTGGTTGGAGCAGTCAAACTCCTAAGTGTGCTTTTCCATCCATTGCACTCAGCAAAACTGCTGCTTGTTTCTCATTGGCCATTTCATCTGCTTCAAATTACTGCTCGATTCATTCAGTATGCAATATCCAGTTCCTGCGGTGTAATCAAACAAGTCAATCT